>NC_141693.1:978711819-979158418 GCF_964263255.1 Lissotriton vulgaris
GAGGGCGTTCCTGGTGTTTTTAAGTATGATGTTGTTGGACTCTGTGTCTTTGTTTGCTGTAAGTAGGGCTAGGGGGTCGAGTCCATTTAGGATTGCTCTCTCGATCATCAGCCATGCGGGTGTATAGTCTTGTCTTGGTGAGAGCCAGTGTATTCCTTGTTTGGCCAGGCATGCTGTTTGGAATATTTTGAAGTTGGTAAAGTTGAGACCTCCTAAGTTTTTACTTAGTTTTAGTTTCTGTAGGCTTATCCTGATTTTTTTGTCTCTCCAGGGGAATTTGTTGGTTAGGCTATCTAGCTTTTTGTGGAAGTCTTCTGTGGTAATGAGCGGGAGCATACTAAGCAGGTAGTTAACCATGGGCGCTATCATCATTTTTATTGTTTCCACTCTGCCCCACCAACTGACAAACTTTGGTGACCATGTGTCTAGTTTCTCTTTCACCTTGTTTAGTATTGTCTTTTCGTTGTGGTCAAGTGTTGATTTGAGATCTCTCCCGAAGTAAAGCCCAAGGTATTTCAGGGCTCCTTTTTGCCAAGCTAAACCTGAGGTTCCTAATACTGCCCTAGTTGTGTGTACATTTAAGGGTTTGCATTCCGATTTGTCTCTGTTGAGCTTGTATCCCGATACCTGTGCGTATTCCTCAATGGTGGACATTAGGGCTGCTATTGAGGGACCCAAATTTTCTGTTGTGATGAGTATGTCGTCCGCATATGTGGACAACTTCACTGTATTGCCCCTTATCTGGATTCCTTTTATTTCAGAGTTGGATCTGATCATGGTCAGCAGTGGCTCTAAGGAGAGTAGGAAGAGTGCTGTGGAGAGTGGGCATCCTTGTCTCGTGCCTGGTCCTAAAAGAAGTGGCTCTGAGGTGTCTCCGTTGACTACCACCCTGGCTTTCGGCTCATTATAGAGTGCCATCACCATTCTTCTATAGTTCTCTCCTAGTCCGAACTTTTGCATACATTGGTCAAGGAAGGGCCACGACACTCTGTTGAACGCCTTTTCGGCATCGAGTGCCATCATAACAACTGGTTTGTTGTTGGAGGAGGCGTGGTTAATTAAGTGGCATAAGAGTCTCGTATTGTCTTGGGACATCCAATTTTTGAGGTAGCCCACCTGAGAGTTGTGTATTAGGTTTTGGAGCAGGGCATTTAGTCTTGCTGCTAGAACTTTTGCATAGATTTTGCAGTCTACGTTTATTAGGGAGATGGGGCGGTAGTTTTGCGGGTGTTGTGGGTCTTTGCCTTCTTTAGGGATGACTATTATGTTTGCCTCTGCCATTGTGCTTGTAATTTTCCCTTTCTGGATACAGTGTGTGAAGACTTCCACCATTGTGGGTTTAATTAGGCGGAGGAAAGTGTTTATAGAACCTTGCTGTATAGCCATCCGGCCCGGGAGCCTTGTTGTCTGTGAGAGCTGCCACCGCTTTCTCTATCTCTGCTCCCATTATGTCTTGATCTAGTGTTGCTCTTTGTACTATGGCATCTTTCCAGGTCTTTAATCTGCGTTTTGAGCTCTGTCACTCTTTTATTTCTTTCTTTGTTCATTCTGGACTTGATGCTAAGTATTTCCCCCTGACTGTGGCTTTCAAGGCATCCCAGAGGGTGCCTTTGTCTGTGTCTGGGGTATCATTGAACTCTAGGTAGTCTTTTATTGGCTCCTCTACTTCGGCTGCGTTAGCCGGGTTTGTGAGGATGTCGCTATTGAATCTCCACCTGCGTCTTGCTTGCACGTTGTGTCTCCGGTAAGTGTTAGACTGATGTGTGAGTGGTCTAATATGGTTCTTGGCGCAATTTCTGTGTGGTCTATGAGGTGTGTGTGAGAGGCCGAAATGAGGATGTAGTCAATCCTGCTGTATGAGTTATGTGGGTTAGAGTAGGAGATGTAGTCTCTGTCGTCTGGGTGCTGGAGTCTCCAGGGGTCCTTCAGGTTGAGCTTGGAAAATAGGTTCTTCAGGGTATTTTGCTCTTGCGAGCAGTGGCTGACTCTTTGTGGGTGTCTGTCTATGGTATGGTCTAGTACTTGGTTGAGGTCTCCAGCTAGTATCAGAAGGCCCTCCTGGGGAAGCTTATCCAGTCTATTTTCAACATTTCCCCAGAACTCCTTGTCCTCTGAGTTGGGCCCGTAAATTTTGGCAATGTGGATCGTCTCCTCCCCCCGCTTGAAGCTTGTTATTAGGATTCTCCCTTCCTCGTCTGCTTAACTGTCATGTAGCACTAGTCTGGATTTTTTGTTTATTAGTGTAATTACCCCCCTCTTTTTGTGGACCGCTGGCGAGCATAGTGAATGCTCTATCCAGTTTGCCGTGTCGTGCTGGCTGGTTCGGTAAGCGTTTGTGTCTGTCCGTGAAGATAGGGGAAAGGCTATCAAAAAGAAGAAGGAAAGGAAAGAAAGAAATCATGGACAATTAAAACACTTGTACTGGGGTCCCCCCCTCCCCCCCAGGCCCCCTTCCCTCCCCTCCCTCCACCCCCCCATGATTGCATTATGAGCGTGCAACAGCAAAGTTCCCATCTCTCCCTCTCCCCGAGGCTTGTGCTGAGCTCAGTTCAAGCCTACTTTAGAATTGTCATCTTTGTGGTTAGTGCTTAGCACCTTGGAGCGCATACAGTTATAAAGGATATTTGAGAGGTCCTGATGCTCTACTCATTTAAACAGACCTCCAAAAGACCCCCTCTGAAATTCTACATTGAGCAGCCTTGGTATGTAGCGCACACCGTCATGATAGCTACTTCATGGTAATAAGGAGCCCACACACTAGACTAAGCAAAACATTGCTTTTGTATCCTACAGATACAAGACAGATACAGCCCTGATGACAGACCAGTGACTCCAGTCTGGTCTAGAAACGCGTCCCAGCACTCGGCCCTACCCAAAGTAAAAGGCTTCTCTGTTCGGCCACGCTATTCATTTAAACAGACCTCCAAAAGACCCCCTCTGAAATTCTACATTGAGCAGCCTTGATACAAGACACATACAGCCCTGATGACAGACCAGTGACTCCAGTCTTGTCTAGAAACGCGTCAGCAGTGTTGTTTGGGAGATATAAAGTATCATTGTTGTACAAAAGCTAGGACAGGCTGGTCCAGCATTAAAATATATATAAGTCATTTAATTACTTATATTCTATCCTCCCAACCCCTAGTTTCTCTCATTCAGTGTTTGCAATTTTTTTGTTGTTTGTGATAAAAATGTTTGTATTATTTTTTCAATAATTGTTTTATTTAATGTCTGATGTGAGAATACTTTCTAATGTGTGACATAATGGTTTCTAAATGTGTAAATAGTCTTTGCCTTTAATGTTTGTTAAAGTTTGTTTAGCCTTGTAAATATTTGCAATCAATGTCTTTTTCTGTCAGCAATTCTTTGAAAATATAAAAAATACAAAATGATTGACACAAAATAATGGTGTCTAGGGAAGCTACAATAAATTAGTTTCTTACCCTGTATCAAAAAAACGTATTGAGTCACTGTGGTTTGGGTACTTTGTGTTGTTCACTATTGATATTAGGTCTAGCCCTCACCACATAAAGGACCTAACCCCTTTTGTTCCCTACTGTAGCCTCAGGCATCTGCTCTGTGTGTCCGTATTGTAGAGGTAGATTGTTGCTTGTAGAGGTAGATTGTTGTGTCTTGAGGTAGATCAGTTGCTCTATTATTTGCCTGTTGATTTCCGTTGTGGAGTCTTATGGGTCTAGTTTAGCGCTGCGTCTGAGTCTCAGCTATGTTAGTTGTTCTTGGCGCCTTCTGTTTCAGTGTTGTATGTTGATGCTCTCCTTTTCGCCACTCCTGGACCCTGGGCTTCCATGTCAACTGGTGCCGGGCCTTGGAGGTATCTTCTCAGTTCGTTAGGGTCCTCAAAGACCAGCGTGCGCCATTTGTCAGTGATTCTTAGCCTGGCTGGGACCGCAAAGCTGAAGATGACATTGTCTTTCCGCATTCAATCTCTTAGCGCTAGGAATCCTTTTCTGGTTTCCACTGTTTGCCTTGAGAAGTCCTGCGTTATTATTATTTTGTTGCCGTTCTATTTTAGGTTCGGGTTTTTAAGTGCCATTGCAAAGATCGCTTCTGTTTGATTCGATCTTAGGGGCTTACAAATGATTGGTCGTGGGCCACGGCCTTGAGGCGGTTTGACTGCTGGCACTCTGTAAGCTTTAGCTATTTCAAATTGTCTATCAAACTTGATACCTGTTAGTAGTGGTATCAGCTCTTCTATTAGGGCTGTGCAGGATCCAGGTTTGTCTTCTTCTCCCTCTGGGATCCCCAACAGTCTGATTTTCCCCCTTTTGCTGTGGTCGTCTTGCTCTGCTAGTTGTTTCTGGAGTGTGCTGAAGGTTTTGGCAATGGATCGCAGGAACTTATTTGATTGGGCGTTGTCGTCCTCTATGTCACTGATGTGCTTCTCTGTGGCATCTATCCTGCAATTGGTTTTGTGTTGGTCCGCTCTTATGGCTGATAGCTCCAGTTGCATATTGTCTATTGTTTGTTTGGTGGATTTGGCCAAGTCGATACCTTTGTTGATTTTTTTGAGGGTCATGTCCAGAGTTATTTCATTTTTTTGCTTTAGTGGTGAGTCTGGTGTGTCTTTCCTGTATTTTTTGATTTTGTTGGTTAGTTTGCTCTCGTGCCCTGCCATCACTGCGAAGCCTCTTCTGGCTAGGTAGCTGTTCAATCTTCCGTCTTTCTGCTGTGTGGTGGGTAGCTTGGTTGACCCTCTACTACGTTCTGTATCACTCTTCCCTGTGACTTGGCAGTCTGGTCTGTAGCTGCTTGGCTCCCGGATGGTCCTTGTCCTGGTCTTTGCTCCTGCCAGTTCTCCTCTTATGTCCACATTCTTTGCTTTGGCTGGTCTTTTGCCATGTGTGAAACCCGCTGTTTGTTTTGTTGCTTACTTGTTGCTACGTTGGCTTCCCAGCTCCTGTCTGGGTTCTTATATGGCGGTATTGTGTTGGTTATTAGGCCAGTGAGTTCGCTGTTTGTGTCGGTCTCCTTCCTGCACGTTGCAACTGGCGGTGGATTACTGCCTCCAGGTGTTCCTTTGTTGTTCCCATTGCCCCTGTTGGCCCGGGTCTTCCCCTGTTCGGAATTGTGGCCACTTATCCTGCACTTCTTGACCTCCTCCTCCTTGATCCTCTCTCGCCTGACTTCCGACAGGAGTGAGCTGTGTTTCTGTGTCAGGATGGCGGTCCTAGCAGCGCACTTCCGTTCTCTGTGTGGTTTCGTTCTTGTTTGCCGCTTACCCCAAGCCACCTACAGCAGAGATAGGAAGCCGGTGGGTCTCTCCAGGGACCAATTTTTCTCTTTTGCAATACCTGTTTGCTCCACCGGGTGTCTGGCTGTTTGTGGGCTGCCTCGCTCTTCTTGTGTGCCTCACTTGTTCTTCTTTTCTGTTCACATGTGGTGCCGGTGGCTATTCGGCTGCGCTGTGTCTCCTCCTTGCCCTTTGTCTGTTTGGGGAGAGTGCGTGGTTTTTCCCCAAATAGAATGGCAGCCCCCAGTGTGCTTTCTGTTTAGGTTTCGTTTTATTAAATGCAGCGTTCCAGTGACTCCTCTGTTACCTTTGTGGGGTTTCCTCGGCTGCTGGTTGGGGCATTTAGGGGGTTGACTGCGCGCTTTTTATCCTATGTGGCACTCACTGCGATCCTGGTCTCCCGGCTTCTCTCCATCCTCTCCCTGTTTATCACATGGGCTCCGTTTCAAAAGATGGCAGCCCTCAGGAGCGCACTTTCAGTTTCTGTGTGGTTCAGTTTTTGTTTTTGTTTTCCGTCTTCCCCTTGCCGCCAATCGCACTTTTTACCTCCTGTTCGGCTGTCTTGGCTTCGGCTGGAGCGTTGGGGGTTAAATGCACATTGCCTTCTGGTCGCCGTAATTTCGCCGTGTTCGGGAGCTAGAAAGCCAGCGGGTCTCACTGGGGACCGAATTGTTTCTTTTGCAATGCCTGTTTGTCCCGCTAGCTGTCTCTTTTTTGTGTGCCTCACTTTGTGCTTCTTTTCCGCTCACATGTGGTGCCGGTGGCTATTCGGCTGCTCTGTGCTTCCTCCCTGCCTCTTGTCTATCTGCGAGAGTGTGTTGTTTTTCCCATACAAAATGGCGTTCCCCAGCATGCTTTCGGTTACAGTTTTGTTTGTTTGTGTGCAGCGTTTCAGCGACTCTGCTGTCCCCCTTGTGGGGTTACCTCAGCTGCTAGTTGGGGCATTTGGGGTGTTGACTGCGCCCCTTTTATCCTCTGTGGTACTCACTGCTTTCCTGTATTCCCAGCCTCTTTCCCCTCTCTCGCTGTTTATCACACGGGCACCATTTTGTAGGTCTGACTGAGAAGGACTGGGTATACATCACTTGAACCTTGAGTGACTCCAGGGTGCCCTCGCTTGCCCCCCGTTCTAAGTCTCAGGGACATCAAAGACTTCAATTCATCCTGCTACAGCACCTGGACTTTGCTTGCTGCAAGTCTTGGGGGTTCCAAGTGGTGCCAACCCAGCCCTGGGTCCTTGGAAGTGAGTACAAAAGTGCTGCTCCAGCACAAATCAACGCATCAACACCATTGTGCCGACTGGCAACAATGCATCTCCATGGATGCTGACGAATCTCTGTGGCTGCGGGGTTGGAAGTGCATCTCTTAGACGACTGCTCAACTCCGTTGCAAGACTCAGAACTGGTGCATCGCCATCAACAATGATGCCTCACTGGATCAAGCATACATCTTTAATTCCTGACGCATCCCCGACTTTGGGCAGCTCCGAACCGATCCATCACCTCCATCATAAGGATCGACGAAAACACATTGCCTCCACTGCTCCCTGCATTGTACTCAACCACAACACATTTAAGGTACTTTTTCAGTGAACCAAGGCTGGTCCCCTTCTATAACCCGCGCTTCATCATGGTCGGCTGAAACCTTTGAATTTACCCCAGTTTAGCGTGGCTAGATAGCACCGGTTGGCGCTTTAAGCTTCTAAGTGCTACAATTTTATTTAATCTTTAAAAAATCATAACTCCGATTACACATGTTGGAGTTTTGTCATTTTGGTCTTCTTTTGTTCATAAAAATATAAGCAATTTTTCTAAACTGGTATGGGGGCTTTTGTGGTGTGTCCACTGTGTTACTGCTTGAAATGTTGCTCAAATTCTTAACACATTGCCTCTTAAGTGAAGCATGCCTGCTCTGTGGCAAGCTACTAGAGCGTAAGCACAGGTTAATGTATGGTGTGTATCTAAAATACACTGACTAGGATTGTGGTTCCTGCTTGGGCATGATGCATAACTCTAACAACCACGAACCAAATTCTTACATTCTTAGAACCATGGCACAATCGTTTCTTGTTGAACCTGATCTCTTGAAAATCTCTTCTAATACAACATTCTCTATTGTAGGGAGTCAACCTCTTTGTGAACATACCCCTCTTAGAGCACACCAAACACTCACATTAAAATAACTCTTAATTGCTTCCAATTCTTCTTCATGTAAAATAGTGAGCGTAACTGATGCTGCTTGCTAACCAGCTTGTTCCTTCCACGTGTTCTGCATAATCGTTTGACATGCAAACACATTTTATTGTTAAAAAACATGGGTATTCACTAGTTGTAGATGGGGTAGTTATCAATAAAGGCAAGTTTTCCAATTGAGGCTCCTGTCATCTTCATGGCAGACCTCTTCGGTTTCATACCAATATTGTGCTCTGACACAGAACTAAGACCCACTTCCCTTTCTTTAACCAGGCTTCTCTAGGTTCTTGCTAGTTATCAAAGCTTTATCATAATTTGTGTATTTGCGTACATATTAAGCTGCAGGATGACTGGATGTTCCCACCCCGCCATGCCTCTGACAAATATACGATGTTGGAACGTTCTCTATTTCTGTTATTTATACATGTACCCCCAAATGCTCTGAGGCTACAGTAGGTTTGTTATATGTATTTACAAAATTGCAAAATAAAATAAAAAAATACTTTTTCATAATATATAAAGTCACTTCCTTCACACCTACATGCCATAAAATACCATATTTCCACCGGCCTCATTCAGGAAGATTCTGTTACAGATATGACTGAACATGCACATGGAGAGGACAGGTTGTAAAAAAAATCAAATTGTTTACAAATCTCACTATTAGATGCTGTATGCAATAGAGCTAGACATACGTTTTGAGCTCCTAGTCAAGAATTTATGATCAGTTTACAGAATATCCATGCCAGTAAGTACTCTTTGTTATTAAAGAATTATCAGCAATATGCATTTCACACTTAGCAGATTCACTCAAATATTCAAATATCTCAGACATTTAGACATTTCATCCTCAAACAGTAGCTTTACAGTTTCTTAAAATAGAAATATTGTGTGGTCAAACACAGACATCGGATGTTAGCTTAATTGACCTGCTCTCAGGTACTACTACCACGTGTAGAAAGATTCTAACTCTCATGCCTGTTTATCAACATCAAACAGCATAAATGAACACTATTTGGCAGTGAGTACCACCACTAATAAGGTAGGTAAAAGGCAGGGTTTTGTTAATGTTGCCCAAAGTATGTGAAAGATGGGGCCAAAATACTAGGGCTCTCATTACAGCCTAGGTAGCTACAGTCACAAACACTCAATATATATCAAAGATGGGCACCATTATGCCAAGGTCATCACTGTGTCACGGATAATTACAATTATGGCAAAAATTACCACATTGTTGCAAAGTTGAGGTTATACTGTACAGCCACCATTATGCTAGGAATAGTCAGACTAGCGTCAGAAATGCTCTCAACATGTCAGGGATCTGTCTCATTACGTGAGTGATGCTATTGTCCTACTATTAGTAATAAATATGTCAGCACCAATATGCCAGGGCCACCAATTTGTTGGAGATAGCCAGAATATTTTCAAGAGTTTGCTAAATATGCCCAGGGTGACACACTTTTATGCTGATAGCCAGAATGTTGTCAGGAAAACGCATACTGTGTCAAAGTTGGGCCACTATTGGGCCAGGGCTAGTCATGACCTTGCCAAGTATCGCCATAATATGAACAGTGCTGTAATCCTTATCCCATGGATAGCTAGAATGTTGTCAAAAGTGCGCATTCTATGTCAAAAATGGGTCGCTATTAAGCAAGAGATTACCAAATGACCAGACTATGTCCAGAACGCGTCATGTGAGGGTCACCTTTACATTGACCTGCCTGATTGCTCAATTCTCACCTAATAGGCACACACTACGTATGATCCCACAGGCACAATTGCTCACAACTGTTCACACATACACACACACATACACACTCACACATAAGATCAGTTCTTCATAAGCATAAATTTACACACGTGCACATGTTGGTAACAATCTTGAATCTGGCCCTCATCTTGATTTCTCAATATCATCTTGGTCCAGGCAGCTTTGTATGTCTTGAAGTGTAAGTTATATACCTTTGTTGTCAAGCCGCTTTGCTCTAGACCTCACTGGGCTCAGGACACTGACAGCTGTAGTCAGCAGCTCACTGCTGCCTGAGTGCTGAGGAGACCTGATGCGTACACACTGTGCCCCCATGGTGAAAAGGGACAGACCAGGGTCTAAAGGGGACAGATCAGGAAGGATCAGACAGAGGCGAGAGCAGGAATGCATGAACGTAGGGATGGCTGTTTGTGTTTATCAGTCCCACCCAGATGCACACTCCTTCTCTTAGTACTTTAATCTCTGATGGTGCTGCTAATAAACTGAGGGACCAGGTATTTGGGTTGCTCCTGACACTGCTGCTTCACAAATATACACAGGGCACACTGTTTGGGAAAATAGAAGGTGCACTACTCTTGCATACACAATATATGTCTGCACTCTGCCCAAATGTACCTCTACTGCCAGTCTGGGTACTGGGAGAACAGCAGACCAGTCTGACAATCTGATCCTCCTCCCTCCCCTCATGGCACCCCACATGCTCCTGTGGTCAAACCACCCATATTAGAGCGCAACTTAAAATGCGGCAATAACATTGAATCATCATACAGTATTTGCAGAGACCTGTAAATGAAGAGATATTTGTTTACAACAACAGATTTTCCATTTGAATGAGCCCTAAATAAGTGTTGCTATTTTCTAATTTAATCCAGCTCAGTTTGTCAATTGGATTAATCCGGGCCCCCTGATATACCTCTGTAAAAAGATTGTTGGTCAGAAATGTTCATATATGATTTGTGTTTTTATCATTAGAGTAGTAATTTAGCTTGGGTAGACATTGCTGATCCAGGCCAAATTTTTCTGGGAGACATTTAAAAAAAATGGTGGATGTGTTGCAGTGATTATGTAATATCTCAGGAACCATGAGACCTGTGTATTTCATCTGGTGTCAAAACATAGGTTTTGGGGATCAAGTAGTCTTATAGAGACATAAAATAACTCCTCAGAGCAACCATCCCACCATTTTCCAAAATGGTGGCTATAATAGAGGAAGAAGTTACATATATAGTAAACAAATGTTTATGATCTTTATAGGAAAAACAAAATATATCACTCCATTTTCACAGTTCACTTTATTTGTTTCGGCAATCACTCCTAGTACATTTGCAAAAATGTTAACATTTGAGAAGAGCATATCGACAAGGACATCTTTTTGTAGCACAGGTTTTGCAAGAACGTGTAATTGTAAATTCTGTGGGTAGAGGCTTTAGAAATTTAATAGGTTTTAGCACCCCATCAATATCTTCTCAACCAAATTCACATGGATCTTTCTCTACATATACATGATAGAAAACATTTACACATCTTCTGATCAAGTTGAAGGCTCTTTTAATGTGCCCGAGCACAGAATATGATGTCAGTGGAATGCCACTTAGTGGGACTGATCTATTGAAATCACTGTACCGATCAAATGTGTAACTCGTTTTCCACACATCCACAAGGTATTTTTCTTTGTATTTAAAGTCACATTCTTCTTCTGTCTCAGCAAATCCTTTTAACTCACAGGTTCAGCAGTTAAAGCTCCAAGCTTTGCATTTATTAAGTTGCATAGGTATAGGTGTTGAATTTTTGATGCAGGCAAGGTCAATAGATCTACTTGTAGACATTTGCCTGACTCTTTCACATTCTTTGACAGATAGTTCAAGATAACTGTCAAAGACAATGTGCAGTTCTTGCAGGGTGCACACTGACTTTGATATCTGTAGAACAGTCTGAATGACCTCTCTGAAATTTTGCATGGATGAAATCTTGACAATTCGCAATTGTGACATATACTCCACATCAACAGCAGTTTTCAATGAGGACACCATTTCGAATTGAAATTCTGCAGGTGAAAGGTTTTTTCGAGCTCTTGTACAAGTTTGTGCTTTACTGGTTTGGTTGCAGCATCTCCATATAATAATGTGTCTTTTGGAAGAAGATCATGCAACAATGTCCTTGATAAATTCACCCATTTCTTTTGCTACATCCATCTCTCTAGTGCTTGCGAAAGTATTTTTTTGTAACTTGTTTTGTAGTGGCTGGTTGTAGGAAAGCCTTACTATGGCATTTACAGCTTGGATGTTTAGCTTTAGTGATTATGTCAAACAGCTTTTACTATTCCAATACATATCTCTCCTGCTTCAGCTCTGCATTTAGTTTTAATCCATGTTTCAGGACATTAAGTAGAAGTGTCTTTATATCAGAATCTGCATATTGTTTGGTCATTAGGTTGAATAGTTGCACAGGCTCAGTCATTTCAAAGGGGTTTCCTTGCTGCTGCATGAAATGAAGAAGGCTGTCAACATGTTTATTAAAATGTTCCCCTCTCATTCCTAAAAGTTCATGGTGAGGAACAGCTTCATGATGGTCCATTAATTGTAATTTGTGATTTCTCTGAAAACATTTCAAATAGAAAGGACTTCATGGTAAACTAGCTGCCATTGAGCAACATTTTCACTTTTACAAGTCTGACCCACAATTCCCTTAGAGCTTTTCTGTGATCTCTGGATCTTCTGCTCCAGTTTCATATCTGGAGCCACAGCATTGAACCTTTCTTCTCTGTCTTTTACCACAAAATGTCTTCGGATACATTTTCTGTAGAAGTATGGTTTCTTCACCTCTATCATCTTCACTCTTTCCAAATTCCAAGACCCATATCTCAGGTAGTTTATGCAATCGAATTTGTGAAACACAGTAATCAGTGACTCCACAGTCTTCACGTGCAGCTCCAAATCACCTTCCCAATCAGCATGTACCAAGTTTTTCACTAGAGCAATTATGTGTAAATCATTTCCCTGCTACTTGCAAAGTTAAGATTTTTCTGCACATTCTTTGACAAACGCTACAAAAATGGTTTTCAGTTTTTCTCTTTTTGAAGGGGTTGTATTCAACTTTTTTTTGGTCCTCATTTATGCGATTATTGAGGTTATGGTAGACAAGATCCCCTTATCACGTTTCCTTTCGAGTAGATGAAGACCGCCCTCTTCATATCATGCTCTATGTGGAGAATTTTCTCCTCCATGAGTACAGTCAGTAAAATGGTCAAGAATACTGTGAGCAAATATTTTTCCCCACCACGTTTAGTAAGGCTATTTGACAGTAGTTTTCTGGGTGATGTCTATGGCCCTTTTTATATAATGGAAGTAGGATACTACCGGACGATAATGGGGGCATCTTCCCCTGCAAATAAAAATAGTCAAACAGCGGTGTAAGAAATGTAGTCTACAGCAAAGGCTCTTTTTTAATAACAGTCATAGGGATTTCGTCAGGACCCATTGCACCTGAACCTCTCATTTTTTAAATAAGTCTTACAACTTCACCCTTTGAGGGCGCATAGCTGAATTTTTGGATTTTGGGACAGGATAAAGTACAGATGGAACAAGAAGAGTTAGGAATTGCAGAGTAGAGTTCTACCAGGTGTGATTTCCATTCTTCTTCTTTTATAGGAAATGGGAGAGATTTTACTCTTGTACCACAACAATCCCCGATTATTTCCCAATACCTCTTAGAAGTATTTTTTAAGCTGGCTCTTTTAACTGTACCCAGTCAAAATCTGCCTTTTTTTGTCTCAGGGAACGCTTTTTCCTCAGTCTTTACCTCTTTAATAGATTTATTTGTTTGCTTCGTTCAAGGGAAAAGTTCAAGAACCGAGCCATCACTAATTAATTTTTTTCCCTATTTATAATAAGCAATGGGTTAAAAGATGGTCTCAATTTAGCTTGTAAATGTATAGATTTACTTGACAAAACCAAGGTACTTAAATTGCGACCACAGGTTTCGAACAGATTGATTTGTGAAGAATGAGGATCTACCATCGCTATATGCTGCTGATCTCCTAATAAAACTGCTAAATTCTCTTTAAGTTTTGAAACAGCTAAAGTATTCCAATGGATTCTGCCATTTGTTATGTTAATGTTTACGGAATTATCCTTGAAATTCCAAAAACCTACCTTGGCACAAGTCAAATCGAATTTAGGGAGGATCATCATGTGATCGCTTAGCGCATTTTCCAAAACTTCGATACTCGAGAGCTTACCAAACAAATCTGTAGAAACAATTAGATAATCAATAATAGTTCCCCTGGTGAATGCCTTATGTGTATTGTTTGCTTGTATATCATTTCCTAACCCCCATTAACAATTTGGAAGTTTAGGTTTCTCAGGCCTTCAAGTAATAGTATACCTCTTTTATCGGACCAGTTATTATTCGGAAACTGAGCAGGGGTAATGTTTAAAACATAATTTTTTGAGGCCTTTGCGAATAACCTTATACTGTTGGTAGAGACTTTGGCGTTCAGGTCACCAACTAGCATTAAATGCCTACAATCTTCACTTTCCTTAATAGAGGAAATAAAAACAAATAGGTCTTTAAATAAATGAGTATTAGATGAATCAGGAGGTATATATGCATTTACAATCAACAAGGAATCTAAGTTATCATATTCTTCCTTGAGATCTAGTTTAATCATCTGAATTAGGTTAGATCCATGAGGTATTACTTTTTAAATCCAACTAAAACTTGTTCTTAGCAATATAGCAATACCTCCTTCCGCTTGTCCTCTGATCACTGGGAATGCAGGACGACTCAGCACAACATAATCTTCATTCGACCTGTCTTTTACGCTCAAGACTCCTGTATGCAAATTATATCAGCATTCCATTCTTTCAGGAATAACAATTTATTTTTATCCTCGCTAATTTAAGACCCTTGCTAGGAGAGTTTCCATGTCTTAGACCCAAAGATTTATATGTGTTAAGAGCCCCTGCTGCCCAACTCCATTTCTTATCTTCTTCATCTACAGACACTACTTAATTATTCTTTTTCTCTACAAGAAGGGAAACTCTCCTTCCCCCTTGCCGAGCGAGACCTGTAATATACATTCTCTCTCTAAATAAGACCGGTCCCCTAGAGAGAGAGACGATTGGGCGGTTGTCTGCCGATTTAAATATCACTTTTTTTCATGCTATCTCTACTTTGGGTACAAGAACGTCGATACCAAAGCATCGTAATTCATCACTATTTGACATTATTAAATAGGAAATCACCTTAGAACCAAACGTCACTCTAGCTCACCCATAATTGCCTTTTTTTTGTACTTGAAACAGGGCAAGTTCACTGCTCTGGATTATTTGGAGGTCAGAAATTTGAGCAAAATATCTCAATAAAAAAGATCTACTCATATATAGCTCATGATAAAAAATAAAAGAAAAATCGAAAGAAAAAGGTACAAACTGTAGATGACTGACTTGGCAGACTCCCTCAGGCACAGTACCAATAGAATTGTAGATAACATTACTGCCTAAAGAAGAGGCAAATATTGCAGTATTAGGATTCAGATTACACCTTGCCACTGATTTAGAGAATAAATCTGGTGTGTTATGTTCTTGTAAGGACGGAAATGGGGCACTGAATTCAATAATGATGATGATGATGGAGGTTCCCTTTAAATAGTTTCAACTTGTCCTTCTTCCTTCTTTGTGGCATTCGAGTCATGATTCAGAGAGAAATTTAGAATCAAATTAGGATCAAAGCATAGTTGTTTTGCTCTTGTTTTGTTTAACATTTGACGTTTTCCCCTTTTTTCCTTCTTCTTCCTGCAGACAAGTTTACTTTTAGTTTTAATTTCCATTTCCTTCGATGTGAATGTTCAGCTTTTGATTCCGCCGTAGCTGGATGTTCAAGATTTTATCCCCTCTTTTTAAGAAAATGAGGAAAACTTTTAGTTCTGTAATTGTTATTTCCTTCTCTGAGCCCTGAGAGGACAAATCTTGCAGATGGAGGAACAGGGTCCTCAGATTCAAAGAGCTGCTGTAGCAAAAGAGATGCTATTTCATCAAATATCTCTGCATTTTCTTTGACTTTCTGTTTTCTGCTACAAAAAGGAATGTCGGCCTGAGTGCCAAAGTCCAGACATTTAGGATTAGGATAAGGAACAGAATATGTTTAGGTACATTTGGACTGATTAAAATTATGTTCCAAAGGACATGAAGAGGAAGTCCCCTTAAAAGAGTTGGGCTTATGAGAGGTAGGTAAGCTAGTTTTTCCCGCAGCCTCCACACCCACCCACAGCCTTCCGGAGTTGAACTTCAATCTGGCAGAGAAAAAACAGAGAACAGCCCTCAACTCTCAGGCAGGAGCGTCCCAGACCCGTGGACCAACAACAACAAACAGCTACGTTCTCACGACAGTGTATGATGTAAGATAAGATATGCAAAACCTAATTTGTCATTCTTGTTTCAGAAAGCATTCCAACTAAAATTTCTATAGCCTCAGATATGATGAGCTTACCTTGTAACAAACTAACATAATGAGTTCTGACGAATACTGACTGGAAAGTCTTGCTTCCAAGATTTTAACCTCATTAAGTGTATCATCTATGCCACATCCATTGAGAAAACATCCTGCATACTGCAATACAACATTTGTCTTGTGGAAAACACCCATCAATGTATAAAGATCATCAAATTCTACTATATTGCTCATAAAAAATGTCAGCTACAATACGGAAAACACCTTCATCACAGACAATTGGCAGGATAGGCTGGTCTTCGAGCTGAGTTTGCACATTTTGGAATTTGTTTAGAGATATGTACACTGTTGGTAAGTTTGTGACTGGTGATGGTAGTACTGGGAAAACCCCAATCTTCTTCAGAGGGACGATATTCTGGAAGATCAGAGGATGAATTTCAGCATGCAGAGGAACTGGCTTTTCTACACCCTTCAGTTCACACAAAATAATCCATATGATAAATTCAATTAAATCTGCTTTACATACCGCAGCTTCAGATCGAAGATCCATGTCCTCAGCCACTTTGAAACTTTCTTATAGACTGGGATGTGTTGATGGCTTGTAATGATTTTTCACATGTTGGGAAGGCAATTGGGTTATAATTTTGCAGCAGCTACTTCATTGGTACTGTCTTGAAAAAGCACCAAAGCAGTATCTTGTTAGCTGGATGTTCCAGACAAAGAAGAGCTGTCTTCAAAATCAAAATTATCATGAACAGCAATTGTAAATCCTTTCCTGGTAAAGTGAAGTGACTTAGAAATGGTGTGCTGTCGGATTTACAGCATGAGCTGCTAACAAATTCTTGCTCTGTACTGTCATTATAACTTGTTGATACATCAGTCCTATTAATTGAAGTGATTAGCGCTCTACTTTTGCACATGTCATAGATTGCGTGGGCAGTCATCATGTGTAGCAGAGTTCTATCTTTGCCGTGATGTAATTCATAAACCATGATTTGGAAATGACAGTACATTTGCACAGCATAAGCCTGTTGGTTCATGGGATTGTCTTCTACTTCTTTGCTTATTTCTCCACGGCCATCATCAATGTTGTCAGCTTCTGTTCCAAACTCAAGAACTTTGATTTGTAACAGTTTTGCTTTGCTGATATTAAACAATGATGTAAAAAATGTTAAGACTACATCAGGCATTCTTGGTGACTCCCATGATTTGCGTAGGTCAAAGGCATCACAAAATATGTAATTAGGTCCAAAATCGAAATCTTTCAGGATTTTTCTTAAAATAGTTCCTGTTGAATTTACTGCATCCTTTAATAATATTATGGCAAAAAGAAATTCAGGAGTCAAATCAGCTAAGAACACCCTAGTGGCTCATTCTTTTTATTAGACTGAAATAAACAAATTCTGTCATTGTACGTTCTCACCAGAAAAATCTTAATTTCATTATTATGGATCAATTCAGTTTTATCAATGTTGACCATTATTTCTCTGATCTCACTGAGCGTGAACCCGTAGCCAGCATTCAAGTGTGGCTTTAAAACGTAATTTGCTTTTTCAAAGAGAGCAAACTTAACTGAAGGCTGGTGGTTACGTTTCTGCTGGTATCTCATTGTACTTTCATATTTTCGAATGTATGCATGCCTGCAGTTCGAGTGGGCATATAAATCTGCTGCAAATACATTCACCTCACTGTTTAGATCTGCTATTCGGCTGAAACTTTCATCTTGGAAGAAACTAGCTGCAGATAAAAACATGTTGCCGTTTGAGACTCACATACTCTGTATTTTGTTCTTTTGTCAATCCATTTGGCCTGTGTTCTGGCTAAACCACAGATAACATATTGAAGATCCTCTACTTTCTGATCAGTTGCTGGATGTGGACGAGGGGTAGCCTTTGATCTTCCAAGAGGATGGGCATTGGTTTTGGTTGTCACAGCTTTCTCAGAAGACTAGGCTTCTTGCTGTGATTTACTGGTATCTGCTATTTTTTTACAAAGTTTTCCAGGCTTTTTTCATTGTATACGATTAGTAGCACCTGTTGTTACAATGATGCAATGTTTGATCCTCTCCATCCATCAGTTTTAATGTTTTCTGAACTTCGTCTTGCCGTATTTCTGCAGGACCTGGAATTCTTTTCTGTTCAGCCGCAGTTGATGTTAGCTTTTCTTTCAGATTAGTTTGGCATTCAACACATTTTTCTTTGTTGAAGAAGTCCTAAGATTTTGTAGTTAGCAACACTCGAACCAATAGAAAACCGGAAACAAAAACAATATTAAAATAAATTACCAATATGATGGCTAAAACACAGCATATATAGCCGCCATTTTGGAAAATGGCAGAAGAGTTGCTCTTAGTAGTTATTTTCTGTCTCTATAAGACCCCCAAAACCAAGGTTTTGACACCAAAAATGAAGTATAAAGGTCTCATCATGACTCCTGAAATATGCAACACATCCACCATTTTTAAAAATCTTTGTCCAGAAAAAATCAGCCCATATTAGCAATGTGTACCCAAGTTAAATGACTTCTCTATTGATACAAAAACCCAAATCAAAAATCAAAATCTCAGGACTAGATCTTCCAAAGCATGAAAACTTGAACTCTTGACCCGCAGGTCTTTATGTGGCATAAACAAAATGAGCCATGTTCCTAGCATTATAGAAAAATGCTTCAGAAAAAACACTCTAATGGGCAGCCAGGCCTTTAAAGCATGTAGGTCTTGCCAATATTGTAGCTGTTTGCAATAGGTTTCTAGAGTGAATAGTCAATGCGTCTTAGGGAGGCATGACTCAGAAATGTAGGATCAAGCGTCCTTGTTTACTGCCCCCCTCAACACATGCCTGGTTTCCCTTTATTGTTCGGCGATTGCTATCCCAATTAATAATCAATAACTCTAAAATGTTGATTATTGGCGACTTTAACTATTGGCCTACAGACGTAAAGGAGAGCTCCAACTCCTCTGACTTTACTGACCGCCTATCTGGCATGAACTGCATTCAACACTTACAGTCCGCTACGCACGTTAAGAGACATGTCTTAGACCAAGTTTGGACTTCTAATCTGAAATCACCCAACCCCTAATCTGTCCAAGTCCGTGGTCAGATCATTACATCATTACGTTCTCCCTGGCCTGTGCCGACCATACAAAACAGGTCCCCATAGGGAATCTTATGGCAAGAAACTGGAGCAGGGCCGACCTCAGTGAGTTTTGCACCTTACTTAGCGCCTCATCTCCCATTGAACAGGACTCCTTAGACAGTCAGGCTACCAGTATTAAACACTGGCCCGAATCAGCCAGCGGCATCGTCGCACCTTTTAGGCGAATTAAACTAAAAAGCCCCCATGACGCCCAGAGATGGTTCTCGGATGAATAAAAAAATAAGAAACTCAAACTTAGGCAGGCTGAACGTAGCTGGAGACGAGACTACGCCCCCGGTAAAAAAGTTTTATTTATGGCGCTGCTTAAAGATTACAAACAAACAATTCTCCAGGCCAAAACTACATATTTCTCCCTGAAAATCACCGACTCTGCTACTAAGACCAAAGATATTTTCTCCATAGTTGAGGAGCTTTCAACCCCAGACAGAGTAACAATTAAGCCCCAACCCTCTCAAACTCTCTGTGATTCCCTCAACTTATACTTTACGGAAAAGATCGCTAAAATCAAAAGCAGCATCCCTTCCCCCACACCACCCACTACCCCTGTATCCACTATAAAAAATCCCCAGGTAGTGGACCAAATACCCCTGATATCCGAGGACGAGTTCTTGGTTCTATTAAAAAAGGTTGACTCAGGCTCCCCCACAGATTGCTATCCACCTCACGTCCTACAAGAAGTCTTTGCCACCTGCTCCAAACCCCCTCTGTCACTTCTCAATAACTCTCTCAAACTAGGCTCAGTTCCTGACTCCTTTAAGATAGCTGAAGTCGTCTCCATTCTGTAGAAACCTAATGTTGACCCTTCCCTAATGAGCAATTTTCGCCCAATCTCGCTGCTCCCCTACCTTAGTAAGGTGCTTGAGGCCCATGTTACCAACTTCCTTAGCTCCTTCATCGAACATTCTCAGTTCCTTGACCTCCAACAAGCAGGCTTTAGACAAGCTCATTCTACTGAGTTAGTTATTCTCTTAGTTATGGATGAACTTAGGAGGGGAGCGGACCATAATATCAGCCAGGCCTTAGTGCTCCTGGATTTGTCGGCTGCCTTAGACACGGTCGACCAAAACATCTTGATCGACTGTGTCTGCGACGCCGGCATCCAGGCGCCGGCCCTTAGGTGGATTTCCTCCTTCCTTAGTAACCGACACCAGGCCGTCCGCCTCTCCAACTTCCCCGCGGAAAAAGTTACGTTGACCTGTGGTGTCCCCCAGGGATCCTCCCTCTCCCCCCTTCTTTTTAACCTGTACCTGACCCCTCTCATTCGGTCCATTCGCGGAAGCAAGGTCACTGCTTTTAACTACGCAGATGACATCCAGCTAGTGTTCGATATTGATCCATCAGATCACTCAATCAACAATTTCTACTCCACCATGTGACTCATTAGTGACTGGATGGCGGCCAATAATTTAAAACTCAACCCTGACAAGACTGAGCTGATCTTGACCGGAGGTCCCTCCAACCTGTGGAACTCTAACTTTTGGCCCCCCCGCCTAGGCACTCCTCCCTGCCCTGCTGATTCGGCAAAAAGCCTGGGGGTTATAATTTGTAAAGATCTATCCATGAAGTCCCAGATTAGCGCAGTGGTATCATCCTGCTTCTTTCACCTTCGCAGAATTTGAAAGATCTCCAGATTCTTAACCATGGAGGCCTTATCCCTGGCTCTTCTGGCCCTAGTCATCTCCCGCATTGACTATGCCAACTCACTCTACGTTGGCATCCCTGCCTACCAGCTCCGCCGTTTGCAGCTGGTACAGAACCAGGCTGCCAGACTCATTTTTCACCAACCTAGACACCATCATGTCTTCACTGGCTCCCGGTGGCCAAACGCTGCAAATTCAAACTAGGCTGTATCACCTTTAAGGCACTGGCCGGCCTCGTTCCAGCCTTTACTCCCTCCTTGCTCCACCGCTATCTTCCCTCTCGTAACCTTCACTCCTCCCACCTGGCGCTACTCACAACTCCCACTTTTATTCGCAAGAAACACAGAGGTCTCAGATTTTCTTTTCTTGCCCCCTCTTGTTGGAAGTCACTCCCTCTGGAACTTAGATTAACTACATCCTATTCCCACTTTAGATCCCGCCTGATAACTCTTGTTTCGCCAGGCCCACAAGTAACGCATTGTCCTCCCAACACTCTTCACTGCTGGTTCTGCTACCCCCGTTCACAGCGCCATGAAACTGTCTGGTGTAAGTGCGCTTTAAAAATAACTTTAACATAACATAACAGTGTATGTTCACCATGCCAGGATGCTCCCCAGAATACCAGTGTGCTATTGGTCACTTCCAGACACAAGCCAATGGCCTCATTTTCAGATCCCCGGTCCTGAAGTCCTTTGGTGGGCTGGCTTGAGGTCAGCAGGAAGGGTGCCAGGTTCTTCAGCAGTCCATGCAAAGTAGCAGGATGTGTTTAGATAATGTGCATGCTCTGAACACAAATGATGCTTTCAGCAGCTTTCTTGGAATCTGGCAGCATGTATGGGTGGGCAGGGGAGCAGTTGCCTTCTCTTCCAAGATCCCTCACCATTGTCTGCACTTATTTGAGTTCCCTAACCTTGATTGTTATTGCTTTGCTAAGCTGGGTGGGAATTCACAAAGGCAGCTTTGTTCGTACACGTTCTTTCACAGTTGAAAATGCATTCAGTTGCTCTTACCAGCAATACACAAAAATAATCCTGGCGGGCATAAATGGGTTTACTTCCCATATTTCTCCTCCAGAGCGAGAAATTCACAGTAGTAACAACCACTCAAGGTGTGGAACGTGGATGGAAAAGGCGTAGCTAACTTTGTAATTTTGTTAACTCCCATAAATAGGCATGTCCCAGAATGGAAATAGTCAGAGCTTCATTAAATTGATACTTGTAAATTGATACTTGTATAGCGCACTACTCACCCGCAAGGGTCTCAAGGTGCTTGTACGAATACCGCTGTGGAACCCATCCTGGCTTTCCCTGTGAGCCGTCCACTCCTGGGAACTCCAAGGTGGAGGCCAGGCATCCTTAGCGTTGTGGGGGCCGTTGGGGAGATTAAGCAAGCTATTGCCCAGAGTTGCAGAGTGGGACTCCATGATTGGAATAGGCACCGAGGCGAGAATTATCATGTCCATGGAATATTTGAGCCCAAGACCCGCCGAGGCAGGGAATTGAACCCTGGTCCCGGGCTAGACCTCTGCATCAGGGTCTGCCGTTCTAATCATTGAGCCACACTTCTCACAAGATGCTGAAGTACCTTTTCTTTCCAGAATGGGCAGGGAAACGGATCACTTCCAAAGTTGGAGGAGATGTGAGGGAAGTGGTTCCTCCACCATGGAAAACACATTTACCTGTGAAAAGAAAAGGTGTGTGTTTGTACATTAGGCACCATTTCCCCAGTGCATTAATCTGAGCTGTGTAAAATTAGGCATTTCAGAAATTGTAACCCGGGAAATAGGCCTCATGGCATTCCCAACGACTTCCTGCGGAGTAACTTTTCAGGGGCATTACTGGAAATGCTCGTGATTTCCCAAAGCAGTAAATCTACATCTGTTCATAGGAGTATGAAAATCTACCACTTTTTATGTGAATTACCCCCTTTGAGTGTTCAATATTTTGGCAGATTTTCCACTTTGTTCTGCACGATTATGATAACTGCAATATGGCGGTTAGAACTTCTTCCTGTGACCTCATTATAACCTGTAAATTACTCCCCTCTCAGTTACATACTTTGCGCGGCACAGTTGGGCATGCATTTTAGGAATCTCTCCCCATGGCGCATTTTTTGGTCTACAAAGTGTTTAGAAAGTAAAACAAGGTAAAATATAGCACAATACACATAAATAAATAAAATGGAAATATTACAGCCAGTAACTAAATAAATGTATTGTGAGTAGTGCTACTGCATTCGAGGTTAACGATCACATCATGGACCGGCCGTGTCATGAAAAAAGGATGAACTTTGGGAAGAAAAAGCTGCCACCTAAATGCATTTATTCAGGGAGACTGCAGTAGGTTATTGAATTATGTATTGTTCCTGTAGCAATGGACAAAACCTTGGCTGTGTGAAATGAGCTATGGGTTTTATGATTAGAAAACTGAAATGCAATATTTAAAATAATTGTTGCAGAAACAACAATCTGCCTGTTTTGCACTAGGACATGCTTTCAGGTTCAAACCCGTGTACAGTTCATTATTATTTCGCTTTCCATGCACGACACGTGGCAATCTGGCTGTTGTAACAAGCCTACTGTAATAGGCATAGATTCAGTTAGATCTTTTGGCCCACATGCATCATTGTTACATTTTGCGATTTCTTAATTGCGAAAATTAAGGAATCGCAATTAAGAAATCGCAAAATGCTATGCATTAAAAAAGCGCAATATTTTTAGCGATTCCTTATTTTTCCTTAATTGCGATTCACAATTTGCGAATCGCAATTAAGGAATCCCTTCCCATTGATTCCTATGGGCCTAGAGGCCCATAGGAATGAATCGGAAGCCATTCTCATTTTGCGATTCGCGATTAAGGAATCGCAAAATGAGAATGCTATTTCAAGGGTGCAGGGGGGTCCCAAGGACCCCCCCTGCACCCCTGAAATTTAACTTTAAGAACATGTTTCACACACACATGCATGTGTGTGTGTAAAATGAAACTTTCAAAAATGCACTTTTGTGCATTTTTGAAAGTTTTAGAAAATTACCATGAAGTTCAACTTCATGGTAATTTACCTCTTCCTATTTGCGAATTCGCAAAAAAAAATAATCATGCATTGCATTTAAGAAATCACAAATTGCGATTTCCTAAATGCAATCGCAATTTAAGAAATCGCAACATAATTGCGATTCCTTAAATTGCGAAAAAATGAAAAACATGATGCATCCCAAAAAAGGAAATTGCATTCGCAAACGGCCGAATGTTGCGATTCGCACCGTTTGCGAATGGAATTTACCTTGCTGCATGTGGGCATTAATTTCTAAAATGTTGCTATAATCGATAAGCTGGCTGAAACTTGTGTAACCTATCTACAATTTCGATTGTTCTCAAATTTTCCTTTGGATTGTTAAGGGTAAAAAGGGCCTTTCTAGTGACATTTTGAATACCTTCTCCCAGGTTCCTCTTGTGTCTAGATTTACGAATCAGATAAGAGTCCACAGTGGTGGCAGAGCTTCCTTGATTGGGGTGAGGCTCCAACCATCAAACCCAAAGATCCACCCGAAAATAAAATGGACTATCCATTCCAAATGGGTGGCACAGGCCTCTTAGTATGGTAAGGTATAGTTGCATGTGTCCCTATCACATATGGATAGCAAGATTGAAATAGTATTGGAAGGCAGCCCTATGCACAGTTGCCAAATCACAAATTAACCACACTGGGGCCATATTTGACCCCAACCCTAAAACTATATGAAACTCTGCCAGGGTAGTAGGTGCATCCAGGAAGTAGTAGATAGCATAGATCTTTACAGCCAGGACTCAAAGATGTGAGGGAGTAGGAGTGCACATTGGTACAGGGGGTAACACTTTATGTAACTAGCGCCTAGAGCATTGTTTCCCAAACTGTGGGTCAGTAACCCACTTGGGGGTATCAAGCTCTGTTTTTGGTGCATTGCAAAAGTCCCTAATTTTATGTGCATGGTATGTAAAATGACTAGTCCTATTTTTGCACCAGTGCAAAGGTGCTGAACAATGTTCCTAAAGCCAGTTTTCAAATAAACCCTTGCATGTTTAACCAAGCAAGACTCCGGGTGAGCCCTCCAGTATTTGTTGCCTCTGCATTTTTTTCTGATTCACAAAGCCATTTCAAATTAGAATGTGCTCACTGAACAAGATCATACAAAACCATACCAATAATACACAACTTTCACACAAGAATTGAGATATATGCATGGGGCCTTGTAGCCAGAGCTGCTGGATCTGAGGAACCAGCTTCCTGTTCAACAAATCACTTTATACCCCCTGCTTATATTAAAATGAAACTGACCTTGGTAATGTAATCTGAAGCTTTTGTAAAGTGCTTCAATGTCCTTGGGCCGTGTTAGCCCTATGTATTGATCTATCTCATCTATCTTCCAAAATGCACAATTGGTCTTCGGTTTAACATAGAAATGGATATAAGGATTTACCTCATTGACTGCTGCGGAAGGGGTTTCTAAAATTGCTAAAATCACTGGTATCAACACCAAGATTTTTCAGAAGCCTTGCGATTTCAGTGAACAGGTGCCACAGGTCAGCCTCCCACCTTGACCAGTGTTTCAGCTCCTGACTCAAGTGCATTTCACCACCAGTCACCTTTACAGGCAGATCAATATTTTGGCCATATTCCAATATCATAGGGTGTGGTTAAGGTTTGAACGTTTGCAAACAATTGCTTTTATTACATTAAAAATCGTCCATGCCTCATGTTCATTAAAGCTGTGTAGTTTGTCACTAAAAATTGGGATGTGGTTCTAACATTTTGGGCAGCACAGGCCTAGCAGTCTTCCACTGTCTGCTTAATGTCAGGTGCTATTTGTCTGTCACCATTTGTTTGTGGTGTTGTGTCAGTGTCTGTTGACTGTGTAAATGTGGTTGCTGGTCTGGTAGTTGTGCAGATGTCTGAAATATTTGTCACAGTCCTAAAGTGGCCACTTGCCAGTACTTTCAGAAACACTTTATTATAGCTGTGCTGATGTCTTCCTGATGTTATGTTTTCCCCTCAGTGTATACCTGGCTTCTCTAGGACCTTGTTCATGTTAGGGTGCATAGAAACGTTTAATGTAATTTCAGTGTGTATACAAATGTATGTCTTAATGTTAAATAATAGAATATATTTGGAGTACAACAAATGTTGCTGCTGGGCAGTAAAGGGGAACTGGATGGCTAAAGCAATGGTATACTTTGAGAATTCAAGTTTTTGAGGCTATGAACCGCATATTTTTGTCATCAAGACTGACAAGACACACCATACACTCCAGTCATCTGTCACTTTTACACCAGATTTCATATGGGTTCGCTGTCGCTTTTTTTAAAGGGCCTATGGAAAAATAAAGCTCTTATTTACTGTCTGCATGCGTGGTGAGAAACTTGATGATTAGCCACTTCCCCATTCTCTTTTGTTAGTCAACTTCATAGTTTGTATCTGATGCCCTTGATTCCAGCAATGGTGACAAGAACTTTCATGGAGGCTATTGGGATACTTTTAAACACAACAGATGTAAGCCCTCATTATGAGCTGGGGTACTTCATTCCGAGTGATTACTCTGGGTGAAATTCGAAAACTCAAGTATCCCAGGGCCCAAAATTATCGAGCCAGCAGGCTCCAGACCCAACAATTCTAGCCCACATATAATATAGCCTTTCAGGTGCTGTAGGGCATGTGGGTCACAGCACAGCCTTCTTCCACCTGCTTACTGCAGCAGCCCAGGAGAGTAGTCAGTAATACCCCCAACCCCTATCCTCCTCCCCCCCCCCAGCCCTCCTCCTGACAGCAACTGCGCAGTAAAGAACCTGCTATCTCCAGGTTCATATGGTTCTCAATTCCTAATTTCGGGTAGAAACTTCTGACTAGCCAGAATGTGGTACAGGCATTACAGCCAGAATTAGAAATTCGGTACGCCCGATTCAACCACCTTAATTCTAGCCAACTCATAATGAGGCCTTCAAAGACGCAATTCTGGTCTACATTTTTTCAGCAGAGATTTCATCATCAACAGATGGATAAGCCCAATTGAAGTATTGGGTTAAAGAGAAATTATGTGTGTTGGACGTGGCACTTTTTGCAGGGTCCTCCTCCGATTTGTGCCTTCTGTAGCTGAACCCATTTTTGTTGGCTTTAGGATTCCGCACACTTTACAACTGATAACCAGTGGTAAAGGGCATTTGCTCTCTCCTTCAAACATGGTAAATTTGATGTACATCTAACTGTCACATTAATTTGAATGTAAGTCCCTAGTAAATGGTACTACACTTACCAAGGGCCTGTAAAGTAAATGCTTCTAGCGCCATTAAAATAATTGAATGCAATACTTTATTTATTGAGTCAGTGATAAAGAATTTTTAAACAATTTTCATGCAAATTTGATTTTTACAGGATGGGGCTCCTAGTGGATTGATGGTATTATTTGATGAGAAGTTGTAAAGCATGAGGTTAGCCAGTTTGTCAATTTGTGGAGAATAATGCCTACAATAATTTTCAAAGCTTTAGCTGGATGTATTTATTTCTGATTCACATTGGCAGTGCATTTTTAGTTTGAGATACCTAGATAACAGAAAACCTGCCCACGACTATGACAAGACTGACTCTTAAATTTCACCAAGATGTACCCTCAGCTCAACTGAAACATAGAATAAAAGATGCCTTTGTCAACCCAACTTGCAATACACACGGTCAACAACCTAGTTTGGATCTTTGTCATAAACTAGAGCAATGTAAGGCGTGTGCAAAGAGTAAAAAGGGGACATAGTATGATATACCAGGTCTAAAACAAAGGAAGAAAATCAACAAATTTCTCACGTCACACCACACATGCTGTCTACTGTCTCACATGCCCATGTGGGCTAAGATATGTAGGCAGCACTGTACATAGCATAAAGATTAGGGTCTTAGAACACCAGCGCACTATTGCAAATAAAAAATTTAATTACCCAGTAGCCAGACACTTCGCTATCAAACACAAAAGTAACAGGGTGTTGCGGCAATACTTTGATTTAGACCATGTGCCAGTAGACCCAAGGGGTGGGGATCGGGTATGGAAGCTGCGTAGACTGGAGTCCCGGTATATAATTGATCTAGAGACAAAAGCACCCCAGGGACTGAATAAAATCGAGGAACTGGCAGTACATTTGGGTAAATAAGAAGAGAGGCTGTAGACTCCACATACCTGACTTGCTCCATAGTGTCAATATTTTACAACATAGTGAGTGAGATCTGCCAATACATGGCAAGATATTGAAAGTAGGAAATAGTGACAATTGCCGATCCACGGCTAAATCATGTAACACCAGCTCAATGAAGTCTTGCAATATTTTAAAAGTACTGAAATCATTGTACTACAATATGTTTAAACAGGCAGCACAAGCCTAATGAGGTCTCGCATACTATTAGGAATTACGATTGCGTAATTGTAGTATACTGTTTATTTAAAATACGAGTGAGAACTGACTGTCTGAAAAAATTGTAAATATATGTGTGATCAACGCGCAACTTCTTGAGCATTGATAAAAACATCCATAAATGTAAATGAATGAAATCCGAAACATAAAATGATGTTTTTAAAGTATTTAATCATTGAAAGATGGAGGGAGAGTCACTGTTACCAAACAAGTCTCTTTCTATGTTTATGAAGAAGGATGTAACAAACTTTAAAATATCCTCGAGCAGTGTCGATAGTAGACACTGAAGAAGGCATACCGAAACGAGTTTGTCTATTTGTTGTGAAATAAAACAACATGAGAAAACTCTTCCTGTGAGTGCTTTAACTCTTTTTTGGCAAAGGAGAGAGTGATGTCACTGACCATGTCATGAGTGATGTAATAAGTGATGTCATCTGCAGTGCATTACAGGCGCGCAAGTTATAGTGAGTCCAACTAACTATAACGTGGGAATTTCAATGGTTTTATGTCAGTAAAATTTCCAGCTAACTATAACTGGTGTGAAATCTATGGTTTTTTCAGTGAATTTAATAGGTTTTTTTCAAATGCTAATTCCTAACTATAACTGGTCTGAAACCTATGTTTTTTTTCAGTGAATATATATATATATAGAGATATGCAATCTAAAGGTTTTGGATGACGTCATGTCGAACCATTGCATATGCTCTCTAGATTCAGCTCCCTTCTTCTGCCTGTCAATTCTGGCTCATCATTTCTGTAAATGAAGCCCTAAAAGCTCTGATAATACTTGCATTTTCCAAAGTGAAAGTGTCCCGAATTAAATCTGTACATTCGGAAATCATGAAGGCAACTCATTGTATGATCTGTGCGTGTGCCTTTTGCCAAAAAGGAAGCAGGTGCAATAAAACTGCTAACTTATGTCAGCCTCCCAAGGGCGTAATGTAAGGCAGGCACAAGAGGGCCACCCTTCATGGGTCTCTTTCGAATCCTGGATCTATGAATATCCGTGAGATAAGGGAGTGACGGGGTCCCCTCACCACATTCTGCAGGGCGAGACCCATTATGTTGTGTTATGCCTGTGCAGTCTCCATGGTAGCTATCTATCTACCAAACAGTCACTAGACGAGTACTGGCCATGGACACCCCACAAATTGACAATCTTCTCAGTATGCACATGCAGTGTGGGGCTTTTACAAGATTACTCTATTGCAACATGGGCGAACACTGATAAATCCAGTCAATCTCTTGCACAGCATTATACGGCAATAGTCCGCTTTGCAGCATTAAAATGTAACATGAACATGACTAGGTTATTATCTTGCTCCTCGCCCAGTACTTTAAACCTGGAGATTGAAGGTTGTGGGATTTTATTTGCTCAAGTGTTTCATTTCCATGACAACACACTGCAGTACCAGAAACGCTACCATATGAAGGACAGTTCCACCCATTCAGCCATGTCAAGCAGATGCATTAACAAAACCTGTCAAAATGCCAGTGCTGTTCTAAAGTCCTTTTGTTGAGAAATGGTCAAAAGCAGCTCACAATAACAGATTATTTAATCTTCCAAAATACCTTTCCTTATGTCACCAGAAATTGAATGTACACCAAATCAAATGGGCCACATTTTCAGTCCTGCGGAGTTTCAGGTTATTTTAATTAAATTCATTAATGTCTCTCAGCAAATGTTAATTTAAGTCTTTAAGGTAAATGTCACGGAACTGCATGCGGGTAATGTGCGAGCAGAAACTTCATTAAGCAAGTGTAGTGGATAACTAACTTTTCACACATATTTATTACAACGTGTAGTTATCATGTCACGGAAAATAGCCTTTCTAAACAATAATATGGTCTATCCAAAATAGAGCGTGCAGCATAATGGTCTAAGAAATTATTCTTACAAATAATTCTATTACTCCAGTTTACGACAATGGTTCCGTTATAAAATGCAACAACTGTTTCATAGTTGTGTAAGCTAAGCTAAGTGTGGATAGTTAATGCAAACGTGTAACAAGCATTTGCACGATACACAAATAATTTTATTTATATGTGTACTAGGTAATGCATTAATTTTACATGCACAGAGTTTACGGCCTCAAATGTACAGTGCCCTTCATACCGTACTGGTGAGTCATGTAGTATCAACATACATTGGCGACTTATTTCTATCATTGTTACATTATTGAATTAATAAAGGAACTGGGTACAACATTTTTCAATTTCATTTTTTTATTGCATTTTTTTTTACTTCTACAAGAAATATTTTTGAGAAAGTGCCAATAATTTCTATGCTCGACCTACGAAAGTTTTAAAAATTGTGTGCTTTCCTACACTACTTATGCCACACTCCCTTGAATGCAAGTAAGGCAGGCAGTGGCATGGTGAAGGGGGGAGTAGTGGAGGGGGTGTCACACTCTGACAAGGATTGCTTGCAACTATGATGCACAATAAGTAGCTAGTATACTGGTGTAGGAAATGCTGCTTCCTTTGGGTCGGAGTTTTCAAGGCTTTAAGTTGGCCGAGTCTCACCGAGTCGGAGCACCAGCATTTTTTTTAAGGGGGCCCCGAAACGAGTGGAAAGGCGGGAAATTCAATCTAGAATTTGGACCTCAACTCTAGAATCCCGTCACAGGTCGATTAGGCCTTTGTACCTGTCATAGAGTGTAGAAGGCAATCTTTTTCAACAAATCAATTCGGATCACTTCCATTTCCTTCCCCAAAGAACCACTGATAAAAGGTCAAGTTTGAAGATTTATTATAAAGCCAAAAGCAGTTGTGTATATAAACACCTCAGTAAAAGGTTCAACAAATACACAGTTACTAATACAAACATAATCCTACGGAAAAGTCTCAAACGACTGAGAAACAGCACTAATATGATTTCCAGGACCACTAAGCTTGCAATAATTGCTATGATCTGGGTCCTGGTAGGCATAGAAGTAAAGAAGAAATACATCAGGATAAGTCTGTCCCTACACTATACTAAGTGTCATCCCTACAACCGGATCTTCCCTAACAAAAAAGGTGTCAGCCGTGGTGACTTCCAAAGAAGTTCACTCACTCAGTTCGGACTTAGCCTCTTAAGTTCATCTCGCAAGCAGCTCACTGCCTACCCAGCATCTTTCTTCGCCCTTGTGCGCTTCTACTCTCCTCTCCTCCCGGGGTGCTGTCCCTAATACGAAATCCACAATTCAGTTGACACGCCCCAAGAGACGCCCCCTTGGAGAGTTGGATTTCAAAGGGTTGTCATCTTGATGTCTTCATCCTTGTTCGTTGAAAAACAGCCTTGGGTCTCACAGTCGTCTCCTCTTGAAGTTGCTTCCCTAAAATTCCACATCCACTCCTCCAGGTCTACAACTATTTTCCTAACTTTCACATACAATGGGCCCTTCTTTACTATCTCTGGCTAACCTTGCACCTGCAAAGGAACGCACATAAATTGGTTCACGACAATATGCTACTTGCAATTAATTCTTTAAGGCAACCTTCTAGGAAAGGGGGCAGTTCCATGATTTAAGCCAGCAGTCACATTCCTGACTCGGCCTACACAAGCCGTTATCCCCACCTGGGCCTCTGCACGTTTCGAGATGTCACCCCCTAACTTTGGCGAACAGTTTTACTCATTAGGCCTGCATCATTATAGAAAAAGAAAAGAATACATTTCCCAACTAAACACTTCTATGTCGTTTACATGAATACAATAATGAATTACTAAGCATACATTGGAATACATGATGTTTCTTTAAACACACTTTAACTGGACTAACATTAATTTCACAAATACATTTCTAGATTACATGACATTAATACTACGAGAAACACGTTATATTGCAGCTAGGGGAAATTCTGATACATGCGTTCATAGCTTTGTGTCACACTTAAACATGATTATAAACCCCTATATATGCGGGTGCGGATTACTTGTGAATATGACGCACCCCTACGATTTCTAACACAGTTTTGCACTCTCTCAGTCCCCCCTTTGATGACCTGTGTCATCACCACCACCCCACATTCCTTAGGGTAGGGACCGATTTTTAAACAGCACTTGTTTGCAACATTTCCTCGCCTAAGCATTTCCAAAGCTCTTAAGCTTCGGTATTGATTGTCCTGCAACTCTTCCATTCTCTGTGCCTGTCCCCTCACTGCTCTATCCAACCTATTGGACCTATAGCATTTGTACAATCTCAACAAACCCCATATTCCAACCACACAGGCTACTATGATGAGAAGAGGCTCCAAAATGTATTCAAGAAAACTCCTACCCAGGTTTGCAAACCAACTTCCAACACCTCCAAGACCCTTGCCAACCTTTTCCCATGTGTTCTCTTGTGTCAAATCATTAATCTCATAGTGGATAGCAGTAATGTTGCGTATATATTTCTCAAGAGGTTTTGAATTTTCTGGAATGTAAGTGCAACATTCCTGGACCTTCAAAAGTTTACAGACTCCGCCCTCTTTTGCTAATAGGACGTCTAAGGCAAGGCGGTTCTGGAGAACCATTGCCCTTATCGATTGCATTTCTCCCTCCACCAGCATTAGTGATCTAGCAGTACTGGCAGACAACCTATCTACAACTGTTGCCAGTCTCCTAATCTTGACATCATTCAGTATTATCCCTAAAAGAGGGAACATAGCACCAAATACGTCTCCAATTACCTCATCCTTGCTTACATCCCTTCTCCCTCTGGCTTGAGTTCCTCCCTCTATGATTTCTAGATCCTTAGAATGGTATATTTTGGGGAAGACAATTGCTAAATAACATGATCCGTACCAATTATCCGGTAGTTTCACGTATGCATTTCTTCCACAGACAAAATATACATTCGGGATCACCTGCATTCCCTTCAAGAAATCCTTTGTATAGTATTCTATTTGGAAAGCATGTTCACAACTTGCTTCTCCCACAAACACATTCTCATAGTAGGTTTTACCCCTGTATATACATAGTTTCCCTCTTTGCACTCGATCTAAAGCTATTGGACCATTACTACCCTTCCTTTTGTGTGACTTTTCCTCCTCGGTCCAATCTGTTTTCCATTGGCCCGAAGCCTTTAGGCTCTTCTGCCTCCCATATCGATCATCCACCTGCCCTATAAACTTTTTCTCAATTTCTGACACTTTACAAGTCAAATTATTTCTTCGGGCATATGAAGTATCCAGCGTTCTCCAAGGAATGAAACATTTCCTTAATCGATCTTCACTCTTATAATAATCCCATTTGTTCAAATGCTTATAATTCGGGACTTCTGGTAAAACAGCGTCAAAGTTTGAAAAATAATACTCAAAGCTATTGCGTCCATAAAATATACTAAGCAACAAACTACATGTGATTCCATAAGTTAATGGCAAGTGATGGTATCTAATACCCTCATCTACTGAAGCAGGCAATTGCATACACACATAACACTCTTTCGCATCCATCGCGTCAATGTACTCATACAGCAATTTAGCATAAGCATTTTTCCCAAAGTTTCCTTTGGACAAATCAGCATGTAATCTACGACTTTCTTCAGCTAGCAAAGCTTTCTTGGCTCCTATGTCTACCTCTTTTTGGCTAGGAGTGGAAGATTTAGGAGTTCCCTTGACCTCCACTTCCTGCTCTAGTGGTGCTAAATAAGAAACTAAAACTACAACAAATATAAAGAAAATCACTAACCCTAATAGTGTACCTATAATACATTTTGCCCTACGAGTCGGGTTCCCAGCCTCCATGGTCTCAGACGGTGTGATTCGATTTTAGCTGCAACACAGTCTTGGCAATATACAGTCTCTTGCTTGGCTTTATGAATTTTCTCGAACCACACCTAGAAGCAGAGGTCCCCTTTCAAATTTTCATTGTTCATTTTGTGTTCAGGTGACCCTACCCTTCTCCGTCCTCTAAGGGATGTCCCTGAATTTCTTCTTCTTCCACTAGGCTCTAAGTATCTTCCATTCGTGCCTTGAGCGTTCCATTATTTGTTCCACTATGCCAGAAGCCTCTGGCCGATAGCTACAATGCAGTCTCTGACCAATATTCAGTGCAGAACAGAGCATCTTCACAACTTCACTGTTGAAATGTGTTCCTCTGTCCGATTCCAAAGAGGTCGGGACCCCGAATCTAGGTACTAACTCCCTCAACAATTATTTATCTACTGTGAGTGTATCGCACCTACGAGTGGGATATGCCTCGACCCACCTGGAGAACACACATACAATGACCAAGACATATCTGAGGCTGTTACACTTTGGCATCTCAATGAAATCCAATTGCATTCTGTTGAAAGGCCCTCCAGACCTTCCCACATGACTCAACGTAACTGGTGTCCTCTTCCCAACATTCATCTGTTGACACGTGACACACCTCTGACACACCGCTTCCGCAGCCGTTCGGAACTTAGGGTTGTACCACGTCTGCCTAAATACTCGTATCATAGCATCTCTTCCCAAGTGTACAGAACCATGTATCTGGCGGGCCATCGGGCTCACTAGTTCATTCGGCAACACAGCTCTCCCATCTGCCGAAATCCACAAATCCAAATCCCCTTTCGTACAGCCAGAAGTCACCCACACTCTTTTCTCAAAATCTGACGCTTGTTCCTGCATCTTTCTCAAAGTGTCTGCCACTTCAAGTACCATGTTTAGCTCGGTCCCTCTGTGTATTCCCTCAACAACCTGGTCCGTGAAAGAGTAAGCTTGCTCGGCACAGTAACGTGCTACCTCATCCACATACCTGTTACCCAGGGACACAAAATCAGCACCTTTACTGTGTGCTGTGCATTTTACCACTGCAATTTCTGCGGGTCCCTGCAGAGCTTCCAGCAGTAACCGGACAAATTCTCCATTCCTGATAGGGGAACCTGATGATGTCATATAACCCCTTTGAAACCATAACTGGCCGAAGTCATGAACCCCGCCAAACCCATATCTGCTGTCGGTGTATATGGTGACTCAAATCTTGTTAGCTGCCAAACAGGCACGCGTCAACGCTACTATCTCAGCTACCTGAGCGGAGTGTACTCCTTCCAGACAGGCAGCTTCGACTATTCCATGAATTGTGCAAACGGCAAAAGCAGCTCTCAACTGTCCAGCATTGTCCCTTATACATGAGCCATCTACAAAGAGAATTTCATCTGGGTCTTCTAAAGGCTCATCAACAATGACTGGTCGTGGCTTGGTGCATAGTTCAGTCACTTCAAGGCAGTCATGGTCTTCACAATCATCATCTAAAACATTTGGCAACGGCATCAATGTAGCAGTGTTCAAAACCGAACATCTTTTTAGGGTTACATTCTCTGCAGCAAGTATAACCTGCTCATAACGTGTGAGCCTGTTGTTAGTCAGGTGCTGCGTTTTGGTCCTTGTCATTAACAATTCTACCGAATGTGGAACGTGTACCACCAATGGATGCCCCATTACGATGCTCTCACAACGCTCAATGCTGACACCTGTTGCCGCAACGGATTTGAGACATCCGGGCAGCGCTGCGGCTACTGGATCTAAGGTAGCCGAGAAATATGCAACTGGCCTACGGGCACCTCCGTGATCTTGGGTCAAAACTGCTAACGCGCAGCCCTCTCGCTCGCAGCAAAACAGTGAAAACAATTTAGTGTAATCAGGCATTCCCAGGGCTGGAGCCTGGCATAAGTCTTCTCTCAACGTTAGGAAAGCCATCATACAGTCTGTGTCCCATGGTACCGGGTCACTCACGTCCTTGAGCGTCAGTTTCTGTAAAGGCTTCGCTTTCAGTGAGAAGTTGGCAATCCACTGGCGACAGTAGCCAACCATACCTAAGAACATTCTAACCTCCCTTTGTGTGGTAGGCACCATCATCTTCATTATTGCCTCTATTCTGTCTGGGGACACTTTTCTTATCCCCTTCTCTATCCTGTGTCCCAAATACTGTACTTCTGGAAGACAGTATTGTAACTTGCTAGGAGATACCTTGTGACCATTCTCTGCCAGATGGTTCAACAACGCAATGGTGTCTATTCTACAGGCATCTTCTGTCTCTGACGCAACAAGGAGGTCGTCTATGTACTGTACAAGAACCGAGTTCTGGGGCAGTACTAGACTTTCAAGATTCTTCTTCAATAATTGATTAAAGATCGATGGACTTTCTGTATACCCCTGTGGGATACAACACCATGTTAATACACGGTTTTCGAGCTTAAAAGCGAAAAGAAATTGGCTCTCTTCGTGTAACGGGATAGAGAAAAATGCCTGACACAAATTGATCACGGTGAACCACTCAGCCTGTGCTGGAATCTGAAACAGTGTCACTGATGGATTCGGTACCACTGGACAGCATGGAACAACAATGTCGTTTATCTTTCGTAAATCCTGCACAATCCTGAACTTCCCGCTAGGCTTCTGCAAGCCCATAATCGGAGAGTTACACGGACTGCCCATTATCTCTTTTAAGATTCCCTGTTTGATCATGGACTCAATCACAGGTTTTATTCCTGCAATTGTTTCTGGGGTCAGCTTGTACTGGGGTGTTCTTGGAAATTCTGCATCTTGTCTTACTTGTATCCTGACTGGCTCTACACCTTTGATTATTCCAATCTCTTCTCCTGTAAAATCCCAAACCTCCTGTCTGACTGTCTCTCTCAAGTCCCAGGGGAGTTCCTCCACTGTTAGTGCAGGATACAATTCTATGCACAGACGTGTGTTTGCGACCTTAAAGGTGGCTTCATCGTCATTTGTCTCCAACTCTACTCCCTTTGGTGTACAATAGATGGTGCAGTTGAGTTTGCACAACAGGTCCCTTCCTAGCAGACACACAGGACTAGAATCACATACCACGAATTGATGGTTGTCACGGAAGTTTCCTATTTTCACTGGAACTGGCTCGGTCAGTGGATTCGTCATCTTCCTATTCTCTACACCCACAACTTGAATGGTCTGACCTGACAGAGGCAGGTTAGGAACCACTGCTAACCGCACAGTAGAACGAGTCGCACCCGTGTCCACCAGAAAGGTAGTGGGGTGTCCAGCTACCTCCGCATCTACAAAGGGTCCTCTCTGGTCTATCTCTAAGGCTGCTCCTAAGGTGCATTCTTCCTCCCCTTCCAGACACCTTCCTGTTACTGGGTTGAAAGCATAGTATTCATCTCCATCTATCAGGAGGGGCATCTGCTGGTATATCCTATTTCCTGCTCCGATCTTCGGTGGCTGGGGAACGGGGGCTCTAGGAGCGGAAGTCCCCCCTTTTGCCACTTTGAGCTTGACTATTGTGGACCTCGGAGTTTGGGGAGTCTGGCTCTCCTCTTCCTCTTCCTGTACTTGATTCTCTGGGTTATGGGGACACTCACGCCTCCAGTGCCCGATCTCGTGACACTGATGACACCTTGTTGTCTTTTTCAGAGTCGCCAGATCCACCCTTGGCCTTGAGCCATCCTCACTGTCCCTTTTCTGGCTGTTCGATCTTCTCCCCAGCGTTCCACTTCCTGACTGACCCTGTCCTCCCGATTGCATTTGGACTAGCATCAGTTTATCTTTAAGCTTCTTAGTCTTAGAGTCTATCTCATCACTGCAGTATCTCACGTATCTCAGGATCTCATCTAGAGGCTTGTTTTGCCAGCAAATCAGATGTTGCTGTATCATTAGACAGATCTCGGGTCTTAAGCCCAAAACAAACTTGGACCCAAACTGTCACATATCCTTCGGATCCATCACATCCAGACCACTGCACTGTTTGAATATCTGTAGCAGTCTCTCATAATACTCATGAACTGTCTCCTTTGGTTCTTGTCTAGTTCGATCTATTTTCACCCAATCTATGTCTTGTGCTGGCACCTTGGTTTTCAACCACGTAATCACTTGTTCATATTTTACCATCACTCTTGGTGAAGGTCCATTCGTGTGTGCATCCAGTTCTGGTTCCTCTGTGGGCCACTCGACACTGACCTTGCACGCTACCCACAGATCTCCCGGAACCACAATGTCGAACAGTGTGTTCAGATCGACACACAGTACTTTTGAGATTTTGACAAACCTCTCTACCTGCTTGTACCATTCCACTGGGTTTTCCCTCAATTTTGGAAAAGTGTTCGTAAAGGCAGCCAAATCCCCCCTACTCCAGGGTACATGCACATATCCTCCATGGGTTACCTCCCTCAAGGGGTATGCCTCTGCATGCATTAGCCCCGTTCCTGTGGGAGTCTCTATGGTGCTCCGTCTAACACTTTTCTTTCTCGACCACTTTTCCTCCCACTTGTCCAATTGGACCCAAATTCGAATTCCCACTACTAGTTCTCTGATGTGGGTTTTTAATCCGATTACTCTTTTCTCGTCAAGATCTTGGTCTGTATATTGCAACCTATGGCCTCCTTGGAACGCCTTTGTTCTGGTCAAGTCCACTGAATATTTGTTCTCTAATTCTGTTAGTTTCTCGTGAGCTGCCCTAGTTCGACGAGTAACATCCTTCGCGACAAACAACAGTTCATCTGGATCGTAAAGTTCTATTCTTTCAAGAGGGATTGTACCTTCCACTATCTCATCTACTTCCGACTTCAGTCTTAGTACATCTATTCTCCTGGCCTTTATCACTGCTCTCAATGTGCCTTGGCTAGAAGTTTCGCTTGGGTCTTTCCCTTTACATTCCTGACTCACTCTTCTGTCTTCCTCAGGGGTGTTATGAGGAACACTCCCTCTCTCCCATCTTTCACAGTCCCATTCTTGTCGCCTTCTCGCAGTTCCAGGGGTAAACGTACCTCTATTTTCCTCACTCCCACGGTCCCCATCTTGTCTACTTCCATTTGACCTGCACTGGGATATTTCCCTGTTCCCTGAACCCCACTGTCTGCAATCGTCCCTTGTCCTGTCGCTCTGGTTATCCGCAACCGTCTCCCAGGTTCTCAAATCTGGCCTCAATTCTCTAATGAGCCTGGGCCATGGTCCTCTCAGATCCATCGGTCCTCTTAAGCCCCCCTGTTCTCTTGAGGAGTCTGCCGATGCTGCCAAAGGGGTGTTCCTTTCTATCGGTCTGGACCATTGATTCCACTCATTCACCACGTTATCCCTAATTTCACTGGCGTTTCTTTCCCTGTCCATTTGTGGCAGACTCTTGCTTTGGGTCTGTTCTGGGTTGTACACTGACACTATAGGACCTATGGTAACGGGTACCGTAAGGGCATCTGGTAACCTCTGAGCATTGGCCCCCTCCTCACAGTGTACCTTCTGTACCGTGAATCTTCCCACTACTCTTGCTTCCGGGGCCAGTTGAGGTACCTCGCTTTCCACCGTGACGGCCCTGTTCCCTACCGGACCTAAGTCGCTCTCTCTTCGGATACCACCGTCCACTGCCGATGTTCCCCTGTCTGTTGGTGGTGGTGAGGTCCCTTCTACTTCTGGATTATATGGAGGCGGTCTGTCCGATAATAGCCTCTCTATCAGACTATCTTCCGTTTCACTGTCATCGTCTTCTGTATTCCTTTTCTGTGCTTCCTTCTCACTAACCAACAATGGGTACAACCTATCCCCTTCTGTGGTTTGTACTCTCCATCTCTTGGCTAGTGCGTCCCACCTCGCGTCCTCTACTGCTCTAACTGATCTATTCACTCTTTCTTGTCTTCTGTCCCTGTATTTTTCGTGGGCTGCCCTGATCCATGCATTTAATGCTTCGAACTGTGTTGGCCTAGGCAAAGGTCGCAAGGAAGACATAATCGCTTTGAGCTGATACAACACCTCAAATCTGAACGTCCCGTACTTAGGAAAGGTTAGTTCCTCATTCACCTCAGTCATCTTACACCAGTTCTCAAGCCACAATATAGTATGTAACCCAACGTTTGTAGCCATGTAGTGAGCTGGTGTATCTTCGGGTGGAGCCTCTTCCCCACCCCGAGGTTCTAAACTCTTCTCTCCGGAAAAACAACTTTGCAATCCTTTAAAACATTTCATGATGAAATCCACAACAATTCCTTGTTTACTATGCCCGTTTACTTTACAATGACAATCCACCAATCCCAGCGCGGCTTCACTCTGGCCGTCCTATCCTAGCGCGGCTCTTCCTGACGTCACTCTCTCCATTTGCAGCAGTTCCCCTCCTTTCTCCGCTCGTCTCTCGGTCATGCATGCGTCCCAATCATACACTTTGAAATGATCACTTCCGACCAAGCAATCACTTCTCTGACTGTACGTCCACAGTCTGACTGTAATTGTCACTGACTGGCAAATGTCTGTCCAATTAAAGAGCAGACAATCGCCTCTCTGATAGGTTTCATACACACGGTAACCAGCGTCCGTTACCCAGTCATTCACACATTCGTTCCCCCTATCTCGGTCCTGCGGGAAATCAATGGTATCTCATGATCCCCTTACAATGGTCGACAATTACTGTGAGTGTTTGATACACCCGAACCACTTAAACTGTCCTTGAGCCTAAGATTTTCACTGGTTGCGCGCGCTCACAACCTGATCTCCTTTCACACTACAGGCATTCAATCTCCGCTAGACAATACAACACAACAACACAATACACACCGCAATCTAACACGCATGACCCTTTTTATACTCACACTCTTACGACCTGCTGCTTTCTGCCACACCGTCACTTCTCGTCATCTTCCGTGGATCGCCATTCTCCGTCCGCTGCTCTATGGACGCACATCTTCGGATGTCTATGGGCCTTGGGGAAATCTTAACCTATGTGGATTACCTTCACTCCAGAAGATAAACCATCCTACTCTGCTACCAACTGGAAAGGCGGGAAATTAAATCTAGAATTTGGACCTCAACTCTAGAATCCTGTCACAGGTCGATTATACCTATGTACCTGTCATAGAGTGTAGAAGGCAATCTTTTTCAACAAATCAATTCGGATCACTTCCATTTCCTTCCCCAAAGAACCACTGACAAAAGGTCAAGTTTGAAGATTTATTATAAAGCCAAAAGCAGTTGTGTATATAAACACCTCAGTAAAAGGTTCAACAAATACACAGGTACTAATACAAACATAATCCTACGGAAAAGTCTCAAACGACTGAGAAACAGCACTAATATGATTTCCAGGACCACTAAGCTTACAATAATTGCTATGATCTGGGTCCTGGTAGGCATAGAGGAAAAGAAGAAATACATCAGGATAAGTCTGTCCCTACACTATACTAAGTGTCATCTCTACAACCGGATCTTCCCTAACAAAAAAGGTGTCAGCCGTGGTGACTTCCAAAGAAGTTCACTCACTCAGTTCGGACTTAGCCTCTTAAGTTCATCTCGCAAGCAGCTCTCTGCCTACCCAGCATCTTTCTTCGCCCTTGTGCGCTTCTACTCTGCTCTCCTCCCGGGGTGCTGTCCCTAATACGAAATCCACAATTCAGTTGACACGCCCCAAGAGACACCCCCCTTGGAGAGTTGGATTTCAAAGGGTCGTCATCTTGATGTCTTCATCCTTGTTCGTTAAAAAGCGGCCTTGGGTTTCACAGTCGTCTCCGTCTTGAAGTTGCTTCCCTAAAATTCCACATCCACTCCTCCAGGTCTACAACTATTTTCCTAACTTTCACATACAATGGGCCCTTCTTTACTATCTCTTGCTAACCTTGCACCTGCAAAGGAACGCACATAAATTGGTTCACGACAATATGCTACTTGCAATTAATTCTTTAAGGCAACCTTCTAGGAAAGGGGGCAGTTCCATGATTTAAGCTAGCAGTCACATTCCTGACTCGGCCTACACAACCCGTTATCCCCACCTGGGCCTCTGCACGTTTCGAGATGTCACCCCCTAACTTTGGCGAACAGTTTTACTCATTACGATTTAGAAAAGGGGGTGGTGATGAACAGAGTGTCTGAGTTAAACAGACCACTCTTACCCAGTCCAAAGATCAGGGCTTGATCCATCACCGTTATTTATCTCACTGCCCCATCCCAGCTCAGAACCTGGCTATATGCAAATCAGTCTGTCCCTGGCCCAGTGCATCATGGGAACAGGGCAGACTAAACTACCAAGCCAATTCTTCACCAGAAAGGAGACAAGCTACCGGGGACCGGTTTCTGGCATTTCAGCCTTCTTCGGCCCGGCTTGCTTGAATCCTGATGGAGCAGTGAGAAAGGGACTCATGTCTGAGTATACCCTGCCACACCTATAGTGGCCAAAAACGATTTAGAAAAGGGGGTGGTGATGAACAGAGTGTCTGAGTTAAACAGACCACTCTTACCCAGTCCAAAGATCAGGGCTTGATCCATCACCGTTATTTATCTCACTGCCCCATCCCAGCTCAGAACCTGGCTATATGCAAATCAGTCTGTCCCTGGCCCAGTGCATCATGGGAACAGGGCAGACTAAACTACCAAGCCAATTCTTCACCAGAAAGGAGACAAGCTACCGGGGACCGGTTTCTGGCATTTCAGCCTTCTTCGGCCCGGCTTGCTTGAATCCTGATGGAGCAGTGAGAAAGGGACTCATGTCTGAGTATACCCTGCCACACCTATAGTGGCCAAAAACGATTTAGAAAAGGGGGTGGTGATGAACAGAGTGTCTGAGTTAAACAGACCACTCTTACCCAGTCCAAAGATCAGGGCTTGATCCATCACCGTTATTTATCTCACTGCCCCATCCCAGCTCAGAACCTGGCTATATGCAAATCAGTCTGTCCCTGGCCCAGTGCATCATGGGAACAGGGCAGACTAAACTACCAAGCCAATTCTTCACCAGAAAGGAGACAAGCTACCGGGGACCGGTTTCTGGCATTTCAGCCTTCTTCGGCCCGGCTTGCTTGAATCCTGATGGAGCAGTGAGAAAGGGACTCATGTCTGAGTATACCCTGCCACACCTATAGTGGCCAAAAACGATTTAGAAAAGGGGGTGGTGATGAACAGAGTGTCTGAGTTAAACAGACCACTCTTACCCAGTCCAAAGATCAGGGCTTGATCCATCACCGTTATTTATCTCACTGCCCCATCCCAGCTCAGAACCTGGCTATATGCAAATCAGTCTGTCCCTGTCCCAGTGCATCATGGGAACAGGGCAGACTAAACTACCAAGCCAATTCTTCACCAGAAAGGAGACAAGCTACCGGGGACCGGTTTCTGGCATTTCAGCCTTCTTCGGCCCGGCTTGCTTGAATCCTGATGGAGCAGTGAGAAAGGGACTCATGTCTGAGTATACCCTGCCACACCTATAGTGGCCAAAAACGATTTAGAAAAGGGGGTGGTGATGAACAGAGTGTCTGAGTTAAACAGACCACTCTTACCCAGTCCAAAGATCAGGGCTTGATACATCACCGTTATTTATCTCACTGCCCCATCCCAGCTCAGAACCTGGCTATATGCAAATCAGTCTGTCCCTGGCCCAGTGCATCATGGGAACAGGGCAGACTAAACTACCAAGCCAATTCTTCACCAGAAAGGAGACAAGCTACCGGGGACCGGTTTCTGGCATTTCAGCCTTCTTCGGCCCGGCTTGCTTGAATCCTGATGGAGCAGTGAGAAAGGGACTCATGTCTGAGTATACCCTGCCACACCTATAGTGGCCAAAAAAGATTTAGAAAAGGGGGTGGTGATGAACAGAGTGTCTGAGTTAAACAGACCACTCTTACCCAGTCCAAAGATCAGGGCTTGATCCATCACCGTTATTTATCTCACTGCCCCATCCCAGCTCAGAACCTGGCTATATGCAAATCAGTCTGTCCCTGGCCCAGTGCATCATGGGAACAGGGCAGACTAAACTACCAAGCCAATTCTTCACCAGAAAGGAGACAAGCTACCGGGGACCGGTTTCTGGCATTTCAGCCTTCTTCGGCCCGGCTTGCTTGAATCCTGATGGAGCAGTGAGAAAGGGACTCATGTCTGAGTATACCCTGCCACACCTATAGTGGCCAAAAACGATTTAGAAAAGGGGGTGGTGATGAACAGAGTGTCTGAGTTAAACAGACCACTCTTACCCAGTCCAAAGATCAGGGCTTGATCCATCACCGTTATTTATCTCACTGCCCCATCCCAGCTCAGAACCTGGCTATATGCAAATCAGTCTGTCCCTGGCCCAGTGCATCATGGGAACAGGGCAGACTAAACTACCAAGCCAATTCTTCACCAGAAAGGAGACAAGCTACCGGGGACCGGTTTCTGGCATTTCAGCCTTCTTCGGCCCGGCTTGCTTGAATCCTGATGGAGCAGTGAGAAAGGGACTCATGTCTGAGTATACCCTGCCACACCTATAGTGGCCAAAAACGATTTAGAAAAGGGGGTGGTGATGAACAGAGTGTCTGAGTTAAACAGACCACTCTTACCCAGTCCAAAGATCAGGGCTTGATCCATCACCGTTATTTATCTCACTGCCCCATCCCAGCTCAGAACCTGGCTATATGCAAATCAGTCTGTCCCTGGCCCAGTGCATCATGGGAACAGGGCAGACTAAACTACCAAGCCAATTCTTCACCAGAAAGGAGACAAGCTACCGGGGACCGGTTTCTGGCATTTCAGCCTTCTTCGGCCCGGCTTGCTTGAATCCTGATGGAGCAGTGAGAAAGGGACTCATGTCTGAGTATACCCTGCCACACCTATAGTGGCCAAAAACGATTTAGAAAAGGGGGTGGTGATGAACAGAGTGTCTGAGTTAAACAGACCACTCTTACCCAGTCCAAAGATCAGGGCTTGATCCATCACCGTTATTTATCTCACTGCCCCATCCCAGCTCAGAACCTGGCTATATGCAAATCAGTCTGTCCCTGGCCCAGTGCATCATGGGAACAGGGCAGACTAAACTACCAAGCCAATTCTTCACCAGAAAGGAGACAAGCTACCGGGGACCGGTTTCTGGCATTTCAGCCTTCTTCGGCCCGGCTTGCTTGAATCCTGATGGAGCAGTGAGAAAGGGACTCATGTCTGAGTATACCCTGCCACACCTATAGTGGCCAAAAACGATTTAGAAAAGGGGGTGGTGATGAACAGAGTGTCTGAGTTAAACAGACCACTCTTACCCAGTCCAAAGATCAGGGCTTGATCCATCACCGTTATTTATCTCACTGCCCCATCCCAGCTCAGTATATACTCAGATGTGAGTCCCTTGCTCATTGCACCATCAGGATTCAAGCAAGCCGGGCCGAAGAGGCTGAAATGCCAGAAACCGGTCCCCGGTAGCTTGTTTCCTTCCCAGTGTAAGAATTGGCTTTTGTAGTTTGGTTTGCCCTGTTCCCATCATGCACTGGGACAGGAACAGACTAATTTGCATACAGCCAGGTTCTGAAACTGGGATGGTGCAGTGAGCTAAAAAACGGTGTTGGATCTAGCCCTGATCTCTTGACTGGGTGAGAGTATTCTGTTTAATTCAGAGACTCTGTCCCTCACCACCCCTTGTTGTAAATATTTTTGTCCACCCTAAGCGTGGAAGGGTATACTCAGATGTGAGTCCCTTGCTCATTGCACCATCAGGATTCAAGCAAGCCGGGCCGAAGAGGCTGAAATGCCAGAAACCGGTCCCCGGTAGCTTGTTTCCTTCCCAGTGTAAGAATTGGCTTTTGTAGTTTGGTTTGCCCTGTTCCCATCATGCACTGGGACAGGAACAGACTAATTTGCATACAGCCAGGTTCTGAAACTGGGATGGTGCAGTGAGCTAAAAAACGGTGTTGGATCTAGCCCTGATCTCTTGACTGGGTGAGAGTATTCTGTTTAATTCAGAGACTCTGTCCCTCACCACCCCTTGTTGTAAATATTTTTGTCCACCCTAAGCGTGGAAGGGTATACTCAGATGTGAGTCCCTTGCTCATTGCACCATCAGGATTCAAGCAAGCCGGGCCGAAGAGGCTGAAATGCCAGAAACCGGTCCCCGGTAGCTTGTTTCCTTCCCAGTGTAAGAATTGGCTTTTGTAGTTTGGTTTGCCCTGTTCCCATCATGCACTGGGACAGGAACAGACTAATTTGCATACAGCCAGGTTCTGAAACTGGGATGGTGCAGTGAGCTAAAAAACGGTGTTGGATCTAGCCCTGATCTCTTGACTGGGTGAGAGTATTCTGTTTAATTCAGAGACTCTGTCCCTCACCACCCCTTGTTGTAAATATTTTTGTCCACCCTAAGCGTGGAAGGGTATACTCAGATGTGAGTCCCTTGCTCATTGCACCATCAGGATTCAAGCAAGCCGGGCCGAAGAGGCTGAAATGCCAGAAACCGGTCCCCGGTAGCTTGTTTCCTTCCCAGTGTAAGAATTGGCTTTTGTAGTTTGGTTTGCCCTGTTCCCATCATGCACTGGGACAGGAACAGACTAATTTGCATACAGCCAGGTTCTGAAACTGGGATGGTGCAGTGAGCTAAAAAACGGTGTTGGATCTAGCCCTGATCTCTTGACTGGGTGAGAGTATTCTGTTTAATTCAGAGACTCTGTCCCTCACCACCCCTTGTTGTAAATATTTTTGTCCACCCTAAGCGTGGAAGGGTATACTCAGATGTGAGTCCCTTGCTCATTGCACCATCAGGATTCAAGCAAGCCGGGCCGAAGAGGCTGAAATGCCAGAAACCGGTCCCCGGTAGCTTGTTTCCTTCCCAGTGTAAGAATTGGCTTTTGTAGTTTGGTTTGCCCTGTTCCCATCATGCACTGGGACAGGAACAGACTAATTTGCATACAGCCAGGTTCTGAAACTGGGATGGTGCAGTGAGCTAAAAAACGGTGTTGGATCTAGCCCTGATCTCTTGACTGGGTGAGAGTATTCTGTTTAATTCAGAGACTCTGTCCCTCACCACCCCTTGTTGTAAATATTTTTGTCCACCCTAAGCGTGGAAGGGTATACTCAGATGTGAGTCCCTTGCTCATTGCACCATCAGGATTCAAGCAAGCCGGGCCGAAGAGGCTGAAATGCCAGAAACCGGTCCCCGGTAGCTTGTTTCCTTCCCAGTGTAAGAATTGGCTTTTGTAGTTTGGTTTGCCCTGTTCCCATCATGCACTGGGACAGGAACAGACTAATTTGCATACAGCCAGGTTCTGAAACTGGGATGGTGCAGTGAGCTAAAAAACGGTGTTGGATCTAGCCCTGATCTCTTGACTGGGTGAGAGTATTCTGTTTAATTCAGAGACTCTGTCCCTCACCACCCCTTGTTGTAAACAGTTTTACTCATTAGGCCTGCATCATTATAGAAAAAGAAAAGAATACATTTCCCAACTAAACACTTCTATGTCGTTTACATTAATTAATTAATTACTAAGCATACATTGGAATACATGATGTTTCTTTAAACACACTTTAACTGGACTAACATTAATTTCACAAATACATTTCTAGATTACATGACATTAATACTACGAGAAACACGTTATATTGCAGCTAGGGGAAATTCTGATACATGCGTTCATAGCTTTGTGTCACACTTAAACATGATTATAAACCCCTATATATGCGGGTGCGGATTACTTGTGAATATGATGCACCCCTACGATTTCTAACACAGTTTTGCGCTCTCTCACGGGTCTCTATCGGGCTATCTGGCACAAGCGGGCCGTTTTTGTCAGGACTGCAGTGACAGCAGGCACATTGATGTGCGCTGCTCACTTCTCACTAGTGGAGAAGCTACAGCATGACGGCATGCCTGGCGAGCGTGGTAGGGGAAGGGAAAACCTTTAAAGAGAGTCATTTTCTCTCTAGATTTCCCTTCTCTTTTTGAAACTAGGGAGCAGCAACACAACATTGTTGTGGTGTCACCAGGGCTTAAATGGAAGCTTTTTCAATGTTTATTACAAGCCATAGTTGCTGCTTATTTATCTTATGCAACTAACAACCATTGACAAAGCCAATAGTCCTGCCTTGTTGTAGGTATGATGTTACTTGTTGTATCATATATCTGGATGCAATGACAAAAACAGCAAAATACAAGTCGGGCTGCACACTATGCAAAGCACAGATTTTTAGCTTAAGTGTTTTAAAGCCACACCCTTAATTACATTGGTCACGACCCTTGAGAGACCCCCCAGCTTTTTTCATCCCAGTTAAAGCCCTGGGAGTTGTTTAAACCACTTCCATGTAAGCCTGACGTGAAGAACATCACCCGTGATGTATAACTACGTGTGTGAATAAAAAAGTAATGTTGCAAATAATCCTGTGCACTTAACATGAATAGCTTTCTATTCATGGAAAATGCCAATAACAAGAATATATATATTTTTTAATGTAAGTAGGACACCTACATAAGTGTGGGCAGGGCAATTACAAACCTTTGTGAATAATCCCAAAGTTGCTACTTTGTCGGTGTTTTGATTGCTTGTTTTAGGACACTTCCCTGACACTTGTGTGAACAGGTTTCGTGTCCATGGTGTTTGCATAAGCGCAGAATGCACAAGTACAACCCACTTCTGTGAATGCGCGCATTGCAGCATTTTACAAGCCTACATTATACTTGAGCCTGGAAAGACACTTTGGGTCTTATTTAAACCCTGGTGGAAGACTATCTGCCCCATCTAAAGATATCCCTGCCTTCATGGAAGGGATCTCTATGCCGTAAAGGGAGTCATTGCAGGACTGATGCCTTGCTTAGAACTCCGAGTTTTAAAGCGCCCTCTAGACAAACCTTTTTATTCAGAGAACACAAACTCCCAAAGAAAGCTTTTGTTAATTCTTTAACTAAATACATTGGCCTACATCATGCAGAGAGTTTAATTCCTATGCGTGGGGTTTCATTTAGCATTTTCCTGTCATCTTTCTCCACCATGCAAGTATAGGGAAGGGAAAATGAGTGACCATCGCCCTGCCGTTGATGGGATGGGACAGCAGTCACTGTGAACAGGCAGTCTCTTGGTGGAGGGGTGGCCAAACCAAAAGTTTACATCGGCAGGTCAAGAGAAAGCTCCGCAGGTGTAAACCTAGCGCCTTGCTCTTCTCTAAATAGAGTAGGGGAACCACTACATTAGCAGGGCATGCACACCCCTGATATACAGCAGTGCTCCCACTTCACCAACCTATAAGTTAGCACCTTTGGGCTGTATATACTAAAGCATTTTCCCCCTTTGACACAGAATAAAACGTTTTAATAAATCTGGCCCTTGGTTAGTTTGCCCTTTTGTATTTGTCTTTGTGGGCTAAAGTTTTTTTGTTTGGGATTTTATTATGGTTTCAATCAGTCAGCTGAAACCTGCTCAAAATATACTTTGGTACATAAAGAACATAACAAGGGTTAAAAAAGAAATGTTTTACCATTTTGGCTCTACTAGAACATGTTGCTTACCTAAGCAGCAGGAACTACTGAACAGACTCACAACAAACTTTGCACTATTGTATAATTTTACTTAGAAAGCTTGTTTTCTGTTTCATAGTTTGGTGTTAATCTGTTCAATAGTGTTTGAGGTATTACCATTTTAAAAAAGTGCTGGATGGGGTTGAAACGGTTAGCACTTTTGTATATATAGGACATTTCAAATAGATAAAACACAATATTGGAAATGGCAACCACATTTGAATTTTTCAAAGAATTTCACTGGTTGGCAAAGGGCTTCAATTTTTTTTCATGCCATCTTGAAAATCCCCATTTTTTGGGGGGGAGCAAGCTATATGTGTTAAATTGTGAATATATAAAGGTTAACTTTATAATATAGCATAGTATCGCCATCAAGGGGGCTCTGATGGGGAAAAAACAGCTGAACAGAATTAAACCACATTTGGCAAATGGTTATAACTTTAGTCAAAAGGGGATTTTTCTGATCCAGGGTAAATAATTTCTGCCGTTCTAGAGAAACTAGCATTTATAGAGAGAGGCTTGGGTTGGGCAAGAAGGGGTTAACCCTCAGACAAAGGTAGGTATATCTGGAGGGTTCAGGAAGGAAGTCCAGTCCCCAACTGATGCACTGACCGGACACTGCCATCCTCCTCGCCGAGAATCCAGCTCCAGTGTTTCTGACTCCCTTTGCGGGGAGTTAGAGATTGAGACCCGGGAAAGAGATTCCAACCTCTCTCATTCTAAGGTATGGAGCAGACTAGAACCTAGAGGGACTCTTGGCAACTATAGTTAAACTAAACTATAGTTAAACTAAACTATAGCTAACTAAACTACAGCTGAACAACACCTTCTTCTTCTCTTGTACTACAATTAGGTTAGCTACACTGGGGTAGGATTATTTTAGAAGCACCAGATCAGTATTTTAGCCTGTGTTATTTATGTATGTATTTTTATGAATATATGTCATAGCTACAGACCATGCTATTGCAGTATTATTTAATCTTACTGCGAACGCTGTACGTAATATAGTTCGCATTCTGTCTTACGATCGTAGCAGTTCATTTCTCTTGCATGAGAAATAAGACTGTTTAATGAACCCTTTTTATTTCAAACGCCCATCTACATATTTCTGTGTAAACTTTGTTGAAACGAAGCATGCACGATTGACTGACTGAGTGAAACGGTTATCTATTGTTTCCACGATTCTGAGATTGTTCTGATTCTAACAGAAATAAAGTTGTCATGTTTATCCAGTTGTCAGAAACTAATCCCTTCTTGTTCATTCAATAAGTTTCTTCTGACCTCTGAGTTAGCTGGCACACACAAGTAATTAAGTTTAATGTACTCGATAGAGACATACTGACCTCAGTCCTATGTCAAAACTATAGTATATATTATTCCAATGAGCAGAACCTATCAGGTATATAGGAACTACATTACATGGCGCCCAACGGTTTGGTGAGGCACTAATTTAACGCTAGATGCTGAAGTAACTCAGTCGTGCTTTTCTCAAAGACCACTACTCATAAAACTCCATAAGACGTCTGGAGTGGGTAGGGATAATATCCGCAATAGCTGAGTAGGAGGAAAATCCTTTGTATTAGCTTTTGGTTTGTTCAACGTTGAAGGATACAGTGTTCCAAAATATTGTGCACCTTATCTTTGTTCCCTTGAAACTTGATCTGCAACTTTCATTAAACAATGGCCGAAGACGCCACTGACCACGGAACTGTACCCGACAAATTCGCTGTACTTTTTGACATTACAGGTTTTAATGAAACCGATGAGTATGCTGTAATCATTCCTCCACATATAAGGAGCGCCATCACTCTTAAAATTATAAAACATGGCCTAACACCAAGAGGTGGTAGAGCAGTTTTTGTGATAGAGGCACATGAATATCACCAGACAGGTATTCTATTCATGGATAGTATACCCAGTATCAAATCCAGTAACACACGTGTTTCACTTCTGCAAAGAAGATGAACCATCTACAGAATATATTCCATTTGAGGATATTAAAATTCCACTCACATACCAGGAGCATAATCTTTGGTTTAAAGGCACCCTAAAACATTTCAATTATATCACCAGGCTCGGTCCACTAGGTAGACCAGGAGCAACATGGCATGTTTTAACCGGATATACACCTGACCCTGACATTGAAGCAATGTCGGACAATGAATTACCTAGTAATATCCAAAGATTGATAGAATTATACAGTTAAACCACAACTGTCTGAAAGTCCTGAACAGGCCTTTACTAAAAACACTCATACCGCTTCTAAAAAGAAGTGGGAAAATAACAAACATTCAAAAGAGAAAGATTCTCAACCCAGAGGTAGGTCTCCTCAAAAGGAGCCCTCTGAAAAGAGGTATAACCTCAGGAATAGGGATAATTTGAGAACACCTGACAGGTATCAAGATACTGATACACGTTCCTCTCGTACCTTTCAGACATCCTCACAGACTTCCGAAAAAAAAGGACGGACAGATCAAAAAGAAGAAAGCGTGAAGTCCAAAGACGATCAACACGTTCAGAAAAACAAAACAAAACCTCAATTCTCCAAGAAGAAAGTAGCAGGTCTAAAGATCAGACATGCTGAGGATTCTGAGAACACAGCTCAAGAACGGAGAATGGGCTCAGAAAATTTTGGACAGCACAGCAGCAGTATCAATAGCTTGCCAGAACTGAAGGGTCTTCTGCAGATAGCGGACCTGAATGAAGACATTCAAGTTGAAACTGCAGACACCAGGGTTAGTTCTTCACATAGGTTATATGAAATAATACTCCGAATGGAGGGAAACATACCAAGAAAAGTGAAAGCACTCTTTTGGGAGAGACTTTCAAAGGGTTATGATATACTTCTAGCAGGACTGGCCACCAGAATTTGTCAGGGAGTGCCCACATGGCGAAGACTTCATTATTCCAGCCTTCTCCAACCATGTTCCAGTACATTTAAAATATACTTATGCCAGGAAATGGGCAGTCGCCCAAGCCCCAGCATTATACAAGAATCATGTAGGATGGGATGAGGACTCACCTCATCACACAATCCAGTTAAAAAGTCAACCAACTGCACAAAGGCAGTATCTAATTAAGCAAGAAGCTAAAATACAGGTCAGGGAGATATTAGATCAACTTGAATACCAAGGGGTGATTGAAACTTGCACCTCATCAATGAATAATCCTTTGTTTTCTGTTTCCAAACCAGACAATACATATCGTCTAGTATTGGATTCCAGACACCTAAAGTCTTGTTGCAAAACATTTGCAGTGCAAAATGCACACAGTACAGCATTAATGAATAACATTCTGCGTAAAAAATATAAAACCACATTAGAAATTTCAAATGGTTTCTTTTGTCAAAACATTGCACCTGAAAGTAGGTATTTGACCGCTTTCTCAATAATGTCGTCTCCCTCAAGGATTCAAGAATAGTCCTGTGTTATTCTCAGCATGGATAACAGAGTAACTACAAACTTATGATGATGAGGCATTGTCATATGTCGATGATATCTGACACATGACCTGAATAGGCACTTGAACAGGGGGAACACCATTATACTGCGCTTCGCCTCTGAGGGTTATAAATTCAATTTTAAAAAATCAAGAATTGCCCATCTCAACGTCCTTTTTCTAGGATATGAGCTTTCAAGTGAAGGCAAAAGCCTGGCAGCCAGCTTTTTAGAAAAGTGTGCAATGCTCCAACATCCGAAAATGCTGAAAAGCTTAGTCGATTCTAGGTTACATTCTAAACTACGCAGAAAGGGTTAAACCTCTCAATGAATTAATCAAACCTGATTTTAAAATCACACATTGGACAAAAGAACACACAGAAATGTTGCGTTCGCTACAAACAGACATGTTAGCAACAAAAACATTTACAAACCGCGTAAACCTATGCAACTTAGTGATCTGAATCATGATGGGTCAAAGTGGATTCACCTACTTAACTTTTAATGAAGGTGAGAAAGTACCAATTGCATACAAATCACATTTGTATACACAAGCAGAAATGAAATTTACATCAACAGAAAAAATTCTGACAGCAGTTCAAACCGCTGTAGCAAAAGAAAGAGCCCTAGCACTGGGGAAACGCATTATGGTCACACCAGCAGCAGCTTTTTTCTTCAGGGGGTAAGCGCCCAATGTTCCTGGGGCACAGTTCAGGGGGCAAGTTCACAAGCAAGCCCTTGGAGATCTTTGTAGCAGAATGCACCAGTTGAATAAAATAAAGTCTTTCTCAGTCTTTGTCTCCTCTCCTTCTTGCAGCAAGGCACCCACCACAGGCCAGTCTCTCAGGATTAGAGACAGTAGTCCTCCATGCAGCTTTCCCAGGTCCTTCTCTTCAGGCAGAGTTTCTAACAGGATCTGATTTCTTAGGAGCTGGGCTCCTACTTTTATAGGACATTTCTTTTGTTCTTGCAGGCCAGGGGGGCCTTTGCCTAATCCAGTCAGTCTCTGAGCACTTTGTTTTGCAGGCTCTGGTGTCTCCTTTCAGTGTGAAGGGCAGGGACATCAGACGCTCCGCAGGAGGTGGAGCCACCATTGTGATGACAAGTACAGCCAGGAGCACTCTGTTGACAGTCTTCCCTCTTCCTGGGTCAGGTGCAGGGCAGAGTCATCAATCTCTCCCCAGGGGGCGGAGCCAGCATTGTGGTGGCAGAGCACAGCCCTATTCAGAGTCAAGGGGCACTCCCCCCACCCATCCTGGTGTAATCTCTCTATTCACCACCTGTCAACCCCAGCCTGTCTCCTGGAATTCCCCAGCCCTATCACACACAGAAGCCAAACAGCAGATACACATCAGAGCAGAGGCGGGCTGAAATGGTCACTATTAGGACATGCCACATACATCAGGGCATGTCCTACCTTACGCTTACAATGCACCCTGCCCTTGGGCCTACCATAGGGGTGACTAATATGAAGTTAAGGGAAGGTTTAGAGACTGGCAAGTAGATGTACTTGCGCAGTTAGCATCACAGTACCAGACTGCACGCAGGTTCTGCAATGGCAGACCTTAGGCACATTTTACGAGGCCGCTTCTGTGGGTGGCACAACCAGTGCTGCAAGCCCACCAGCAGCATTTGTGTTTACAAGCCCTGGCACTCCTGGTGCACTTTACTGGGGACTGACAGTAACCCAAAATAGCCAATCATGGAAACCAATCAAATATAGCAATTTACAGTAGGGAGAGCCTATGCACTTTAGGCCTGGTCAGCAGTGGTAAAGTGCCCAGAGTCATTAAACCAACAAAAACAGGTCAGAGAGAATATTGGAGGAAGGCAAAAAGTTCAGTGATGACCCTGCCAAGAGGGCCAAGTCCAACAGTTATCATTACTTGCACAAATATGTAATGCCTAGAAATGTATATATGTAAAACCAATGGGAACATTGTTCTACACCGCCAAAGGGTAGCTCAAAAGCTTTTGCAATGAAATTTCCATATTTTTCAGGTTTCAATTTATCCAATGCTGAATCATTTTATTTTAAAAATGTGAACAAGACAGGAACGAAAAATATGTTAACCAATACAAAAGAAATTTATTCTGCAGCCTTTGTTGCCCAACTGTCTACACAGGGTTTCGACTTTTGGAAAGACAACATTGAGACAAAAACTGTCTGGGGTACAAAAGATTGGCAATGCAGGGGATAGAAGCTTTGTTTAGAGCTTGTATCATCCCTGAGCAAATTGTGTTTTTGAATGACACTGTCCAACAAACGTCTTGACGTGGGTTAGCCAAGATCAAAAACATGAACACACCGACCATACCTATACCTACAAGTAATAGCACTACACTGGGGAAGGTCGACATACATCAAATTTTTCATCACAACAGATGAGATCCAGAATGGAAAAAATGGTTGCTCTGACCCACAGACACAAACAACTGTCAAGATCGATTCCTGAACAAAAAACAGGGTTTCACTATCAATAGGCAGGACCCCAGATATGTTAAAAGACAACATCCAGGGGTAGTAACAACATACAGTGTAGGGAAACTATGCCTTGATTGCCCACAGAAATCTACACTTGAGGATGTAAAATAAAATTTATCTTTACTTAAAGATGGCATAGACCTTAGGGAATTCTTGCTAGGATAAAGAAAACGGTGTCAAAAATGTTTCATATATGCCGGTATCTATGCTGCTTATAATGAATTATGGAAGATTACCCAAACAGAGACTGCAGAACGAATACTAGAAATTGATCGTATGAATTTAGAGAAATCTCTCTCTGTATTAGACAATGGGTTAACGACTCTGTCATCCAGGATATATTCATTGGCAGCATTGTATCTTCTGCCATAGACATCATGGAACAAGACTTCTTCATGTTGCTACATAGTCAGTCTCAATTATGTTCTATCATGCTATTAGGCTAGATGCTACAAAACCTGCATGCAGACTATGTGCCTTGGCGGTAAATCAACACTTCGTCACTGTTTTCAGAATTCAATCTCACTGATGAACAGACCAGACGGGCACAGAGGGGAGCAGACTATACAGTGATGAGCATTGAAAAACTGGAAACATTACCATTCACAGTGGCAGAAAAACCAGCTACTGATTGGATCATACATGGTAAAATTACTCTGCCTGGTACAATTTTCCCTTTTCAGTATTGCCTAAAACATATTCCAGCGGGCAAATATGAAAGGTTGGGTAAAGAATACATCAAGACATCCTGGAATTTACCATACATACACAGATGTTGGAGTGGGGGGCGTGAAGTGTTTCTTAGCGGTACAAACTGTGAAAAAGCACTAAGCGGTTCTCTCCTTTGTCAGGGTATTAATTTACACGGGGCCTGCGATGGTTCCACTACAAACTTATACTGTCACCTGCAAGGCTCACCAGCTGCAGTGATTAATCCAATTTTCAAACTACTTTCTAATGGAAGTTACCTCATGTTGAATGATCACAGTGTTAAGGTCTTTATTCCAAACTACTTACAACAAGGAGTTAAGGGGATAAAGAACAGGTCGCCCCCCTCTCACTATATCATATACAGCTCGGGACCTGTTCCTGCGGTGAATATAGTCCTCCTGCTGAGGCTGTCAATGTCCCAGCTTCGGGCTTAGTGCCAAACTCTTACACTGCATTTGAATCTGCGTAACTTTATTGCACTTTATTGAAGGTGTGGCGGTGAACGACTATAGCTTCTATATGTGCCCACTAGTTATTTATAAATCAGAAAGCTATCATATGTGCCCAAGGGCGTTCTGTTCCCCTTGGATACTTGCTGGATGGTATTTGAATGATTAACTTCGAACTGAATTTTGTACTATGGCTATCAGTGTCCGGTATTTATACTTCAAGTCTGATGCAATTACTGTACAGTGCATTTGAATTTGTTAGAAGTGCACCAGTAGACCTCACTTCAAGCAATTCTTTGAGGGAGGGAGGGTTGATTAGAGGAGGAATTATCTTGGTAAACAACGCAACCGAATTTAAAATATCTTTTTTTGTAAAATGGTGACCCTGATCCAGTAAAGCGAGACTGCAAACTGATAGCCGCTGCTCCACCTACATAATGACGGTAGCTGGTCTGGATTAGGAGGACTATATTCAACGCAGGAACAGGTACCAAGCTGTATATGCTTTATTCCAAACTCCCAGGATCAGTGTGTTGCTCAAATGGGTCCACCTCTCAATTGCTCCACCCTCTGATGCTATAACAGCGCAGAGGGTAGGAATGATTAAGCGAGGGTAGGAAAGGATGGAGACAGCGGGGAGGGAGATCTACAATACACAAAGATAAACACAATCAATAACCTTCTCTACTTCTTCATTTACAAACAAAAATATATATATTATTTTGAGCAATAACTACCTGTAAAGGAAAATAAAGATACATGCATTCTAGTAACAAGCTTCATGATGAGGATATTGTATATGAAGTCTTCATAGAAAATAAGGAAACAACATTCAATGTCCAGGGTCTAACACGAGGTGAATACACAACTCACACACTCTTCACTCACACCTTACCCACCACAATGCTTGTAGATACTTGCATCACAGAGGAGGTAGAATACTCACACCAAACCCCTGCTAGGAAGCGAAATCACAAAAGCATATAATGTAGTTATGGATATCCAACATCACAATGTGTCACATTGATACCGGCATTACTTCATGCCCTGAACTTTTCAGCTGTTTCATCACAGCTACGAAACACACACAATCCACAAATCAGCTATGTGCCAAGTGAAGCACCAAAATCAATGTCCGAAGGAGATAGAACAGTTATCTCAAGTTTAAGGCTGGAGACTGGGTAAAACTGAGTGTTTGTAAGAGTTTCTAGCCCCCCTAAATAAGAGCAAAGACGTTCCCAATTTGATGCTGAATGAATATTCAAGTATGCTCCCTTGAGCGGTGACTTAGTCACCCTTACCTCCCTTCAGTAAAATGTTCTGGAACTAAGAAGATTTCGCCAAGCATGGTTCCTCCAGCTCGGATGACCCAACAAATGGAAGTCACAGCTCTGATTGCTGCGACTGCTCCGTTTACAAGCATTCTGAGTAAGCGCGTCATCAAGATGCTTGCGCACCTACCCGGAAACAGGAATCATGGCAAACGTAGTTTATTCCCTCTTCGCCGCTGACGAACGCTGTGCTTTGCGCTCGCCGCACTAGTATTGTATTGTGGCATACTTATATAGCGCAACCTGTGGCATACTTATATAGCGCAACTAGTCTCTCACGGTAAGTGTTACAGTACATATCCCTCCCTACAGGGCCCCACGAAGACGTGGCTTGTCGGGAAAACGCCTATGGAAAGCGCTCATCAATCAGGGAGCATGAACACTCCTTGCTGGTTCCCAGGAATTTTCTTCCATGCTATATCCCTTCCAGGAAATCAGATACCACAACGAGGATCCCCTTATTTTTGAGTCCAATATCTTAGAGACCTCATACTCAGGTTCACCATCCATCACCACAGGAGGGGGAGATTTCTTACAGGCGTGTAGGAGGGTTTCAGTAGGGACACATGGAATACTGGGTGTATCTTCATGGACTTTGGTAAGGCCAAACGAACAGAGACAGGGTTGATGCATCTTAACACCTTGTAGGGTCCCAAGTAGCGAGGGTTAAAGATGCTGTATCTATGGAACTTGATATTCCTTGTGGATAACCGGACCACGTCACCTGGCTTGCATAGGGGGGTCTCCCTACGATTCACATCTGCATGTCTTTTGTAGCTCTTTTTCGCCTTCTGGAGATTTAGCTGGGTTGTTTTCATAACAAGTTGAATTTGCTTCACACGGTCCTGTACTTCAGGCAAATTATGATACATTCCTGGGTGAATCAAAGGCAAAAGTCTAGGATGAAACCCATACTTGCTGTAGTAAGGGGTGCGCTTGGTAGACTGGTGGATAGGACTGTTATAAGCTGTTTCTGCCACCCCTAACAGATCCACCCATTCATCAGTGTTTTCCTGAACAAAGCACCGCAGGTATTGTTTTAATGTTTGATTTAAACGCTCAGTCTGTCCGTCCGTTTGCGGACTTTATTTGGAGAGCTTCACCCCATACCTTCCAGAAGTGTGCAGTAAATTGGGAGCCACAATCTGATACAATAGTGGAGGGCATGCAATTTAAGCGCACTACATGCACTACCTGGCTCAAAAGTATCTTAGCTAACTGCCCAGAAGTAGGTAGCGACTTGCAGGCTATAAAATGCCCCATCTTGGTAAGACTGGCTACCACTACCAAGATCGCCGTATGCCCTTGATCCATCAGACAAGCCTACTATGAAGTCTATGGAAATTGTGTTCCAAGGGATCAATGGTGTGGGTAATGGCTGCAACAGCCCCTGAGCCCTTCTGTGATCAGTTTTAGCTTTGGCACATGTCTCACATTTTTGCACAAAAAGTATCACATCGATCTTTACAGAGGGCCACCAAAAATACCTTAAAATTCTGTCTAGTGTTTTGTCGATTCCATTGTGACCTGCACTGGGAGCCATATGACACCAATCAAGCACTCTTGCTTGTAACGCCTTTGTAGGGATTAACATTTGTTGATTTCTGATTGACATCCCGTGTTTCATCTTCCATTGAGGATGTTCCTTGAGCCATTGCTTCCACAAAGGAGTTGTGCTTGCAGGGGCCTCTGAGCATAAGAAGTGTTCTGAGTGCACCACACCTATGACTTGTTCAGGGGCCAATATAGAAAGTGTTAATTTTTCTCCTGACCACTCACTGTTTCTTGTCTGGTTAGAGCATTGGCTTTCCCATTCTCCGCGCCTGGTCGATATACAAATTCTGAAAATAACAGCATCCAGCACATTTGCCTGGGGGATAATAAGCAGGCTGACCTCATAAACTGTAGGTTTTGATGGTCCATATATACAGTAACCACATGCTTGGCCCCCATCAAATGATGTCTCCAAGTAGAAAAGGCATCCTTGATGGCCAGTAATTCCTTTTCAGCAATAGCATATCTTGTTTCAGCCTCGTTCAATTTGCGAGACATGTATGCTACAGGTTGTAGCTGTCCTTCGCATTCCCTTGTGACAAGATTGCACCCACTGCGAGATCTGAAGCATCTGCTGCCACTATGAATGGCTTATCCGGATCTGTATGGGCCAAGACTGGGGCTGTAGTAAAGGCTCCCTTCAACTGTGAAAACCAGGATTCGGTTTCTTTAGTCCATACAAATGGAACATTTTTTCTCAACAGTTTTGTGATTGGTGTTACCATTTTAGAGAATTGGGGGATGAACCTTCGGTAAAAATTCGCGAAGCCCAAAATTACTGTATTTCCTTTACGTTGACTGGTTGAGGCCAGTTTCTCACAGCTTTTATCTTGTGATCAGACATTTCCAATCCTTGAGGTGAAATGATTACTCCTAAAACTCCACCCTCTGAACATGGAATTCACATTTACTCAGCTTGCAAAATAACCCATTGTCACGCCAGGCTTGCAGTACCAAACACACATGCTGGTAGTGTTGGTCCACAAAATCAGAATAAATCAAATAAATCAAAATATCATCAATTTATACGACAGTGAAAACATCCAGGTACTCCCGCAACACTTCATTAAAAAAAACTGAAAAGCAGCATGAACATTACATAGCCCATAGGGCATCACTGTGTATTCAAATAACCCAAAACGAGTGCGAAAAGCAGTCTTCCACTCATCGCCCTTTCTTACCCTGACTAAGTGATCAGCTCCCTTTAGGTCCAAACAGGTAAAGATTTGAGCTGTTTTTACCTGATCTAACAGAACAGGAATGAGGGGTAGGGGATACCTGTTCTTGATGGTGATGTGGTTCAAGGCTCTATAAACGATGCACAGGTGTTTTTCCCCATATGCTTTTGGTATGAAAAACAAAGGGGAAGCTGCAGGAGACTTAGAGGGTCCTATGAAGCCATTCACCAAATATTGATCTAAGTATGACTTCAGATGTTCGTTTTCCGTATCCGTGAGAGCATAGATCCTGCTACATGGTACTACCGCACCTGGTACTAGGTCTATTTGACAATCATAAGATCTATGCGGGGGTAACACATTGCCTTATTGTTCATTGAACACTTATTTGTATGGCTCATATTCCATTGGTAAGGTAATGTCTTGCTCTGCTGTGGTAGCAATGTGCTGAAGGGCGGCTAAAGCTTGTACTGGATGATCACTATGATCTGGGTCTCCATGTTCCTTGCATTCTGGACTGTTGAAAATAACCTTCCTGGCAACCCAATCTATGGAAGGATTGTGTTTGATCAACCAAGGTAACCTCAGTAAAATTCCATACTGTGGTCCCAATATGATGTTAAAGGATAAAGATTCTACATGTTGAGGCGCACTACGTCAGGGCTCGAAAAATAAAAAAAATGGTTCTAGTCCTGCAGGACTAGTAGCTTAAAAAATGTCCTCGACCTAACTGCAACCTACTTGACCTCCGTCTATGAAAGCGGAGCAAATGTGACAAGATAACATATTTAAAAGCATCTTTAGTGCTCATTAACTTTGTGAGCAATAAAAATGCCTTTAAATGTTGTTATCTTGTCACATTTGCTCTGTTTTCACAGACAGAGGACAAAAGTTGGTTTGTTTTCCTACTCGCCAGAAAGGGTGAGTAGGACCTAAAAACAGCTCGACCTTGTTAAAATTTAAGTCAACTATGCAAGCGGTCGAGTGGAATTTTCGAGCCCTGTACGTACTAATAATGTTCCGGTGGAAAAACTGATGGGACCTGTGTTCAGCTCTCTCCCTTCTAGTGCCAGGAAAATTTCAGGTACCTCTTTCTGAACCAAGGACAAACTTAATTCGACGGCTACTGATCTATCCATAAACAATCCAGTAGACCCTGTCTATCATGGCTTCCAGGTCTTTCCACCCATTATGCAATTGGATACTAATGGGAATCCTAAAATGTTTAGATTTCATAGTTTGTATCTCTTGAGTTGAAGGGATTACTAAGTTGCTCAAAAAGCCCCCCACCTGTTACCTTTGAGTATTCTAGTTTTCTGACTTAGAGGACATAGATACATTCAGATTACCAAATCTGGGTTTATTCTTTGGTTTGGCTAGACAATCTATCACAAAGTGGCCTTTCTTGCCACAATACAAACATAACCCATTCTTGTGTTTTGATCTCTTTCCTCCTGTGATAACGGAGCCCTAACAGTACCTATCTTCATAGGTTCAGGCCCTCCGGCCATGCTTGGATTCAAGAACCTTGGCCTCTCGTATCTAGAAAAACCCCTGTCTGTTCTTCTTCTATCTTTCTTACGATCCTTCATTCTACTGTCTAACCTCAGGGTCAAATTAATAAGATCAGTGCACGTGGATGGTTGTGGCTCTACCAGGTCTATCAAATCCTCAAGCTCATCCCATAATCCTTGATGAAATAAAGCTGCTCTCTTATCCTCAGGCCATCCAGTCTCTGAAATGAATCACTGAAATGTATTCAAATACACTATTAAATCTTTATTGCCCTGCCTCAGCTCTAGCAACTCCCTGTATGCAGTGAGACTATGAGCCCTTCTATCAAAAATATTCTCAAACTCTTTTCTAAAACCATCCCAATCATATAAAAGCGGGTCATCACCTCGAACCAACGGGACTGCCCGCAAAGCAGCATCTCCGGTAAACCTTTCAGGAGCCGCCAAAGGTATTGTAGTTGGAAAGTCCACCGATAATGGAGGTGTCACTCCTGGAAAGGAATCTGAGGACCACGTGGCACCACCACCTCTACCTGCACCCATATCAAATGCAGAGGGTAGGAATGAATAAGCGAGGGAAGGAAAGGATGGGGACAGCGGGGAGGGAGATCTACAATACACAAAGATAAACACAATCAATAACCAACTCTACCTCTTCATTTACAAACAGAAATATATATATATATATTATTTTGAGCAATAACTACCTGTAAAGGAAAATAAAGATACATGCATTATGGTATCAAGTTTTATGATGAGGATACCGTATATGAAGTCTTCATAAAAAATAAGGAAACAACAATCAATGTCCAGGGTCTAACACGAGGTGAATACACAACTCACACACTCTTCACTCACACCTTACCCACCACAATACTTTTAGATACTTGCATCACAGAAGGGGTAGAATACTCAGACAAAAGCCCTGCTAGGAAGAGAAATCACAAAAGCATATAATTTTGATATGGATATCCAACATCACAATGTGTCACATTGATACCGGCATTACTTCATGCCTTGAACTTTTCAGCTGTTTCATCACAGCTACGAAACACACACAATCCACAAATCAGGTATATGCCATGTGAAGCACCAAAATCAATGTCCGAAGGAGATAGAACAGGTATCTCAAGGTTTAGTGCTGGAGACTGGGTAAAACAGAGTGTTTGCAAGAGTTTCTAGGCCCCCCCTAAATAAGAGCAAAGACGTTCCCAATTTGTTGCTGAATGAATATTCAAGTATGCTCCCTTGAGCGGTGACTTAGTCACCCTTACCGCCCTTCAGTAAAATGTTCTGGAACTAAGAAGATTTCTCCAAGCGCGGGTCCTCCGGCTCGGATGACCAAACAAACGGAATTCGCAACTCTGATTGCCACGACTGCTCCGTTTACAAGCATTCTGGGTAGGCACGTCATCAAGATGCTCGCACGCCTACCCGGAAACAGGAATCATTGGAATTGTAGTTTATTCCCTCTTTGCCGTGGACGAACGCTGTGCTTCGCGCTCGCCGCACTGGTCTCTCATGGTAAGTGTGACACACAGCTGCTGTGGCATGTTGCCAGGTATCTCACATTTAATGACTGTTTCATCCAGGGTCACTTGCTGTATGCAAATATTGTTTCCACAAACCAAGACAGCCAGGGAGTTGCCTTTATGGCCATCACTGAACATCTCTGCTATACGAATTGATAGTCTAAGCAGAATGAAAGCCATTCTTTAACAACAAACTGTGCCATTGACCTCGGCCAAAGAAACCTATGATATACAAGTCACAAGGACTTCTGTAGAGATACATGCCCTTTTGAATACAAATTGCCCTATACATTTCTCAGAAATGTTGGAAAGTATCTTAAACATGTCTGATATGAGCGGTATTGTACATGTATTTAAGACCGTGTGTTCAGGGCTGTTAGCACCTTTTCAAGAAGTCCTCAGAATATTTCCCAACTTCGTGCAGACTGCCACTACTTTTTGGACTTGTTGCAGGGATCTTATTTTTGTTCCTACTGCTACAATATGGCAAGTCAAATCACCAGCGTCACTCCAAGCACCATAGAGAGAGCTCTATTGGAGATGAAGTGTCGTGAGCGCATCGTCAACATTTTAGGTTTACGTCGTCTAATAGAATTAAATACCACATGGTTTCTGTCATTCAGACCAATCTGGCAAGATTGCATCTTACTGTTCTACGCTGCCTGCTTTGCGGTGAAGAATGCATGCTGGACATCTGTCTAACACTCACTCCCATCAGTCATGCCTACGGAAATCGATACTCTGCTGGACCCGGTAACGGCCCATGCTCTGTGTTGTCCCCAGCGGCTACCAATCCTGATGACAGCATTCATTGAGATCTCACAGATGCAAATTACTACTGCTGAGGTATGAGAGGAAACAACAGGCACGCAGGTAACATTTGATACGAACATTGCCCATGCGACCACTGCTGAAGGCGATGCTTCTCATCTATGTGCAGTTAGTCTTCTAAACAAGGTAATCCAACTTTCACTTACAATGGTAGGTGAGTTTTTGTCTACAAGATTAGAATATTTCATATTTTCTCCAAGCCCTAACACTGACTTTTGATTTTGGCAAACAGTGTTTTGAGAGACTTTGAATTTGACCTTCGTTTTTCAAAAACAAGGGACTAACTTTGGAACTTTTTCCTATGATTAATTTTTTTTCCCAAATTTGTATTTTTCATTTTTTGGCACAAGTGATCTGCTTATAGTAGAACTATTCATAGAGAACAAGAATTCTTTGAATAATTCCAGAGATAATATATGACCTTGTCCACAATAAAATGATTCTGTAATCTGAAATGAAATGGTTTCGACCCTTTTTCTTCTGTATTTACGAGCCATTTTATCATGTATACATGTTTATGATTCATTCATGTATCATTCAAACGTCTACATATGCTTAGAATGAAGCATTGCTTTAATGCCTACTGCAACACTTTTAAATGCATTTTTTTAAATATGTTTAGACATGTTTTAGCAAATCATGAGTAACTATATTTTAGATATGTTTAACATGTTTAGGATTTAGTAATGTTGTTTATGCGAAAATGGAGTGGGTGTTGTATGTCCATTCAGATTCCGTATGAATTTCCCGATTCATGCCCTTATATAGGTGCAATTAACATTGCCCTTATTTAGGCATAGAAATCCAGCCCTTATTTAGGCATTGCTCATGCTAACCAAATACAGGCATGGCCACCTACATCCGTTCATTTACATCACACCGAGTTCTTGGAAAACCAGGCTCTTAGGCCTTTAGGACTTCCCCTTGCATGGATATTGATTTCTCCAAGAACTCATTTATTATGCATGAACATCTATTCCTTAGGGGTTCATTCATGACGTTCTTATGCCCGACTTTTACATCAATACTGGCATTCCTAAACACCTTCAAGGTATAAATATGCCTTCACTTGCCATGGCAAACCACGGTTCGGTCATGGTTCGACTGCCTACTTGCACAACACGGTTCGCCACGGGAAGTTTGGAAGGAAGTCCAGTCCCCAACTGATGCACTGACCAGATGCTGCCACCCTCCTCGCCGAGAATCCAGGTCCAGTGTTTCTGACTCCCCTTGCGGGGTGTTAGAGATCGAGACCCGGGAAAGAGATTCCAACCTCTCTCATTCTAAGGTATGGAGCAGACTAGAACCTAGAGGGACTCTTGGCTAAACTATAGTTAAACTAAACTATAGCTGAACAGCATCTACTTCTTCCCTCGTACTGCACTTAGGTTAGGTACACTGGGGTAGGATTATTTTAGAAGCACCAGATGAGTATTTGAGCTTGTGTTATTTATGTATGTATTTTTATGAATATATATCATAGTTACAGACCATGCTATTGCAGTAATATTTAATCTTACTGCTCACGCTGTACGTATTATACTTCCCGTTCTGTCTTACGATTGTAGCAGTTCATATCTCTCGCATGAGAAATAAGACTGTTCAATAAACCCTTTTTATTTGAAACGCCGTCGACATATTTCTGTGTAAACTCTGTAGAAACTAAGCATGCACGAGTGACTGAGTGAAACGGTTATCTATTGTTTCCACGATTCGGAGATTGTTCAGATTTTAAGGGAAACAAAGTTGTCATGTTTATGCTGTTGTCAGAAACTAGCCCCTACTTGTTCATTCAAGAAGTTTCTAGTGACCTCTGAGTTAGCTGGCACACACAAGTAATTAAGTTTCATGTACTCGATAGAGACATACTGACCTCAGTCCTATGTCAAAACTATAGTGTATATTATTCCGATGCTCAGAGCTTATCAGGGATATAGGAACTACACTACAATGTAGATGAATAAGGGCATGTATGATGACTATCTAGTGGTTTACAATGCGTGGCTACAATGTGCCGCTAGAGCACACACTAAAAGTTTTATCAGTGAACCTAGCGTGGTCACAATGATGCCGTTATACAGTAAATGAGGCAATACGGGTATGCCGCGCCTATACGTGATAGTATCTGTGATATAGTGGCAAAAGGTGTCGCATTAGGGTACAAATGGTTGACGTAATTTAAAAACTTTTTCTTATCTGGTGACATTATTGCGCGTGGTCTGATTAAAATGGAAATGCACAGTGACAATGCAAAAATTATGTTCACACGGCAGATTGACAGACATAACATAAATGCAGCTTACTTTAACTCAGAGTTATGCGGACCAACTGATCCTGTCACAAAGAGGAGCTTCCTGCAATGAGACCCTGGGGGAGTGAATGAATGTGGTAAAGAGCGCATATGGAGCATGAGCGCTAAAGAAAATCTGGACTGCTTGCCGGTTCTACTTGCTTCGTCTAGGATAGCAACCGCTATGACCTATGTTGTGGACAGGATCCCGCTGATGTGGCGTTCCCGGAGTTTAGGACAAGGAAGTAGTTTCCTGAAAGGGGTGTGACCATGTCGTTAGGCGTGCGGCCACATCATTGGGTATGTGTGATGGTGTCAAAAAAGGCTAGAATGGTGAACCAGACAAGGTACTTCACTGAGAAAAAGACAATTGTGATGGATGGAATTAATTCATTTATCTCGCCCTCTGGTTATGACTCATAGCTGTATTCCACTTCATAATTCTTTGCCCCTTGTACACCTCCAAAGAAGGACAGACTTAATGTAATTCAGTCTTGATCCTATTCCAAAATTAACAGTTCAACCCAAAACTGCAAGGCCCTGTCCCTTCTGACCAGGAGCACATGCAAGTACAGACCAGTTTCAGCCTTGAAAGACTCCTCCAAAAGGTGCAGATCGAGTTCTATGGTACCGCTAGCTGGGAACGCATGTTGGGCAAGCCTCATTGATGTTATTATACTGAGAAAAATAATGTTTGGAAGGACTTAACTAATCTCAGCCAATGGTAATTATTCTGGGCTGTATTCAAGTCCATGCTTGTTGTGCCTACTGACCCACTCCAGACATTTTGGAAATCGTTGTTGTTCTGCTTCAACAGGAACAGTCCAGCCCAGACGGTTTACCAGTGGCTGAGATTAGTTTGAAAATTCCCTCAATCAAATTGTGTGCTGTTTATGAAAGAAACATCCACCACCTCCACAGGAGGAATGCGGTAAATCCTTGACCCATTCCACACATCAGCGGCAGAAGCGCATATCGTGACCAGCGTCAGCCGGGTTGAAGCTCCCACGCAAGTGCTCTATTTGAGGGTTTAAACTTACTTTGAAAAAAGTTCTTCTCAAAACACTGAGAAACCAAAGCCATCCAGTGGCTCTAAAAATATAATTCTCTCTCGGAGCACCTACCATGATTTTACAGGCACATACCCTGACCTGCAACAGTGCCAAACAGCATAAAAAAGAAATAAACTCTACCTGAGAAACAACTAATCTGTAATAAATCGATGTGTTAATGGCCACTTATGAACACAGCAGTGCATTCATAAAGATGCAGATTGGTAGCATGTGCATACTCACTTGGATGTTAGTAATGTTTGGAAATTAATTAATCATATCTACGCGGGCAACAGCATGTTTTCTTTGTGTTGTATTGTTCACGCAGATTTTTAATGACTGTAATGTGCCTGAAACTTAGCAGGAATGTCTGTGAAAGCTACAGAAAAGATAGAACTCATGTACATAATAATTACTTCAGACTCGATTGTTAGCAGCCCTTTACTGGTGTGTTTAAATGAAAAAGACCAGCATTTATAGCTGCAGTGGGGAAACTTTTTTTCAAAATTATGTATTGCCTAGCACATTTCCAGTTGTTTAAAAGCACTACAACCCATGTACGTGAAACTCTGGGTGCCTAATCCTGGGCGACAGACCTCAACCTCGTAAAAAAAATAAAAAGTCAAAATTTCAATTACGTTGACAAAGGCGTCCAGGAGGCAGCTGAAATATTTAAGAAAGCCACAGATGTCCTCACCAATACTCTTCTCTTCACTCTGATATCAAGTTGGCACTAGGACGCCCCACCTCTGTGTCAAGTACTCATCCAGCCCCTAGACAGGGGAGGGGAGAAAAAAATATAATTTTTTGTTGGATGGTTGTGCTTGACAGACTCTACGTGTGTTTTTCGTCAATATAGAGTATAAGGTTTCAGACTGGTTCCATCCTTTTTTTCCACTGTGGTGACTATTGACTTAAGTTCTTTTTCTTTAGGAACAGTGTGATTAAGTGCGGGTCTTAACATTTGTGCCTCATTCCCCGTGTAAAGCTGTGCCTTTTCTTCTGTAGTACAGCTTGGGGCAGGGTCGAGGTACGTCACAGTAGTGTTGATACTTAGAGGTAACATGAATCTAAGTCCCTGCTACATGGTCGGACTATGAAAAAAAAGTCTGGGCACCAAAATAAAAGTGGCCCTTATTAGCTAAGAAGATGGATAAAAATTTGCTACTATCACTGAAATCAACAGTAAAATAAATTGGCCCATCTTGCCATAAACCCCCACCCCAACTGCCTAAAATATCATCCTACACACTGATCTGTCAAACCAACCCATCAGGAACCGCCTGATTACCCTATAGGCGTGTCCGATCCTGCCCTGCTATTCTTTTCCATTGTTCCGTGCATGTCCCCAGTGCTGGACTGTCTGGTATGCAGGAAAAGCCTGGTTGAAGGATGTCAGTGTGTGGGCTGGTTTTGTTGGCACCATCAAGGTCTACAGACCAAAATAACAAGCATTTGCAATGCAAGAGGTCTCACATTACTGAAAGTTTGAGCTATTGGCATTGCATTATTATTTGCAATAGTACAATAACTAAAGAGTGACTAACACTTACATGTGATATACGCAGTGTGAAAAAAATAAAAATAATAACAAAAGTAAAGAGAACAAGAAGGAACAACTCTATTGATTAAAAGAACCCTCACTTGCCCTTCTGCTCTGCCCGATGGCAGCCTGCTGTTGCTTAACACCATTGCTAATTGCCTATACTTATGCCCCCTGCGAGGGACGATGTGCGGGATTGCCGCTGTTATCTCTCTCTGTTCTTTCTAATAAACTAAAAAAAAGAATAATAAAAAAAAAGAACCCTCACTCACCCTAGTGGTGACATGCTTCATCATGGGGTTCCACAGGGGAGACCGAGTGTCCCCCCCGTGTGCTACGACGCCTACAGTTGCAGCGGAGCTGGTTTTTTTAAATCAGGTTGTGTGTGCTCAAGTGGTGTGGGTGCATAATCTAAAAGATCCCAGCGGTACCTAAAAAAACTTTATTAATGGGCTGGTCACATTAAAAACAAGTGTGGACTATGTGGTAATTTTGTTGGAAATCACTATGTCCTAATAACAAGAGGTCGACATGTTTCTGCTGTTGCGTGCCACATTTGGCTCAGCTTTCATCAGGACCATAAGGTGAAATCCCCCGGGGTGTACACGCACGCTAAGGCGCGTCCACTCCGTGAGGATATATATGTGAAAACATTTTTAAAAAGTTATTTTTCAAAAACTCACGGTTTTACCCATATAGAGTACTCCTAGAAGTCATCAGGAGCCGGCTCTGTAAATAAACAGATCAGACAAGACAGACAATAAGTATGCTTAATATGCCATGCAATTATTATCGTCTGCCAATTCCTTATACCATTATGTACAGAGTTGTTCTCTAACACTGTGGTTTACTTGTAAACCCGTTCTGAATACCCCTACAAAGTACTATGCTGTTTGGGCAGAACCCTTATTCACCCTTACAGATTATCAGGGAGGGTTTCCTTTGGACCAAATTCAGTCCCACTGTGTGCTATTTCAGAACTTAGGTAGGTTTTTGCCTACATCTTACCCAAGGCGCCATGTATATAAATGTGGTATTAAAAGAATGCAACACCCCTCATTAAAACGAACGTCCCTCCATAGTAGGACGATGGATTCAAATATTCAGACTTAAGGAAGCTTCATGATGTGGTATACAATATCATAGGATTGCCAAACACTTACAACACACGCAGAACAGGTGTGCCGCATGGACTAGCAGCGGGGCGCCATCTTCACGTCGCGCATTATCTGTAATTTTGAACAGAAAATAATAACGTTTTTTAGGTACAGCTGGGATCTTTTAGATTTTGCACCCACACCACTTGAGCACACACAACCTGATTTCAAAAAACCAGCTCCGCTGCAACGGCAGGCGTCGTAGCACACGGGGGGACACTCGGTCTCCCCTGTGGGAACCCCATGATGAAGCATGTCACCAATAGGGCGAGTGAGGGTTCTTTTAATCAATAGAGTTGTTCCTTCTCGTTCTCTTTACTTTTTTTTCACACTGTGTATATCACATGTAAGTGTTAGTCACTCTTTAGTTGTTGTACTATAATTGATAGGGGTAGAAGAGTGGCTTCTCAACCCTAACTCTCCTCTTGGTTAGATATATTAATTTATTATTTGCAATGCCAATAGCTGAAACTTTCAGTAATGTTAGACCTATTTCATCGCGAAATCTTTTTTTACATGTAAACATGGAGTGATGTCCAATTAATCAGACAGGAAGTTTCCCACAGAAAATCAATTTTGTTTCTTAAGCTGCCATCCCTTTGTTTTTGCTATTAAAGCATTTTTTTTAGCTCATTCATCAGAATTTATAGAAGAAAAAAACAACTCTAGGAAAGAGAAAATACGCTTTATCACAACAAGGTACACTGCAAAACAGGAGTCTCTGATTTTTAAGAGTGGGAGTGTATTATAAGGATAAAAGTGTGATAAAAAGAATGGAATACTAACTAATGCTTAGGACTCCTTTATTAAGTATAATAATAACGAGTTTGAGCTATTGGCATTGTAAATGACAATGCCTTTTATTTATGTTTTGGTTTTTAAAACATAAATAAAAGGCATTGTCATTTACAATGCTAATAGCTTAAACTCTCACAAAAGCGAGACCTATTGCATTGCAAATGCTTGTTGAAACACTGTGTGTATGTATGCTGGTGTGACTGTCAGTGCGAATGTGTTGGTTATGTGGAAGTGGCAAGCTTGCAAGTCTTGGGGGACTGACGCTACCATCAGTCCTGACTTTATCACTATCACTTTCTAAACAGATCTGTTTAAAATTGCTTTTAATGCATTATATTATACAAAAAAAAGCTAACGTCTGAAATTTAACTTTATTTCCTGGCAATAGTCGTTTTGTACTATTCGTTTAAAAAGCGTCACTTCTCCTGTTACAAAAAATGTATTCAAAGTCACATAACTACAACAAAACATGGAAATGTAACACATACTTAAACTGAAATCCTGGTAGCTATGGAAATGGTTCTTTAATGTCATAGTTTAGGAAGACTAGAGGCCATTCAGAGACACCCAGGTGGCCTTTAACATACGAAGAGCGAGCGTCTCGCACGGTGAGCACCAGCATCCCTCTTCCCCAATCCCTCCTACAGCTGCAGCACAGCGAAGGGGCGGCGCACGCCCATCTGGCTTTCCCCAGGAAAGGCACCCAAATCAGGTGGGCGAGGCGCCTGTCGTGGAGATGTGGCAGGCCAAAGTAGACCCACACAGCAGGGAGTCCCCGTGATTGGGAGGTGTGCTTTCTTTGGCCATGGGAAGTGAGCGCCTTTGTAAGATGCCCATTGCTGTATCTAACTAGTTAGTGGTCGTTACTTCTAGGATCAGTGTGCAGGAAACGGAAAGCCGTGCATAGGTGCACATACTGGAGCGTCTCGGAGCTCTGACATCTCCTGGGTGCTTGCTGTGTCCCTTTTTTATCTCGCTTGTGCCCCTCACCTTACTTCAACGATGCTGCGCAGAATGACAATTCTTATCAACATAGGAACACAGAAGAAGCACTAGGAAAATAAATAGAATGCAATTTCTAAAACTAGAATCATACCTGTTAATTAAAGTGCTTACTTATAACAGCTGCTAACTAGCACAACTTTAGAACAGCCAATAAGTGCCTCACACTGGTTTCAGTCGACCCCCTCTAAAAACCGGGACATGAGTCAAAATTGCTGAAATCTGCTGGGACAGCTGGTGAAACCCCGGGACTGTTCGGGCAAATCCGGGCGCCTGGTCACCCTGACTGTCTGTCTCACTCACACTCCCCGGTCGAGACCAGGCTGGCAAGCCCTCTCACCCAGCAGGTGTCTTGGCCAGAGACAATTAACATGAGTTTCGGGAAATTTCCTGGGTTTAGCATGTCTTTCAGGGGTCGCTGTTTACCTTTGCAGGCCTCTGGCAGGCCATGCACCCCTTGGGCAGGGCACAGCGTTCCATTTCAGTGGGATTGAACCTTAACTGCCAGATTCTCTCACACCCTTTGTTCTACCATTTCTTAACTAAGTTGTAACTGGGAGGGTAGGGAGGGGGGTCAAACTTGATTTGTAAGGTCAGCAAGCTACTGCTTAAGATTGTGATTCAGAGGAGATCTTTATATAGTCATGCATTGTCACGTCATCATTGGCACGTGAAAAAACAGAAGATGTAGCACCCAGGAAAACAAGCTGCATGGCTAAAATCTCATAAGGTCTCTAATACGACACTTATTGGCTTTGTCAATGCTTGTTCTCTATCACTTTCTCTCCGTCTCTTTCTTCCGGGGAAACCCCCAAAGTTTGCGTGCGTACCTTGCACCCTGCACAACTCGTACCCCCTCACACAGCTCATGCCCTATTGCACAGCTCGTTCATGCACCTGCACTCCCGAGACGGAAGATACCATCTCCCGTGGGGGGTGGTGAGAAGTGTTCCTCTCCTTGTAGTTTTCCTTCTGCCGGTGATTATTTTTTTTACATCGCTTTAACAAGGGGGATTAGCACTAGTTACCGAAGAACGTTTCACCCCCTATTCCCCCCTTCGGCGAATGATTCACCCTGTTACTCAGTACGCTCTCCCCCGCTGCAGGATGGTGCGCTCCAAGAAACCTGGCTCCAGCTCTAAATGACCCGGGAGGCGTGCATGCGGCAGCTGCAGTGTTGGGGGCGAAGTGTGTGCAGTCCTATAGGGTTGAGGAGACCATGAGGGTAGGTACACGGGGTACCGTAGAGGGGCAACCTCGTTGGTGGGTGTGTGAAGGGGGTCAGAGACAGGTATGGGTGCAAGAATGGTCATGTAGTTGAGGTTGGTCACTTGTAGGTGCTGTATATAGTGAAGGAGTATTTCACTTGGTAGAAGCGGGCATAGTAAGGGATGAAGAGAGGGATCCGTTTGAGAGTGCGTGGGCTGTGTTTGTGTAGAGCAGAGGTATGAGCTGTACGTTTTAGAGCAAGGTAGAGAAAAAATGGACTGTATACTTGAGAGGTTGTGTGAAGGGGTTGTAAAAATCTCGAGGGGGCAGATGAATTGGTAAATTTGTGAGGAAAGTACTGTCGGATCGATTGCATGGGTTCCAGAAGGGACACGTGGGAAGGCACTGTATGCGAATGTGTCACAATAGCGGGATAGCAGTGAACGGTCTGCATCTTGGAAAGGCGATGTGCGTGGGTTTGAGTCAGTGTGACAGTGGTAGTAGCTTGGAGGATTAGTGCAAGTGTAGCATGGGTAGTTCTAAAGGTTTAGCTGGGTTGTAAAGGCACAGAATGAATGGGCGTAGGGCTTTGGTAATTGATGTAGAGTGAGTTTCTTAGTGATGGGTTGGTGAAGGATGCTAATGAAGCGTGTGAGAAGCTTTGATGAGTTAAAAAAGTTAGTCTTCATTGCTATTGTTTTTGATAAGGGAAATGCTTGCTAGACTCTTCAAACCAGGGACATTATGAAGTGTAAATGAGAGTGCAGCAGTGAATAGTAGAAGTGATTGGTGTTGGTTTGAAATAGTAATTGAGTTGTGCCATTGCTGTTAACCTTGCAGTGTTCAGGCTTTGGTCAACAGGAACAGTTTTTCTTTGTTTTTTTTTTTTTTACATAACTTGATAAACACTACATACTACTTGTTACCTCCTCAGCAAATGGATCTCAGTGGCCTACCTCGATGAAATGCACTGTAGTTTGTTTCACTCGCTGAGTGTAGCCCCCTTCCTCAAGTAACGTGTTGGATTGTGCGGCCCATGAACCACAAACTGAGCTTCAGGATGTTACTTCTAGCCTGTTGTACATGAAGCTGGCACTCAAATCATAGATAGCATGCAATGAGCTTGCAAACAAAAGTACTCTCTAGCCCGACTGTGACTCTGAGCACCTTACTCGTAAGGGTCATGAGCATTCGAAATTCGTTTTGAATGAGACCTGGTAGGCCCTCCTGCGGGCGCCATTCATGGGGCTTGCACTTGTTTGATAATACATTATCTTGCCGTGGTAGGAGTGATGCCGGCCTCTCCCAACGCAGAGATGGACAGCGACCACCGCACCCGCCTGTAAACTGCTGAAGTCCACTGTTTTCATAGGTTCCCTTCTTGACTAACTTTGGCGCCCAGACAGTCGCTTCTGAAACTAGTGGTGCGCGTGCACCACAGAGGAGCGGGGGGAGGGAGCGCGGCAGTGAAGCGAACGCGTGCTGCTGCGTGTGCTTGCCACTGTAGGGAATGGGCGTAGCAAAGGCGGGACATGCGCCCCCCCTTTGCCCAATCGCGTCCCTTTTTTTATTTAAAAAAACACGAGAAAGCCAAGGCCTGCCAGTGAGAGCCTGATCACATGCACGCGCGTGTGGTCAGCTTTCAAAACCCCCTTACAAGAGGTGTCGCGCTGCAGGACAATGCTGCGCACTGCAACGCTAGGTGTGAGACCTAAAATGGCCCACACACTAGTCCTTTCAAGTGGGCACATCTTGCAGTGCCAGACAGCCAGAATGCCAAAAGTTCAGTCCAGCACTGCATGTCCCTTTTAGCTGCCTGGTGTCAGCTTTGACCTATGTAGTGGAATCTGTATTTGGAGGTTTTACTTGAAGGGGGGCAGGTGATGGCCCATGCATGGGATGCTGAAGACAGACCCTCCAAAGATAATTTGATTTTCTAGGCAACAGGATGCCAACTGAAGCTATAAATTCTGCTCAAGTTGTAAGGACTGTTAGAGAGCAGTGATGAGTAGGGCCATAACTTGGTTAGCAAGATTAGAGAGTGTGTGAGCTTCAGATTTGCTGACAATCATGCTGGCATATAATGTTAAAATACATTATACAACAAGCAGGGTATGTGAATGGGGCTTAAGGAGCAGGGGAAAGCGAGAGGAATGCGGATTGGTATGAGTACTATGTGAGAGAAACACAATATGTCTAAAAATCAACGTTTTTTTAGGACTTTCAAAACAGAGATGAGAGAGTGTGTTTTTTTTTGTGAGTGTGTGCCTGCAAAAATCCCAGGTGAAATCTGACAGACACCTCACCATACCCGACTGAAAACACATGTACCCAACTATTCATCAGAAAATACATCTATTACGGGGGTGTAACTCTTCAAACACCCCTCCATCCTACCCTAAGTAAGTGGGACATTATTTGCCCCTTCAATGTTCCACAGTGATTGTGCCTTTCCCCAAAACGGGACACCCAGAATGACCCAAGGAACAAATTGATCTATCCAGCAAACTCACTTAGGACATAAACAAAGGTAGCACATGACTCCTTCACGTAGCGTTTTTTTAATTTAATCTACATATTTAGTTTGTTGTTGTTAATTACTTTTGAAACAGTCACCTAAGCAAGGCAGAAATCAAGGCATGAGATACACTGGGAAAATAGGGTCTCGAATCGTCCTCACCACAGTCAGCTGAACAAAAGCAAAACTCCTCACCCTGTCGGTCTTGCAGCCCAGGATATTCCCATCATTTCTCCATTCTGTGATCCTCAGGCCGCACTCCGTCACTCCTCATTAAACCCTTTCTCCTGTCTCAGTGGCGGAAGGCCTCGTCGCTGTCCTGGTGATGAGGGTCAGCCCCCGTTTCACAGTTCAATCGCAGGTAATGATTTTCCACCTCCTCACCTCACTCAGGGGTCAGTGCTCCAAGCATCGCACTGTCTCCTCAGCAGCTGGACTCATTTGCCAGCAGCTCGTCTTTTTTTTAACGAGACTCTTCCTTGTCGTTCCCTTCTTCTATATTTTCGGATTGCACAGGATGTTTTTCACTTTATTTAAGTCGCGCCAAAGATCATGTTCGGTCAGCGTTTGTGGCTCATGATAAAACTGCTGGACTCCAGGGATAATAAGTGAAAAAGGTTCCACAATATACAACGAGGTTAAACTTCAAATGATTTACTACAAATATTGGACATTGTCCTGGAACTGCAGAGTGCCTAATAGCATTTTTAGATGATTAAATGATTTTTTTTTACATTCATCTGAATTCAGAAACCTAGGACTTTGACCTTTCTTACATATCCAATTTGATAATAAATGACAATGGCACTAATTGCAGTGCTGTCATCAGTTTAAACAAATATATATAGAGCAGTTGCACAAAAACGATATCATGTGCTTTTATTCCAAGGAAGGGTCCAGAAACGTTCATAGCCCCAGCTCCGGAACGTGATTTAGGCCTTGCACAGCTCTGAGGTCACAGTAAACAGAACCTGTGCGCGCCATTTTCTGGTTTCCCGTCATTGCCATTTTCTGGTTTCCGGTCAACGTACTGCAGCAATCCTTTCCTATCAAAGACCCCTACTGGCACTTAATCTCAACAGCAACACTGTTAAAGCCAGGAAGCTTTTGCTTTCAAAAGTGAAGTCAACGAAGTGAGAGGGTGTTCTAGGATTTCCACTTTCTGAGTTCATCTATTGCTGACATGCTGCTGCCCCTCCCCCGCTGGTGTGTATGGCCTGTCACCAGCGAGTCTAGCTATTTAACCCCTTTGCTGCGGCGTCTATTCTTTCGCAGAGCTAAGGGGGAGGCGGGCCGCGCGGCGGTCCCGTGCTCGTGACAGAACCACTCCGTCACGGCCCGCGGGTAAGCTGTGCTTGTGCCGGAACGGTTCCGTCACGGCCCCGCCCGCACTTCAGAACCTCAGCTCAGGCGCGGAATTCGCGCCGCGCAGGCGCGGCAAGCGGGCCGTGACGGACCCGTTCCGTTACCAGCACAGCCCACCCGAGGCTCGTGACGGAATGGTTCCGTCCCGAGCATAGGAGGGGTTAAGGAAAAGCACTTTACATTAATGTTTGTTTGTTAATAAATATCTAAGCTAAATGCCCTTTTCTCTCTTGGCAGCTGTGGAATAGCAGGTTTCCACGCAAAAAAGAAAAACTATATTGGCTCCTCTACCCACAGTTAAAGCAAAAACATGACCTAAAACGTATTTAAATCACTTTGAAAGCATATCTAAAGATACTAGATTGGGAAGCTATCCTTTCTGTTTTTTAAGGAGCTGGTGAAGATTAAAGATGGTTCGAGGAGCAGCTTAGGTCTGTCCGGCAAAGCTGCTACCTGTTGCAATGCATGTGAAGTAGGTGTCCTTGTTAGGAAGAGTTTTTGCTATAAAGCCGAGGCAGCCAGTGGACACATGTCTTCCCTCAGCAATTGTGAGGGAGAGGGTGCACAGTCAAGCATGATATTTGTGTGTCAAAAGAGGTAGGAAAAAGAAAATTAACCATTGGAGACTGAAAGAAAGAAGCCCCTCGTCATGTGGTTGCATTAGACCCGGGCAGGAATACCACCGCTTTACACTTTACACGTTCACGTTTATGTTGAAATTTGACATCTTTCTTGAATGTTGACACCTCTTTTGCTTGCATGCTTGTATTTATAGTGTTCCATGAAATAACTTTGCTTACATTTATACATCTTCATAGGCACATTTTCAGAGCTGTGAACATTCTGTACGAAAGCTAAAGTTCATTGCGCAAAATAATGTTCATTATATTTCACTTGACAACAGCTTTGTCAGGGTAGGATCAATAATGGCAGCCTGGGTGGGACTTCAGCATGGCAATGGGTTATCTTTATTATAAAAACTAAACCACTTCTTTGTTTAGATTGAGGAGCACTTGGCTGGCACTTTTGAGGTCACCCTATGCCAGAATTCTAGCCTAGATGATTCCTGTTTACATTCTGCGAGGGATGAAGCCTGGCTTTCCACCAAAACAGACTCCCTGATGACACTTACCCACAGGTAACAGGGAGATAGATCACCCTACTTGGCTTTTGGCAGATTAACCCACCCTAGGGACACTAGGATAGGGAGCGCTAGGTAGGAGCACTACTCTCTCTCTCTCTATATTGCAAGACATATGCTCAGTGCCTACTTAGAAGAGCACCACAGATAGCGGAACACAGGTTGCACACAGTGCAACTGCACAGGTCTAAAATATTAGGACCAATTGCCATTCAATTCCTGGAGTAACGATACTCCACTGCACTGTGTCATGCGTTCACAACACAGCAGGATGTGTGGTAACTCATCACCTTTTGGCTTTGAGGTGGAATTTTCATATGTGATTCATCCCCATCATTATGAATTTTTACCCCATCTCTATTTACCTTCATTGACATTCTACTTCACACCTTTCAGGTTTAGTTATCACTTAAAAAATGCAAATTTAATATAGAAATTCTAATGCTTTCTTCACTCCTTGAGGAGTGTAACTTACTATTTATCAGAACACCTTCCAAAGGGCCACTGGGCAAGCAGGAGCAACTGGGCCTAACCAGGGGGTTTGTGGCCTTTCTGCTGATGTCCTAGGGCCGACCTATTATGGATCCTGATTAACTGGGATGAGTATTACCCCTTCAGCACTTGACTCTCTGGTAGCGCAGGTCAAGCAGTCAAAGGCTTCTTCAGAGGGAAGGTAGATGCAAGGTGTGCATAGACTCACAACTCAAAACACGCTGAGCAATCATAATAAATCAATGTCAAACAAGATGCATTTATGTATGAACTCAGAGCGAAAGAGAACTCACAAAAAATAATACACACAGTCTTCGTTAGGCCCTCAATCTAGCCTTGTCTGGGTATGTCCCAGAGTCCCACTCCCTCATCTAAGAAAGGTGGTTATTCTCCATTCTCCATTCATGTGAGGCAATCTTTCAGGTTACGTCCCAGTAGAAAATACAAGTTTTAGAAATGCCACGATGGCTTCTTAATAGTCAAAGTGTCCCAGTGTCATAGCGCTTCTAGACAGAGCAAGTTCCCCAGAGGCTTGATGGCCCGGCAATCAGTCTTATCCACTTTTGCCTGGAACTGCATGTACAATTCACTTTCTAGTACAGCAGCATTATCAACCGCTAATGATAAATGAATTTAAGGGCTCTTTTCCAAATAGCACGTCTTTTTGTAATATTCTGGACAATGAAAGCACACAATTTTTATGACACATCATTATCTAAAGAGGCACCACTAAAATGTTCTGTGCACAGCACCAATCAAATCATTAATTTCAAAACAACACCTAGTGGCACATTATTTTCATTGGTTGTTAAATACTTGATGTACTGTACAGAAGAAACTGTACTTTTTATTAATGCACATTCATAATATAGACAAGGCATCAGACATATAGCTCATAACCTTATAATGAATATGCCTTTCTTTCGGAAAACGGTACCTTGCTCAAGTAGAGACCGATAACACAAATTGCAGCTGAATTTCCAGGATGTTTTTGGGAGAGGCAACGAAACTGATGAACATGTGAAACTCACGCTCAACAAACGAACATGCACTTTTAAAATGAGGCCGAATTCAACCTGGTTATGCTAATTAAAACAAACCTATGTGAAGTATTATTTTTGTAACATGAAATTATTTTTCACAAGGTCTATTCATGGGTATATATGATCACACAAACTCCTGCAAAGACCAAGACAGGGCAAGGAGGGGAAATGAAATGCGGGGACAGAGGGCCTACTAGCCTAGACTAGACAAAGACAGCAACATTTACTATATGAATGTATCAGCGGCCTGGTGGTGAGCAGAAAGCTGGATGCTGCAGGCAAGGAGGCAGACATCCATGTCAGTCCTAAAATATGTGTGTATGCCTTCTTGATTCCAAAAGGCTGGTCTTGATTGCTTCTATTTTCGGGTCAAGTAATTGGTGCTTTTCTTCTGTAGGTCACTACCTGTCATGCTGCTCTAGTGCATACTGCTCCAGGGTGACAGCCTTTATCTTCACTGGGGCCCTCTTCTAGCAGCAGGGGTCATGGAGAGCACACTCCACATGGATGACCCCATTGGGTTACAACACTACATGGAGGAGATGATCCTCTTCCTTGTCACACAGCTACATCAGCGCAATGGCCTATACCTTTACTTGGGCAACAGCCTGATATACAGAGGCCGGCCAATAACAATGCACTCTGGGCTACGGCCCTTTGGGTCACCGCTCTGCCCTGGCAACAGCCCGCTACTTACTAACACACTGTACCAGGGCAACTGTCCTTAATTCCACCTGCCAACAAGGGTCAGCAGTACTTGGGTAACCGCAAGATCAGTGCAATGATCCTTAACACAGAAAGTCTCACACTCTGCTTTAGGGGCCACTCAACACGATTCCCTCTGGACTTCATGCCCTCCAGGCACTCTCTTCCTCCTCTGCCTCCTCACAGGGTCTTGTTGTCTTGGCAAGCAGGCAAATACTGTGATCCAGGACGAGTGGTTCTGATTCTCCTGTGGTATGCCCCCTCGCTCAGCTGGGAGATTGGCAGACCTCAATCTACAGTTCTGATCACAACAGGCAGAAGTCGTGCTGAGTTTCACCACTCTGATGTAGCGCTCCAGTTTGACAATATTGGGATGCTCAAGCTCCCTGTTTTATATTACATTTTGCACATGGAGAAGATGTAATTATACCTTCCTTCTCTGTTCTTGACATTATCAAACAAGCTTAGGCAGCAGATTGGGCCATTGCACAAGCTCCAACATTATATTGTAATCATCTAGGCTGGGATAAGACTCACCTTATCACGTTATACACATAAGATCCAGCCTGCAAGTGCAACCAGAAAACCCAAATAAACATGAAGCTGAACGGCCGATTAGGGAAATTCTCTTACCAATTAGAGTATCAACGTGTAGTAGAGCCTTGCATTTCAGAAATGAACAATCCATTCCTAGCTCCAATTCAAACATTAAGCAAACGTCCAATTTTCACGCCTCTTTGGGTTGACGAATCTTTGCCACCGTATTAGAATTGTGCACAACCCAAACACATCTCTACAGTAAACATCATCTTCAACAATAGATGTTCAGTCAAAAATATAGGGTGCAATTTTTAAAAGTTTATTTTCTCTTTAAGAGATTAGTCTCTATGTTTGTATTTGTATTGATCCAGCGCAGCTATAGAAATTCCGTCTCAACACCACCATTCACTACCTAATACTCACCTAACTAATTAATAGCAAAGCCCATATACTGAGACACGAAATCAGTGCAGCTGAATCATGTGGCCTAATTAATCACACTATCAAATCTAAATATGTACATTATATACAACTGCAGTATAACATTTTATTCATAAGTAGAAAGAAATAACATTTAACTAGACCACTTTGGCCGATGGTTCTAACTGATGGTAACGACTAAATGATCAAGACCAGCTTGACATTTTAAGTCTTTTATTTTTAAAAGTTTCAATGATTCAAAATCTTTATTAACTCATTTGTTAAATTTCAAACATTTTTATTTAAACAGATTTATCCATTAGTTTATTGGCACAAAAAGGTCTGGCACTTCAAAATTGCACAAAATTAATGAATTAAAATCAACATCAACCCTAATTCCCTATGTTAAGGTTTCTGACCTGAAAAAGAAAAGCATTTATTATGCATTAAGAATCCTTATGTATCCAAGGGAAAATCGGACAGCACTTCGCCCTCAGGAACAGTCAGCCCCGCTCCCCTCAAAAGGCTAAGTTCTTATACTTTTTCTGACCTACAAATCTAACTAAAAATTTTATATTTAATAAATCCAGCAACCCAATTGGTTGTTGCCCATCAGACCACCGAGAGGCCACTGCATCAATATTTGTGACATCATTATGTCATTGTCCATTGACATGAAGCAACACCGACTTCCTAGAGTTCGCAACATTAAACTAAATGTTCACAGTTTTTCTCCAGGATTTTAGCCAAATTGCCTCTACTCGCTTCCTTGGCCTTGACGTATTTACTTTCAGAGCACGTTGCACACAATGTTCTTTGTTTGAGCTTCAGTACGTTTCTGAGGAAATATTTTATTAAATAGTTTCAATACTGCTGTGCTCAGCTCCTTACAGTCAGGCCAACCAACTTCCATCAGAACTAGGCCTCAAGCCTTTCACTCGAGCTAGTATTTAAACAAACACAAAAAGGTGATTAATTCAAGCAAAATAAACCCTTCTGTTACCCACCCTTCATTGCTAATAATTAACCCATTAATATATGCCACCGAGCAGAAGCGCACAAATAAAGCAGCCCATTTAATATCTACCATTCTTCTTAATTACAGCTGGATTCTTCTTATATCTGAAAGAGTAAAAAGATAGACGAACAGAACATGGATAAACAGTCACAACAGACAAACACATAAGCACACATAATAAAAAGCACATACCATCAGATAATCAGCCGCATTAATAGTGACAAAGACAATAGGACGAACAAAACAATATTAGTTATGTGTTACAAAACAGACTTGCGAATGCAACATGAGCACATTCATATTAGTCCCGCGTGTGATGTGAAGTAAAGCTTTTAATCTAGATTGATTAATACAACAAATCATGCAACAATTCATTAATAAATTAGTTCATGTTACAGAGAATTAATTTCGCGAGCCAGAATAAAATAATTTCTGAAACTCGCTCCATCAACTCCCTCATCTAGTGATTTCAAAATCACCAAACAACACCCAAAATTTAGAAAATTTTGAACCCAATTTAGAGACGTCACATTTTGAGTTCTTTCAGTATTAGTTTCCCTAAACCCCTGTTTCTGCTGTTTGCTCAACACTTTCAAACTGAGCCCTTCGCATCTCTTCTAACTCATATTCCTTCTCTTGTTCCTTTCTGAGTTTGTAAATCCTCCTCTTTTCTTTCTGATACTTCTTTGTCTTGTGAATCATGCAACTGATTTTTTGCAGCAATATCACGATAATGATCACAATTACTGGATAGAGCACTTTGCCAATGATTGAGCCACCAATTTCTGAAAACAATTCTTTTATTGCCTCTATTCTTTTTCCAAGACGTTCAGTGAAGTTTTCTTCCTCCAGAGGTTCTATCTCTTCGTGGAATTCTGTTATATTTTTAATAAGCGACTCTATATTCCGAATCTTGTCAGGAATATAAGTACAGCAATGCTGGACATGTAGGACCCCACAGACTCCTCCTTTTTTTGCAAGCAGAATGTCTAATGCAAGACGATTCTGCATAACCATACTCCTGGTAGCGACAAGTTCTGTATTGACTAATTGGAAACCACTTGCTGTATCTGTAGACAATCTATCCACAATTGTGGAAACTTTTCTAATTTTGATTGAATTCATGGTAATTCCTACCATAGGAATGACAGCACCAAAGATGTCTCCCAGGACTTCTGTAAAACTTTCTCTTTTGTACCTATTCAGGTGTTCACCAAATTCAAAAGTACCTTTTTCATTTCTGTCAACATGGAAAATGTTTGGAAAAACTAATCCAAGATAGCATGTCCCATACCAATGGTCTGGGAGACTAAAATATGCCTTATTACCACAAATAAAATAAATTCCAGGAAAAATTGGATCTTTACCACCTTTAAATCCCCATCCCCCTATGATACGATAGGTATCCTCACATTGACTAGCACCAACAAAAAAGTTATCATATAATGTGTTATCTCTTCTAATGCAAAATTTACCACTAACTGGTTCATCTATATGAATAGCTGCATTTGTATTAAAACCATTAAGCTTAGCATCTTCCATTTACCAGTATTTAGACTTGGCATGTTTTAGCATCTCATTTCTTTTGTAAACAGCCCTTCTCTCCTCAACCATATTCAGGAAAGCCTTTTCTTCTGCTCTCATTTTGCATGTTAAATTATTTCTATAGGCATATTCGTAATTAAGTTCATTAGTTACTAAAAAGAATTCCCTCATCTGCTTCACAGGCTTAACTTTGTTTAAGCTATTTACAACTTTGAGATTTGCAAAAACCTCATCAAAGTCTGAGTAATAATACTCCAGACGACCGGTTTGATAAAACAGACTAGCAATCACACTACAAGTGATGCCATATGTAAGAGGTAACATGTTATAAGTAACCCCCTCTGAGACAGAAGCAGGCAGCTTTACACAGACATAGCAATCCTTTACATTCATTACTTTAACATATTCAGTTAGAAGCCTTGAAAATGAATTGCTAGAAAAATCTCCAACAGATCTATCTTGATGGATCTCTGGATTATGCTCAATAACTCTGCTAGACTTGCTAGCATGTTTCTCATGTTTAGTCTCTACCTTACTTGTTATATCAGTCTTAAGTTTCTGTTTATCAATACCAAAAGGGTACACTACAGCTAATATTAACCAGACTAAAATTAATAGAACCACACAAATTGAAGACATTTTGCAACATCTTCTCAAAATAGAACACCTTGGGGTATCTGAACTAGGCATTTTAAAGAATAATCAAAATTGAAAAACAAAAATTTTAAAATAATGTAAGTAATTAAAAATGTAAAACTAAAACTAAACTATATTCCCGCCTTTAAAAATTTTTTTTTTTAATTTTGTAATTTTTTTTCAAAAGAATCCTAAAACAGCTTTTCTTCGACCTTGCGTCACATGAACATGTGCTTTCCAACTAAACACAATTTCTTCGACCTAAAGTCACCTAACACATTTTCTTTAGCCTTATGCCAGGAATCAAAACCCTTATCTAAAATTAAACAGCATCAATCATTATCACTAGCTTCTTCCAAATCTTCTTGACTACTGCTTCCTACCTCAACAATTGGCGGGATAATGATGTAAGTCCACTCTGGGGACTTATACTTTTGATTTGGCTTTATTACTCTTTTTGTCTTACGAGTGATTACTTCAATTTTCTTATTCTTTTCGTCTTTCTTATCAGAGTCACCTCCCTGACTAGATACTTCGTTGATTTGCTCTTTTGATTTCTTCACCAGTTTGAATTTCAAATTATCTTCTGGCCAAATATCTCCATTCCTCAAGATTTTCTTCTTTGGCACGTTTTCATTAGATTCAGCTTTCCAAGCTCTTTTTCTGAATTTTCTTATTTCAGATTCTTCATCACTCCCATCTCTATCTGTATCTGAGACTTCAAATCTGTATCTAGGAACTTCTTTACTGGGCAGCTTCACTCCATTAGGAACATTATCCTTGCAACTGGTACTTGGTAATTCTTCCTCTTCTTCAGGGATCACCTTTAGCTTCCCAGTTTCAGGTTTCTTGCTCTTATTCACAGAGTTACTTCTTTGCCTTTCAATACTCTCCTTGATTAGATTTCTGTCTTGCTCAGAATCTTCTGCTTCTGAATCTCCCTTTTTTCTTTTTGAGATTCTTTTTCTAACCGATCTTCATCAACATCTTGATCTCCAGTTTCGATACCCAGATCTTCTTCATTCAAGTTCTGATTCTCATCTAGATTCTCCAGATGTTGATTTTCTTGCTGATCATCAGACTCTGGATCCTCAGGGTCTCCTTCTGAATCTGAATCAGTTGTTGTCTCACTTTCTTCATTAGAATTTTCAGGAGGTGGTACACGAATAGTATGGCTCGCATGCACCCACCTTTTCAGACCTCTGCATTTAACTGCATTTGTTGTGACCAAAATGACTTGTCTTGCTTTTTGCCACCTTGGTACTAAACAATTTCTTCTTCGATGAACTTTAGTCCTCACCCATTCTCCAGGCAACAAATCATGAGCTTGTTCTTTCTCCTTTGTTATTACATCTGTTCCCACCTGATGAAATACAGAATTAACTACATCAGAAAGATTCTAACAGTATTCAATGATTGCACTATCATTAATACTTAATAGCTTGCCAACTGGAACAAATGCTTGCCTCATTACCCTACCCATTAGGATATCATGGGGACTAAGGCCTGTCTTTTTCTCTGGAGTACTTCTCAAAGACAGTAAAACAAGTGGAAGAGCATCTGTCCACTTCACTCCTGTCGCTAGACACATTTTTGAGATCCTGTTTTTGATAGTTCCATTTATCTGTTCAACAACACCTGATGCCTCTGGTCTGTATGCACAATGCAGTTTTTGCTCAATGTTTAAATCCTCACAAACCAATTTCAGCAATCTGTTTTCAAAATGCGTTCCGCGATCACTTTCAATAGTTACTGGAAATCCGTACCTAGGTATGATCTCTCTCAAAAGCAATTTTGCCACAGTGACTGACTCATTATGACGAGTTGGGAAAACTTCCACCCATCTTGAAAACAGACAAACAAACACAAGCACATATTTGAGCTTGTTGTGCTTTGGCATGTCAATGAAATCCATCTGTAATCTGGTAAATGGACCACCCTCCCGTCCTATGGTTCCCATACTTACAACAGTTTTCCTATTTGGATTCATTTGTTGACAGATCAAACATCTTTGGCAAAGTGACTCTGCTATGATTCTGAATTTTGGACTAAACCATGTTTCTTTGAATAGTCTGATCATTGAATCTCTTCCTAAATGCCCTGGACCATGGTACATCAGTGCCATGTCAGCAATCATGCAGTTTGGCATTACAGGCCTTCCATCTTTGTAGACCCAAACTCCATCTTCCTCTCGCTGTCTACACTCTGCTTTTAACCATGTGTTTTTCTCTTCTTCTTCTGCCTCATCTTGCAATTCTTTCACCCCCTGCCATGTTTCAACTACAGAAATTAGCATGAGAGAATTCAACATGTGACTTTTGTCTTTTTCCCTATTGATTGAATAATTGTTTTTAGCGCAGTACCTTGCAATCTCGTCTGCATATGCGTTACCTTTAGTGATGTAATCCTCGCCCTTTTTATGAGCTGCGCACTTGACAACAGCAATTTGTTCTGGTAACTGAATGCCATCGATCAATCTTTTGATCAATTCTGCATTTCTGATTGGCATCCCTGCAGAGGTCAAATAACCTCTTTGAGACCACAGCTGTCCATAGTCATGAACTACGCCATATCCATACTGACTATCAGTCACTATGGTTACCTTCTTACCAGCTGCTTTTTCACAAGCTCGAATTAAAGCAATTAACTCTGCAATCTGAGCAGAACGAATTCCATCAAGTGGTGAACCCTCTACAACATCTGAAACTGTACATACTGAATATGCTGCTCTTAGAATTCCTGAAGTAGTGTGGCACACTGGTTAGAGTGAAGTAGTGTGGCACACTGGTTAGAGGCAGCAGACCCGAGAGCAGAGGACGGCCCGGGACCAGGGTTCGATTCCCGGCGCGGCAGGTTTCTGGACCAGGGTCAGCGGGCTCGATAATTCTCTCGCCTCGGTGCCCACTCTGATCAGCGATCACACTCGGCAACTCTGGGCATTAGCTTGCCTCATCTTCACTAACGGCCCCACCAGACCGCCGGGGATGCCTGGTCTCACCCTGGAGATACCCATTAAGGGACCATCTCTCAGGGAAGCCAGGAAGGGTTTCGCAGCGGTCGAAGCGCCTTGGGACCCTCCGGGTAAGTAGTGCGCTATATAAATGCCTACACATTTACACATTTACACATTTACTTCATCAGTTCTTAAACAGGAACCATCAACAAAATATACCAGGTCAGATTCAGGTAAAGGAACATCTTTTATGTCCTGTCGAGGTTTGGTGCAGTAATCTACAACATCCAGGCATTCATGATCAATGTCATTTTCATTATTTACATCAGTGACGACTCCTTCTGGCAATAATGTGGAAGGGTTCAAATTCACACATCTTGCAATAGAAACATTATCTGATCCCAGAATTGTTTTCGCATATTTTGTCAGTCTGCTACTTGTTAAATGCTGAGTTTTGCTTTTGGTAAGAAGAATTTCAACTGAATGAGGTACATATACTTTTACAGGAAATCCCATAATGATACCCTCACTCTGTTCAAGACTTACACTTGTTGCAGCCACCGCTTTTAAGCAACCTGGCAAAGCTTTTGCAACAGGATCCAAAACAGCTGAGAAATAAGCAATTGGCTTTCTCAGTTTTCCATGTCTCTGAATCAGGACTGACAATGCACAACCTTCCGTTTCGCTGCAGTACAACTCAAATTCTTTTTCATAATCTGGCATACCCAAATCTGGAGCTTCACATAAGCTTCTTTTTAATTGTTCAAAAGCTTCCAGTTCAATTTTTGACAATCTGATTGGATCTTTTATGTCTGCTTTTGTTAGTCTTTGCAGTGGTTTCGCAATTATTGAAAATCCACTAATCCATTGTCGACAGTATCCAACCATTCCCAGAAACATTCTGATCTGTCTTTGTGTTGTCGGAGGCTGTATTGCTCGAATCATTTTAATTCTTTCAACTGTCACTTGTCTTATTCCTTTTGCAATTCTGTGACCAAGATTTTTACTTCTTGTTTACAAAACTGCAATTTCGCAGGTGACACTTTATGTCCCTCATCTGCTAATCGATTTAAAAGAGTAATGGTGTCAGTTACACAATTTTCTCGTGTCTTTGCTGCCACGAGTAAGTCATCAATATACTGAACCAATGTAGAATTTCCGGGCAATATCAGATCTTCCAAGGATTTCTTTAATAACTGATTAAAGATAGATGGACTCTCAGTATACCCCTGTGGGATACGACACCATGCTAAAATACGATTCTGGAACCTAAATGCAAAAATGTGCTGGCTCTCTGGATTCAGTGGAACTGTAAAGAAAGCATTACACAGGTCAATGACCGTGTACCATTCTGCGTCATGTGGAATCTGGTAAAGAATTACCGCAGGGTTTGGAACAATTAGGCAACATGGAACAACAATCTGGTTAATTTTCCTTAAATCCTGAACAATTCTATATGTTCCGTTTGGCTTTTTAATTCCCATTATCAGTGAATTACATGTGCTGCTCTCAATCTCTTTTAGCACACCTTGACTTATGAATTTTTCAATCCCTGGAATGACACCTTCAATTGTCTCAGCTTTCATTTTGTATTGAGGAACATCTGGGAAATCTATTCCTTGCTTTACAGTAATTTTCACTGGATCTACATTTTTCATAAGACCCATATCATTTCCAGTTAGATCCCAAATTTCTGGATTGACTGGCTTTTTAAGCTCTTCTGGCAAATCATTTTTATCAAAAACAGGAAATAATAATTTCTTTTCTTCTTCAACCATTAGCATTGTCAATTTATAAAGCACATCTTCTTCTGATGTTTGCAACTCAATGCCATCTGGTGAGCAATATATCTTGCAATTCATTTTGCATAATATATCACGACCCAACAGATTCACAGGACTGCTGTCACAAACCAGAAACCTGTGTTTATGTTTGTAATTTCCAATCTCAATCTTAACAGGCTCTGTCAGACTTGTTTTAATTTGCTGATTAGCTACACCTACAACTTGGATGGACTCACCAGAGAGAGAAAGGTTTTCTATTTCTGTTGATCTAACAGTAGAACGGGTAGCATCTGTGTCCACAAGAAAAGTGATATCTACATCGTTCGCTTTACCATTAACAAATGGACCAGACTGATCTACCTCAAGAGTGGGTCCAAGCACACACTCTTCCTCCTCTCTCAGGCACCGTCATGAGTAATCTTCTGATGAATCACTTTCTTCCTTACCTTTTAACCAGAACTGCTGTGAAGCATTTGACATGTTCATTTTTGATCCATTATGTACCTGATTTCCTCCACAGAAACCTGTTTCTGGTGTAAACCTTTGAGCGTTTACACAATTTGGGAATGGTGCTTGTGGAATCTGGCTCTGCTGAATTTGGCTTTGTTGAAACTGGCTCTGCTGTATCTGACTCTGCTGATTTGCTACCTGTCGCTGTAGCTGTCGCTGCTTACTCAACTCGTTTAACTGCTGCTGTAGCTGTAGCTGTTTCTGCTGATTTAACTCATTCTGCATCTGTGGATTCAATGAAGTATTTTTAAAATTTCTGGGCGGATTTTTACCATCGCACTTCCAGTGTCCAATTTCGCCGCAATTTAAACATGGGAGCTTTTGTTTTAGCTCTTCAACATTTACATTAAATTTAGGCTTATTATTAAAATTATTCTTAAATTTGCCTTGATTCTGTTGCATAGAAGCTAACTGCTGTTGCTGATGTTCTGCTACCTTCACTTGTGCCCACATTGCTTTTTCCTTCAGATTCTTTTGTTTTGCATCTATCTCGTCACTGCAATATTTTGCCTTTCTCAGAATGTCATCAACTGAAAGTGACTGCCAGCACACAATTCAATTTTTAATCATTTCACCAATTTCAGGTCTCAAGCCATAAACAAATCTGTAAATAAAGTGGCTCATGTCTTTTTCACTTAATTTTTCATAGCCAGTGTATTGTTTAAATACTAACAGCAATCTTTCATAAAAAGAATGTACTGATTCTTTTGGCTCTTGATTTGTTCTGTCAATTTTAACCCAATCTACTTCTTTCGGGGGAATTTTCCCTTTCAGCCAATAAATTACTTTATTATAAATGTCCATAACATCTTTTGATGGGGCACCTGTAATTGTGTCTCGAGCAGGTTCTTCTTTTGGCCAATCCCCAGAAATTTTGCATTCTGTCCAAAGATCTGATGGGACAACAATGTCAAAGAATCCATCCAGATCAATCCACAGAACTTTTGACACTTTAATAAATCTGTCTACCTGTCGATACCATTCGACTGGCTTCTCTCTCAGATGAGGGAAATCATTGGTAAACAACAGAATATCCTGTCTTGACCAAGGAACATGCACATACCCTCCTCCTGCTATTTCCCTCATTGGAAATTCTGAAACCACTTCGCTTCTGACCCTTTTGTCCTGTTCTCTATTTCTAGACCATTTTATTCTCCATTTACCTATTTCACCTAATTTTCTGAGAAAACGAATTAATTCTTTTATATGGGTCATTCTTCCAGCAACATTGAGATTATCAATATCCTTCTCAGAAAAATCCACTCTGTAATGTTTCTGCAAATGTTTCTGTTTACTCAAATCAATTTCTAATTCAGCAGCCATTTCTTCCAGTTGCTCATACCTGTTTTTCATTTTCCACTGAATACTTTTACAGATGAAAAGAAGTTCATCATCCTGATACAATTTCAAATTGTCAGTACCAATTGTGCCAATAATTAGTTCTTCTAAATCAGCTTTTAATTTTGCAACATCAAGCTTTTTATAATCAGGAGCTTCTTGAGACAATGCAGTTCGTGTTAAGTCTATCCTGTTTAAGCTTCTCTCTGATGGACCTGGATCTGATTCAGCAACAGATGGTGTCTGGGAACCTGACAAACTTCCATTTAAAGTTAAATTCGGCATCATAGATTTCTCTCTATGTATCTCTGAGAGTTCTGAATAAAATCTTTCAGCCACTTTTTGAATTTCTGCATTCAATGGAACTGTCAGAGCAGAATATTCTCTCCTTGATCAAAAACTGGTACAACAGGACCAATAGTTACTGGTACTGTCACTGCTTCCATGCTTTTTGTTAATTGTTGAATTAAGTCTTCCTTTGCTTTATTATAACTGGAAATGTCTGGCATGTCAGCAAGTATTCTTTCCTGGCTTCTTGTAAAATTATTTTCCTGGTGAGGAATTCTATTTTCTCTAGGTGTACTACAATTATTTATTGACCCTACTCTTTCAGGTAATTTTAAAAATCTGGGAGAACCTTCCTCAACTTCCCTAGGAGGTGCACTTGGAGAAGTTCCTGTAGAAACTCTCGGGGTAGATTGAGAATCTATTTGATAAGGTGGCGGTTTGCGTTTAGTAGCATAAATGTCTTCTAAAACTGCATCATCTAATTCCTCATCAAGTCTCTTCTGAGATTTCTTTTGTTCTAAATCATCAGTAATCATTATTCTCACTGGATACAGACCCTCATACATGTCTGCTTTTCTCCAGCGTCTCACTTTGTCTTCATGTGTTTCTCTATTTAGAATATGCTTTGAATTTCTAGGTGCTAAGCATTTGCTTTCACGTTCAAGTTCCATCATCTCAACTTCCCATTCAACCAATGCCTCAAATTGTGTAGGTCTAGGCTTCGGCACAAGATCCATCATTTTTCCTCTTAAGTTTCTCAAGACTTTCATATTAAATGACCCATCTTCCGGCCATGCTAATACGCCGTCATTTTTCGTATAATACATCCAATTTTCAAACCAAATTACGGTATGATAACCATATTCACCTTCCATATAGGCTGCGGGTGTTTTGTACTTATGAAGTAATTTACCACCACACGTTTCAATTTTCTTGTCAGGTTTAAACACATTTTTCACTTTCTGAAACCATGAAGGCTTCTTTTTCTCACTATCGTTCCAATAACTCATGTTTTAAATCAAAATCACTTTTTCCGAAAGCTTCGAAATGTTCTCTGGGTGTTCCCCTATTTTAGCCAATCCATGCGCGAAAGACACCAACAAGCCAATCAGGTTAAGCTACGTCACCACCTTGCTCAACCAATAGAAATACAGTATTCAGAACTGACCAATCTGCTATCAGCTCATCACTGTCACGTGAACCAATCAGTGCGCTTGCTGTGACGTATGTTAACCAATCACAGCGCGAACCGAAGTGACGTACACTGCTGCTGCAGCTTCACTGTGTGTACTCCGTAAACTCACCCCTCCTTCACAAAAGTTTTTCACGCCATTTTAAACAATGCTTTTCCAATGAATTTCAATTAGTAACCACAAATAAACAAACCACTTGTCTGTTTCGCTAGTAAAGTGATAGTTTTACAAACATTCAGAACTCTCTTCGCATAAAATAGACGACGCTATTTCTATACGATCATTCACGCATTTCAAACAGAAACCCTAATCATATACACACGAAATCTTGGCAGGACTTGAACCAACCACAGAAAACCTCAAACGTTAATAAGAATAGGCAACGCTATCTCACCCTTCACTCAAGATTAGATAAATCCTATTACTCTTTTCACAAAAAGTTTTAAAACGGGCTCACCAGGTCCCTATGCTTAATGCTACGATTTCATAGACAATCCTCACTATTACATTCAACCAATCACATCTAAGGTCCCTAAACTTGTGTTGTACGTCCACAACACTCTATGATATATTCTATACCACAGTTTTTGAAACAGAACAAATGCACTGTGTAACTCTTCTAGTCACACTACTCTTTGCCGGCAAACAACCAGGAGTTTTTCACACTGCTGGAAAAAATCCTTTCGACTACATACAACAAGTGAACAAACCTAACAACATATTTTAGACATGTATCCTATGTAATTAACATGTAACATGTCAGTTACCAGAGCAACCGAACTCTGCTACCAGAAGAATTTATCCAGCGCAGCTATAGAAATTCCGTCTCAACACCACCATTAACTACCTAATACTCACCTAACTAATTAATAGCAAAGCCCATATACTGAGACAGAAAATCAGTGCAGCTGAATCATGTGGCCTAATTAATCACACTATCAAATCTAAATATGTACATTATATACAACTGCAGTATAACATTTTATTCATAAGTAGAAAGAAATAACATTTAACTAGACCACTTTGGCCGATGGTTCTAACTGATGGTAACGACTAAATGATCAAGACCAGCTTGACATTTTAAGTCTTTTATTTTTAAAAGTTTCAATGATTCAAAATCTTTATTAGCTCATGTATTAAATTTCAAACATTTTTATTTAAACAGTTTTATCCATTAGTTTATTGGCACAAAAAGGTCTGGCACTTCAAAATTGCACACAATTAATGAATTAAAATCAACATCAACCCTAATTCCCTATGTTAAGCTTTCTGACCTGAAAAAGAAAAGCATTTATTATGCATTAAGAATCCTTACGTGTCCAAGGGAAAATCGGACAGCACTTCGCCCTCAGGAACAGTCAGCCCCGCTCCCCTCAAAAGGCTAAGTTCTTATACTTTTTCTGACCTACTAATCTAACTAAAAATGTTATATTTAATAAATCCAGCAACCTAATTGGTTGTTGCCCATCAGACCACCGAGAGGCCACTGCATCAATATTTGTGACATCATTATGTCATTGTCCATTGACATGAAGCGACACCGACTTCCTAGAGTTCGCAACATTAAACTAAATGTTCACAGTTTTTCTCCAGGATCTTAGCCAAATTGTCTCTACTCGCTTCCTTGGCCTTGACATATTTACTTTCGGAGCACGTTGCACACAATGTTCTTTGTTTGAGCTTCAGTACGTTTCCGAGGAAATATTTTATTAAATAGCTTCAATACTGCTGTGCTCAGCTCCTTACAGTCAGGCCAACCAACTTCCATCAGAACTAGGCCTCAAGCCTTTCACTCAAGCTAGTATTTAAACAAACACAAAAGGTGATTAATTCAAGCAAAATAAACCCTTCTGTTACCCACCCTTCATTGCTAATAATTAACCCATTAATATATGCCACCTAGCAGAAGCGCACAAATAAAGCAGCACATTTAATATCTACCATTCTTCCTAATTACAGCTGGATTCTTCTTATATCTGAAAGAGTAAAAAGATAGACGAACAGAACATGGATAAACAGTCACAACATAGACAAACACATAAGCACACATAATAAAAAGCACATACCATCAGATAATCAGCCACATTAATAGTGACAAAGACAATAGAACGAACAAAACAATATTAGTTATGTGTTACAAAACAGACTCGCGAATGCAACATGAGCACATTAATATTAGTCCCGCGTGTGATGTGAAGTAAAATTTTTAATCTAGATTGATTAATACAACAAATCATGCAACAATTCATTAATAAATTAGTTCATGTTACAGAGAATTAATTTCGCGAGCCAGAATAAAATAATTTCTGAAACTCGCTCCATCAGTATTCATATTAGCCAAATCCAATTACAGGAAATGTTGTGTAAATTTGGTTAGAACAAGCATACAAAATAACCGCATATTAGTCCTTCTTCTAATCTAAAGGACCTTTCCTAGTGAAAACCCATAAAAAGTTCCTTTTGGAAAAGAGCACGTAATATGTTTAGAGCAAAAGGCTAATAGCTACGAAAAAGGTTGAACTCCCTTTAAAGAGCAGTTCTGGAAACTCAGCCAAGTTCCCTAACAGCCGCAGTAGCAACTGTTAAAACAGGCAAAGGAATTAACCCCTGGGCGCAGCCGCGATTCTGCGCCCGTGCGGCACATTCTGATCGCAGGTGCGATCATGACAGCACATGAGCACTGTGTGCCATGACGGCTCCCAGCCGTCATCAGCATAGAAGGGGTTAATCACAGCATGAGCAAAGATTGGGGTGAGATAGAAATCTTCCTTACAAATTGTAAGGAAAAGAAAGAAACCACTGTTAGCAGTAGCCTATGGCAATTCAGGTTACCACAAATAAGTGCTAAGGGACATGACAGAGTAGGGGTTCATAGATGGCCATAACTCTCTAGCTAGGAACATGTATTATATAGAAAACACAAAACATTTTGCAAAAACAGGTGGTTTTGTCACCTATAGCCAATGAGGAAGGATCTTCCGCTGATCCTTCGCCTTCTCCCTTGATTCCCATGGTAAGCGTCCATATCAACATGTAGTTATTTGAATGTGGCTACAGCTTATTACGAAAAGATAAGGTTCTCATGGGAACCTTTGCAATCCTACTTTGTTATCTGTTCAATGTCCTGTTTTGTGTAACAATGGTCTGCTCTATAAAAGGAAACATTAATAACTGGTATGTCCTGTGTTGTGCCTTATGTTATCTCTGTGTTACGTTCAATGCTTGGTACAGCAATTCGAGTGACTCTGTATTGCTTTCAGTGCTTTATACAGCAGTAAGTCTGTATTACCTTGATGATTTAATTAATTGTTATTGCTTACAATGGTACATATTTAGTGGTGCAAATTGAGGTTCATGATTGGGTGTTTCTTGTTATTGCTGGTTCTTTAAGTTTAGAGGTTATTTTCTCCTGTAGGGTTGTTCAGAGCTGGTCTCTATACTCATTCAGTGTGGGTGTGCGCGCGCCCTTTCTACTGTTTTTACCCTACGTAATCTTTGTACCTAGCTTCAGCTGTGCCTTCTTTGCAGTTATTCTATACATACATTGGTACTATTGCATTTTACAATTTTATGTTCCCAAGGGAAGGGGATGCGTTTAGCTATATTTGCTTTGGTTGTGTTTACCTATATTTGCTTAGTCTATTTTATTCTGGTCTTATTCTGTAAATACTTATATATTGCAAGTTTTATCTTTTGCTTCCTCTCGTATTGCTATGTATTATATTATTGTGTTTACTGCTATGTATCATATTATTGTGTTTAGTTTCCGTTGAAGAAAAGGGGATATGTTGTGCCTTATGTTATCTCCTTGCTTGCTGCTCAGCCAGTATGTATGTGATGACTGTGTGGAATGTTGAATGCTGGATGACAGAGTGAATGGAATGTCAGTGTGCCTGGTGTGGATGTGGAATGACAGTTGATGAGAGAGGGCTGAGCAGTGACCATCCTGCTCCTGGTGGGGTTTTCCTCCTGTACATCTTTCTTGAAATAAAGAGCTTCAAGAAACTACTTGACCATTCATCATTTCATTCACTACATCCTGGTTATAGAATTTAAACCTACAGTGAGCATTTTCTTTCATTAATATACTTGTTCATTATCACACATGGCAGAGGAAACCATCTAAAAAAAAGATGAAGTCATATGGTCTGAGGAAGGAAAGAAATACATTTTGCAGCAAACAGCACATTTCAGGATGATGTCAAGTTCTACAGTTCAGTTATAACTTAAATCATCATCTTACAAAAAGGCATTCATTTTCTTAAAGTGATAGGAAAGAATCAATAAATATTGAAGCCTAGCACCGAAAGAATGCTAGAAATGTGAGCTTTCTGCAGAAATAAGCAGCATCTATAATTTTTGCAAGTTTAATAAAAGCACATTTTCTAACCATTATTTTGATATGCATTTTCTATGTTACTACTAAAGCACATTTCTATATTATTATGAGGTTACATTTACGTAAAAACGTTCAACTTCCACACCCTCTTAAAATCAGCTCTTTAACAGTGGTAGAATGAAATGGAATTCTCTCCTCCTGGGTCATCTTCTACTACCTACCCGGTGTTTCCACTTTAGTTACCTTGTCCACCCCAGTACACTATCCATTGGAGAAGAATCCACTGCACTATCTTGATAGGGATTTCTCACACCATTTACAACTACTGGGCTTGTGAGATACGCAGGGAGGCATTTGTGCTCACAAGTGAGGCATTTATTGAAGGACACTTGTGTTGTCACAGTGTGTAACGAATAATGTTATACAAAGTAAACAGTGAATGGAATCTGCGAGCATCTTCCCAGATAATTTTCAACGATTTACTTCCAGCATTTGCTTTTCCCGAAAAAAACAAAGACGGTAATAAACTGCAACCTGCCAGCGACAATACAAATCGCTGTAAACAATTCTGAATTGTGGAGACAGGCAGTTATTGTGTCGTCTGTTGCCATCTGAGCCATCAAGCAGAACAAAGCTCCACAGCCCATTTTGGAAAACACTTCTTTTCACTATATTATCTAACTGACCTGAGGAATCCTGTAACGATTGTTTAACCATCCCTGCAAATGCACCAGACATTGCGAAGCTCTTAATGCATAATTTGGTTCACACACGCCTTCTGGCATATTAGGGGCAATCGGGCTCGCATTTCTGGCTCAAACGTAAAATGTTCAATCTGAAATGCCTCATGGAGGCGTGCCACTATCATGTCAAATATTCACTCTGAGAGACTGGAGGGTTCCAAGCTGATGATGTACCTCTCCAAAACATGTTCTATTGCCCTGAAAAATGGAGCACAATAGCAGTGACATGCGTTCTGCCAGATGATAAGGTGGAGTAATTGCTGTTTATCTTTTGGCAGCATTGTTTTCGAGCATTTTTAGTTTCACTGGTTGCTGTTTTCTGTTAGTCTGTTAGGCATGAATATTGTCTTTCTGGCCTTCAGAGTTGGCGGTATTCAGACAACTAGGAAACAGGGCTGGAGAGCTATGTATTTCAACACAATGGTGAAAGGTAAAGAGGCCACAAACTGATAGCATAGATTCAACAAAATATCAAATATATATTTAGTTTTTTACACACAAAAACTACAGGCATCATAACTAGAATGAAAACACCCGAAGAGTTATTTTTATAACAATTGTGCCCTCCATCAGAATCGTCAGCGACTGAATATTTTGCCTTGTCCATACTCTCCTTGCGCTCTCTTGACATCTGATTGGTCTGAGGCCCTACCTGCACACACTATGTACAGATTCTCAAATATTAGAAACATGACATCAATAAGTCCATTTGTTTCTATGTTGCAGTTGCCTATCACTACAGGACTCGCTTCACTACATGACAATCTCCAGGGCCAGAGACATGTGGTCAGCCTGGGCTTTTTCTGGGTTGGGTACTGCTTCACTATTTCGTGTTAGAGAAAAGGATGCCCCTGTCTTAGTCTCTCATCTCTGCGGTGTGCCCCCTGAATATCCAACCACCAATGTCAATAGGACCGAATATCAATAGGACAGAACATATTGAGAAACTATTGAGAGGTAAGGAAGTCTAGATTTTTTATACCTAACTCCATATGTAGGTACTTCAAGGTACGTCAATCAATCAATCAATCAGTGAAACTTATAAAGCGCGCTACATACCCGTAGGGTCTCAAGGCGCTGGGGAGGGGGGGTGCCGCTACTGCTCGAACAGCCAGGTCTTCAGCTTCTTCCTGAAGGAGAGGTGGTCTTGGGTCAGGCGTAGGTCGGACGGGAGGGAGTTCCAGGTCTTGGCGGCCAGGTAGGAGAAGGACCTTCCTCCTGTAGTCGCTCTTCGGATGCGGGGGACGGCGGCGAGGGCGTGGTTGGCTGATCGGAGGTGGCGTTTGGGAGCGTAGAAGTTGACTCGGCTGTTGAGGTAGCTCGGGCCTTGGTCGTGTAGGGCTTTGTGTGCGTGGGTGAGGAGGCGGAAGGTGATTCTCTTGTTGATGGGGAGCCAGTGAAGGTCTCTCAGATGTCCGGAGATGTGGCTGGATCGTGGGATGTCGAGGATGAGTCTGGCTGAGGCGTTTTGGATCCGCTGGAGTCTCTTCTGGAGCTTGGCGGTGGTCCCGGCATAGAGGGCGTTGCCGTAGTCCAGTCGGCTGGTGACGAGGGCCTGGGTGACGGTCTTCCTGGTCTCTGTGGGGATCCACCAGAAGATCTTCCGTAGCATGCGTAGGATGTTGAAGCACGCTGAGGAGACGCTGTTGACTTGCCTGGTCATGGAGAGGGAGGAGTCCAGGATGAAGCCCAGGTTTCGTGCATGGTCTGTTGGTTTGGGTGCGGTGCCCAGGGCGGGAGGCCACCAGGAGTCGTCCCAGGCGGAGGGTGAAGAGCCCAGGATGAGGACCTCCGTCTTGTCCGAGTTCAGTTTCAGGCGGCTGGTCGTCATCCACTCGGCTACCTCTTTCATCCCTTCGTGCAGGTTGGCTCTGGCGGCGGCGGGGTTGTTGGTCAGGGAGAGGATCAGCTGGGTGTCGTCGGCGTAGGAGATGATGCTGAGGTGGTGTTTGCGTACGATGGTCGCGAGGGGGCTCATGTAGACGTTGAAGAGGGTGGGGCTCAGTGATGATCCTTGGGGGACGCCGCAGATGACTTCGGAGGCCTCTGATTTGTACGGTGGTAGGCGGACTCGCTGTGTTCTTCCGTCGAGGAAGGAGATGATCCATTCCAGCGCCTTGTCCTGGATTCCGATGTTGCTGAGGCGCTGCACTAGGGTGCGGTGGCAGACCGTGTCGAATGCCGCGGAGAGGTCTAGGAGGATGAGGGCCGCTGTTTCTCCATTGTCCATCAGGGCTCGGATGTCATCGGTGGCGGCGATGAGGGCGGTCTCGGTGCTGTGTTTGGCTCGGAAGCCGGACTGTGAGGGGTCGAGGGATCCGTTCGTCTCGAGGAAGGCGGCCATCTGCTTGTTGACGGTCTTCTCGATGACTTTGGCTGGAAACGGGAGAAGCGAGATGGGGCGGTAGTTCTTGAGGTCGGTGGGGTCCGCTGTTGGTTTCTTGAGTAGGGCGCTGAGTTCGGCGTGTTTCCAGCTTTCGGGGAAGATGGCGGTGTCGAAGGATGTGTTGATGATGTCTCGCAGGTGGGGTGCGATGACAGCGTCGGCCTTGTTGAAGACGTGGTGAGGGCAGGGGTCGGTTGGTGATCCGGAGTGGATGGAGTTCATCGTGCGGATGGTGTCTTCTGTGCTGATCGGGGTCCAGGCGTGGAGGGTGGTGGTGGGGGGGGTGGCTGGTCGGTCGTGGTGTGCGTTGGTTGGTTGTTGAAACTGCTGTGTATGTCCGTGATCTTGTTGTGGAAGTATGAGGCGAGGGAGTTGCAGAGGTCTTGCGATGGGGTGATGTCGTTGTTTCCTGCGCTGGGGTTGGAAAGCTCTTTCACGATGTTGAAGAGTTCCTTGCTGTTGTGTGCGTTGTTGTCCAACCGGTCCTTGAATGCTGTTCTCTTGGCGGCGCGGATCAGCTGGTGGTGTTTCCGGGTGGCCAGTTTGTAGGAGGTCCTGTTGTCCGGTGTCGGGTCCCTTTTCCAGACTTTCTCGAGGGCTCGGCAGTTCTTCTTGGAGCTCTTGAGTTCGTCGGTGAACCATGGGGCCTTCTTGCTGCCGGGTCTGCTGGGCGGGGTCCTCAGCGGGGCGAGCTCGTCCGCGCAGATGCTGATCCACTTCGTGAGGTTGTCGGCGGCCTGGCTGGGGTTCGCTGAGCTGGCAGGAGGGTGCTGGCTCAGGGAGGTGGCGAGCTGGTCTGCTGTGATCTTGTTCCAGCTTCTGCGGGCGGTGTGTTGCTGGTGTTGGTGGGTCGTCGTTCTCTTGAAGGTGAAGTGGACGCAGCTGTGGTCTGTCCATTGAAGCTCTGTGGCGTGGCAGAAGTTGATGTCTGTGCTGGATGAGAAGACGGCGTCAAGTGTGTGTCCGGCGAGGTGGGTGGGGGTGGACACCAGTTGCTTGAGTCCCAGGTTGGCGAGGTTGTCGAGCAGGGTGCTGGTGTTGTGGTCGTTGTTGTTCTCCAGGTGGAAGTTCAGGTCCCCCAGGAGGATGTAGTCAGCGGAGGGGAGGGCATGCGGGCTGACGAAGTCGGCGATGTCCTCGCTGAATTGCGTGCGTGGTCCAGGGGGTCGGTAGATCAGGGTGCTTCTGAGGGTGGTGTTCGGGTTGGTGTGGATCTGGAAATGCAGGTGTTCGGCGCTGGTCAGGGTGTTGTCGGTGCTGGTCGCGAGACGGATGGTGTTCTTGTGGATGATGGCGATGCCTCCTCCTATCTGGTTGGCGTTTCGATCTTGTAGCCCTCCGGGATAGCGATGGCGATGTCGGGAGCTGAAGAGGCGTTCATCCAGGTCTCTGTGAGGAAGGCGACGTCAGGGGCTGTGGCGTCTAGGAGGTTCCAGAGTTCGATGGCGTGTCTGTGGACGGAGCGGGTGTTGAGCAGGATGCACTTGAGGTGGGTGCTGCTGGAGTTCGACTTGGCGGGTGCTGGTGCGGGGCTGGTCCGGATGCAGGAGAACTTGCAGGCGTGGCAGCTGAAAGGTCCGTGGGTGTGTCGTGGTGTGGCTTGATGGCATTCTGGGAGTCGGCCGGCGTTGAGAGCGATGAGGGTGGCGGCTGAGTACGTCAGGCGGGTCGGTCGGGGTCTTCGAGGTCCAGGGGTCCTGGCGCTGGGCGCGGTCCGGTCGCGGACGGGCGCAGACGGGCTTACCTTTGGCGCGCCTTCGGCGCACAATCGGCGCGCCCGCTGCGCGTGACCGCTGCGCGTTCGCACGGTCGCCATTTAAGGCGAAGTGCGCGGGTGGGCGGGGCAGCTGGGAGGCGGGAGCAGAGGGAAAGGGGGCGTGGTCAGCGGTGGTGGCGGGAAGCGGGGAGCGGGGAGGGAAGGCGGAGGGCGGCGCGGTAGGCGGGCAGACAGGAAGGAGAACGAAAAAAACGGGCACTAGGTACAAACAGCAAATACAGTGGGGAGCAAGCACAGAAGTTGCAGGATAAACAAAACAGACGGCAGCGGCGACAGCCGGCCACGGGGCACAAAGAAACAAGCACAAATGAATTGCAAAAGAGAAACAAAACAGACGGCAGCGGCGTCAGCCGGCCACGAGCAGAAAGAACAAGCACAAATGCTTTTCAAAAGAAAACAAAACAGACGGCGGCGGCGTCCGCCGGCAACGAGGCAGGCAGCGAGGCAGAGGGCAAAGCGGAGTGGCACACGCAGCAGCTGGTGGCCGTGCGGCGCGGGGGTGTCCCACAAGTGGGTCACACTCACCTGCGTCGCACGGTCGCCATTTAAGGCCAAGTGCGCGGGTGGGCGGGGCAGCTGGGAGGCGGGAGCAGAGGGAAAGGGGGCGTGGTCAGCGGTGGTGGCGGGAAGCGGGGAGCGGGGAGGGAAGGCGGAGGGCGGCGCGGTAGGCGGGCAGACAGGAAGGAGAACGAAAAAAACGGGCACTAGGTACAAACAGCAAATACAGTGGGGAGCAAGCACAGAAGTTGCAGGATAAACAAAACAGACGGCAGCGGCGACAGCCGGCCACGGGGCACAAAGAAACAAGCACAAATGAATTGCAAAAGAGAAACAAAACAGACGGCAGCGGCGTCAGCCGGCCACGAGCAGAAAGAACAAGCACAAATGCTTTTCAAAAGAAAACAAAACAGACGGCGGCGGCGTCCGCCGGCAACGAGGCAGGCAGCGAGGCAGAGGGCAAAGCGGAGTGGCACACGCAGCAGCTGGTGGCCGTGCGGCGCGGGGGTGTCCCACAAGTGGGTCACACTCACCTGCGTCGCACGGTCGCCATTTAAGGCCAAGTGCGCGGGTGGGCGGGGCAGCTGGGAGGCGGGAGCAGAGGGAAAGGGGGCGTGGTCAGCGGTGGTGGCGGGAAGCGGGGAGCGGGGAGGGAAGGCGGAGGGCGGCGCGGTAGGCGGGCAGACAGGAAGGAGAACGAAAAAAACGGGCACTAGGTACAAACAGCAAATACAGTGGGGAGCAAGCACAGAAGTTGCAAGATAAACAGAACAGACGGCAGCGGCGACAGCCGGCCACGGGGCACAAAGAAACAAGCACAAATGAATTGCAAAAGAGAAACAAAACAGACGGCAGCGGCGTCAGCCGGCCACGAGCAGAAAGAACAAGCACAAATGCTTTTCAAAAGAAAACAAAACAGACGGCGGCGGCGTCCGCCGGCAACGAGGCAGGCAGCGAGGCAGAGGGCAAAGCGGAGTGGCACACGCAGCAGCTGGTGGCCGTGCGGCGCGGGGGTGTCCCACAAGTAAAAAAGTAAAAAAGTAATCACCAATAGTAAATAAATCTATACCTCCCGATGCGCTTACCTTTCGATATTTTGTCCCTCGATATTTTGTCTTAATATTAGGATGAAACAATATTATTTGTGTTGATATTCAGCAGTACGATACATCCGCACAATGTTCCTGTACGACATTGACTTCCAGAGTGTAGATACTGATCATTTCCTCACTGAGAGACCCACCACCGATTCAGCAGCCAGGAGGGAGACTTCTGCCATTAAACCTCTGTATATTCTGCCAAAGGACCAACAGATTTCTTTTGGGAATTTACAGCCCTGGAAAGAAATGCACATTCATTACCAGGTCTGTGAATAATTGAAGGAGGACTTGGATGTCTAATCACCAAAATACTAGGTGTCGAGGAAGTGATATTAAGCGCCCTTTGACCTCATGTGATATAACAGGGTTGCTCCTCATCATACCCATACCATTTTAGCCTCCTCTTATTGCCTAGGGCAGGATAAAGAAGGGATAATAGATGTGTTATACAGAAATAAAACAAGATTCTTAGAATCATGAATATGTCCTTTTCCTGCTACTTCTGTGGTAGGGGTTCCAAAGGACTATATGGGTAGCATTTGGTTGCCTTTAATTCACACCCTTGGAAAAATCCTGAGCAATGAGTTTATTTTGACCCCTCCTAATCCATCATATAAGGGAAGATGAATCTAGCCCTAGTCTGATGCCCATGACCGAGCCTCTTTGCAGAGCATAGATCTGTCTGGAAATTTTTCATAGATAGGATGTGCCTAATAGACTTTATGAGTGCCAGAAAATATAAAGGTCCTAGGTGGCAGCTCAATCTGGCAAAGCAAGCCCAATTGTTTTGTGTATGTCTCTTGTTTAATCCTAAACCCATACAACCCCATCTCCATCTGCATTTGAATCCCAATGTGAGGCATGCATTGATGGTGTTCAGGTTGGGGTTTCACCTCTTCTGTGGTGCCTTCGAAAGGCATAAATTATGTGAGAAGAATGTGTGAGCTCTGTGGCACTGAGGTATATAACATCGTCATTTAATCAAAAACTGTCTTGCGAAAAATCATTTTTCCATTAAAAAATAATACTTATTATAAGTTTGAATCAGTTAACACAACCAGGAAGCACTAGGCTGCAATTATGGGAGTGTATGTTTAAATGTTGTAAATTAGCGTTTCTTTTAAGAAAATCATCAAAATTCAACTTCAGCCACAGTCTGCCCCTGTATGAGCAAAACTATCATTTCTTAGCCAAGGAGATATTTTTGAAACAGCTTGAAGGTTAATGTGCTAAAACTCTGTTGCCAAGTTCGTTGATATGAATCTGCAAAACAGTCCATTGGATTATGCTCTATGTCGGAATCCCTTTCAGAGGGTTCTGGGGCACGCAAGGGTTACTGGGCCCAACCACGGTGGTTGAGGCCTTCTACTTGTGCTGTCCTGGGTCCTGACCTACTATGGATCCTGAGCAACTGGGCCAAGTATCCCATCTGCACTTGACTCTCAGTGGAAGCTGTGCACGAGCAGTCCCCCTTGGGGGTGGGGAAACAGAGTGTAGGTACAGATACGTGAACACGACTCATAACTCAAAGTGCAAATTGAATGAACAATACATCAATGTCCATTCAAATACTTGCATTTATAAGAAAAAGTATTTTATTTCTAACCCTACACATGAAAAGGAACAGCAATATGCACAATCAGTAACACAGTTCTCTTAAAGTTGTGGCTCTAGTAGTTGTCAGACAAATCCCTGTCCCACTCTTTCTTGTAAGCCATCCCCAGTCACTGGTGGCTACATCCCGGGAATGCTCACTAATAGGCTGTACTCAAGAGTTCCCTTTTGGCTCTTCAGGAATTCGTCCCAAGTGTCTATGATGCAACAGCGCTGTTGGTAGCAAGTCTCCCGGGGCCCAAAATGCCTAGTCTTGCCTGCTCCTACAGCACGGTAACTTTCACGGTTGCAGTCGGTGTCCCACTTTTGGGCACCTGCGAGTTCTGATCATGCTAAGAGAAATTGGGCTGCTTTCAGCCCACATGGCTTTGAAGCAAGGTTGGCGTGCCAGCTCTTTTTTATTTCCTTATACAGCACTCAGATGCTGATTTTTAGGACATGCCTGGCTACCATACTGAATCGTGCTCGGCCCATTTTTACTTAGTTCATGTGTTGCCTTTCTCACTTTTAATTTATTTACATTTGCTTTACCAGTATTCCAGATTTGAAGGGAAGCCTGTGACTCTAGTAGGGGGTTCCTGGACCCCAGTTACTTTTTATTTACCCTGCCTGTTATTGAGCTTGTAAGCACTGGAACAATCCATGGCCCGGACACGTCCATCTGCACAACAGGCTACTTAAATCTACTCAAAGTGCGTCCTTGCGCAGCAGGCATGCTGCTGGTTTACCGAAGGCGCACCAAAGGCAAGCCCACCTCTGCCTGTCCATGCCTGGATGCCATCCGGGGCCCGTATCCCTGATTCTCTGGCCCTAGAGCGGCTTGTCTACACTAGAGATGAGCTCTGCAGGTTACGAGAAGGTAATAACTTTAGCTGTAAAATACTTGTTCTTGATTTAGTACTTGAACCCAACAGCTTTATATGCACCGAATGACATCTCTTTTGTCTAAACACGAGGATCGATGATCCTAGCACAAAATCTCAAACCACCAAGGAGTATACCTTAACTGTTAGATGTGCCTTGATTAACGCAAGATCCTTAGTGAAACATTCAATGGAATGCGCAGAGTTTTGGGAAAACCAGTGGGTAGACATAGCCTTTATTATGGAATCATGGGCTAATCCCACGTGTAACCCTTGCTTGTTATCCACCCTTCCCCCAGGTTACTCTACTGGGATAGAACGCACAAAAAAGGGGGATGTTTGGTAATTGTCCTTAGAGATGCCTTCCCGGCCTTATGCTCCCCTACCCCCATTATGGACTGTTAAGCCCTACTTTTCAGTGTTGAACTTTTAAAGAATCAGTCTCTTAATGGCCTATTATTTTATCGTTCACCGTGCCCTGGAGCTACATTCCTGCAAAATATCAGCAGCCTGTTGGAATCATACTCCCTTATAAATGACTTCACCATTATAGGTGATTTCAACTACCATCTAGGAAAGACGACCGATAATGATACCGATGATCTCACAGACACTATATTTGGGTTTGGTCTCTCTCAAAACATTAATAGTCCAACTCACTCTTCCGGTCATACGCTGGACGGACTGTTTACCAATAACCCGAACATTAAATTCTTGGAGGCCTTAGATCTGTCATGGTCTGATCACAAGGCAGTGATGTTTACAGTTGCACTCTCCTCTGCTGGTGTAAGTGCCCCCAAGATGAGTAACACCAAATCTTTCTGCCTTCAGCAGAAAATCCAGGTCCCGAGCTTAGGTACGCTCTTTCAGCAACTGAGCCACTAACCACAACAAGTCCAGATTCCGCCGTTAGGGACTATGAACATTGGATTCTATCAGCCATTGACATTCTGGCACCTATAAAACTTTAAGGAGAAGTAATCCTCAAACCCCCTGGTATAAGCCTCACCTGAAAGCCTTTAGGCAGCACTGTCGGAAATGGGAGAGAATTTGGGGGAAGCAATACAGTCCAACTGAAAAAGAAAATTATAAACAATGCATTGTCAAATATAAAGCTCTTATCCTAGCAACTAAATCTAAATTCTATATGCAAAAAATAGAGCAAGCAAAAAACTCCTCTAGGTAACTCTTTTGTATCATCACTACCTTATCCACTAATCCCTACTGTCAACCTCACTTTAGCCAGTATCGATTTCTGTAATTCTTTGGCGCATTATTTTCAATAGAGGGCCAAGGACCTCTTTGATAGCTTTATAATAATAAATAACTCCGCTTTGGAACTTGCCAACTTAGGCTCGTATTCTGATGAAGATTTTAGAACTCTGAGTGAATTCTCACCTCCATCAGAGGAGAAAAATATTCAGTTGATCATGGCCATTAACTCGGAATCCCCCCTTGATCCCTGGCCTCCCGTTACTATTCAGCAACATGTTTCGATCAGGGATTTGACCCATAGCTTGGAAAAGGGCTTCCATATTGCCTCTATAAAAAAAATCCAATCTTCATCCCTCTGGTACCAACAATTTTCGCCCTATAGCTAGGCTGCCCTTTCCAGCCAAATTGGTGGAAAAAGTTATGAACGAAAAGCTAAAATATTTTATTGAACAAAACAACCCGTTAAATGCATCTCAATTCGTAGAGGTAGTAGACATGGCACAGAGACTGCTCTTATAGTTGCCACTGAGGCGATTTGCAATACTATGGACAGAAGTGCAAGAGATGTCCTGGTTTTACTGGTTTAGATCAACAAACCCCTGTATGTTAGCAGTGAGTGACTGGATGGGCAAGAACAGCCTAAAGCTAAATTTGGCTAAAACAGAGGTGATGCTGTTCGGTCCTTTTGGACCCCTTAATGTTGGCCTCAAGATATGAGGGTATCCCCACCTCCACGAATAAATTAAAGAACTTAGGAATTCTGCTGCAGAATAGACTAACATATAAATTCCAGGTTAATGCAGTAACCTCTTCCTCCTTTTTCATCTAAAAAACCTTGAAGAAAATCAGACATCTGATTTGTTACGACCTTCTGAAAACAGTAGTCTCTGCACTGGTACTCTCACGTGTTGACTATTGCAACTTCCATTCTTTTTGCAAAGTTTACAAAACTCTGCAGCTAGAATGCTTCATAATCTGCCTAAATTTCAGTCTTCTCCCTTAGCATTGAACAAACTTCACTAACTCCCAGTGAGAAAGTTAACTACTTTCAAATCACTCTGCATTACTTATAAAGCCTTGGCCAGAACTGATCCAGAGTATTTTACAAATAAGTTTAGTTGGTGTACTCCCAACAGATCCCTTTGATCCAGCTTTCAGAAAAAAGTTGTTGTACCTGGACATCGACTAATCACCTGGGGTGGTAAAGGCTTCGTGAGAAACTCTGCACTCCTTTGGAATGAATTTCCTCTAGATTTAAAAATTGCACCTACTCTTCTCATTTAAAAAAAAAAAGTAAAACTTGTCTTTTTTTTTGTTCCTTTTTTTTGTCTTCATCTCACCTTAGGTCTGAGCAGGTTTGACAAGCCGTCTATGATCCAACTGGATGCCCTGCGACTCACCGCATAGATCAAAGCCCCCCGGGCAACCTCTTGTGGTTGAGGTCAGGTGTAATCATTGGACCGGGAAGCCACCACCTTTATTCTAAAAGTTTATCAGATGTAACTGCCGACCCCAGTCTAGGAGGGGGGACCATATGTTGGGCTGACTCTCTGGTAGATCCCCTTGCCCCCTTTGGGCGATGTTTAATATGGCTTTAACCCAGCTCTCTCTATTGGGGGGGTCGGGTCTTTCCACCTTAAACATATTTCCCTCCTGGCTATGATTATCAGATACAATAACAGGCCTTTTTCCAGCTGGGAGAGCATCTCAGCTGTGGAGTCGTTGTTACCAAAAATAACCAAATTAATGTCCAATTCCACCTCTATGCTGAAAATTGCAGCCAATATTTCCCTTACCTTCTCCCAAAATACAGTTAGCTCGGGGCAGTTAAAGAACATATGAAGATCATCAGCCTTATCGATGTTACATCTAGGACATTTGGGCATCGGACTTGGAGCGAACTTCGCAATCTTGGCAGGAGTAAAATAAACGGAACAGAAAAGGGGGTGAACAGAGTGTCTGAATTAAGCAGACCACTCTTACCCAGTCCAAAGATCAGGGCTTGATCCATCACTGTTTTTTTAGCTCACTGCACCATCCCAGCTCAGAACCTGGCTACATGCAAATTATTCTGACCCTGGCCCAGTGCATCATGGGAACAGGGCAGACCAAACTACCAAGCCAATTCTTATACTGGGAAGGAAACAAGCTTCCGGGGACCGGTTTCTGGCATTTCAGCCGTCTTCGGCCCGGCTTGCTTGAATCCTGATGGTGCAATGAGCAAGGGACTCACATCTGAGTATACCCTTCCACGCTTATGGTGGACAAAAACGATTCAGAAAAGGGGGTGGTGATGAATGGAATGTCTGAATTAAGCAGACCACTCTTACCGAGTCCAAAGATCAGGGCTTAATCCATCACCGTTTTTTAGCTCACTGCACCATCCCAGCTCAGAACCTGGCTACATGCAAATTATTCTGACCCTGGCCCAGTGCATCATGGGAACAGGGCAGACCAAACTACCAAGCCAATTCTTATACTGGGAAGGAAACAAGCTTCCAGGGACTGGTTTCTGGCATTTCAGCCGTCTTCGGCCCGGCTTGCTTGAATCCTGATGGTGCAATGAGCAAGGGACTCACATCTGAGTATACCCTTCCACGCTTATGGTGGACACTCTGTTCATCACCACCCCCTTTTCTGAGGAGTAAAATAAAGCCAGTTCAACACAAAAACAGATTCCTTTTTAATCTCGCTGGCTTTATATATTTTTATAGGGTTTTGAGAGAAGATTCAAATCTTTCTTCTGCCGGGCAGGCCTGGGGGAGGGAATTCCACACAGCAGATTGGGGGGGGGGATCTCTCTGTCTTCCACTTTGAACAGCTTTGCATACCAGTAAGCTATTTCTTTTTTTCTTGGATACGGATCTAAAAAAAAACTGTTCCAGAACCCAGTTCCCTTTAATCTCACCCTCTTCTGCTTCATACCATGATCTTAATTGGATATATTTGAATCTTATGAATGTGGGACCAATCTTGGCTGATAAGTATTCCCAGGAGAGTAAACCATCGGAATCTACCAGATCCGACCATATCTGCAATCCTGCCCCCTTTAGTGGAAACGCTAAACTGTCTTTCAAGCACTCCGGAGTCCCCGGAGAGTCCCATAGTGGGGCTAGATTAGAGAAATACCCTAGACCCCAGATACGCCTCAATTTATACCACGTTGACAGGGCGGAATTCAAAACCTTCAGGCGTACTCGTTTAAAGAATCTGGGCGCCCCAAATTTAAACACAAATCGACCTTGCCCATTGTCTCCCTCTGCTGTGGCCATTTCCCTCAATAGACTACCCCAATTAGATTCAGCCGGTGTTGTGAGCAGCATCCTGATGCCTTTAAACTGAAATGCCAATAAATACCAATTAATATCTGGTAGGGCCAAGACACCTTTAAAGAGCTCCCTTCTAAGTTTCTTCCATGACAGTCTAGCAGTTTTTTGTCCCCATATAAAACTTCCAATCTTACCCTGAATTTTGTTGATAGTTTTCTGTGGGAAAGTGAGGGGAATAGTATTAAACAAATAGGTCAGTTTGGGGAGGACTGTCATCGTTACTAAGTTCACCCTACCATAAATAGACAGCGGGAGATTTTTCCACCTTGCAAAGAGGTACTCAATGTCTTTTCAACTTGTCTTTACAGCAAATATTACTTCCAATGTCAGATATTAATCGCCATTCTGCATTTCTTCTTGCTTCAGATCAGTGCCAAAATGCCTCCAGGCATAGGAGCGCTTTATAAAATTCACAATCAAATCAAATCATGGCAGGACCCAGTGTTGCAAGCTCTCCTTCTTTAGTGGCACTGCCAGCTTCTCTAGTTATCATAGCTCCTAGATCGCGATGACTTGGTAAGCCAGCCTTTCAGAATGGGGAGGAAAATCCTTTCATCAGCACCCGACTGGAGCCCAGCGAGGGTGTGTCTTGATCCGCAAGGTGCTCTGTATTCCTCAGGGGTCAGTCAGGGCAGGTTTCTCGCTGTGCTGGCTTGACCTGCCTAACACAGCCGCAGTCTTTTTCTCAGGCGACAGCCCAACCATCTTGGAAACATAGCTACTGGCAGTCCCTCCTGGCATGCAGGGTTTCTGTGCAACTTGGAAAATCAGGAGTATCAGGCTGCTGGGTAAACGCCTTCACCATGGTGGTTACGATTCTCAGCGCCCCTTCAGTAGCAACTTTACCAATGTCCCCTCCTGGCATAAGGGGTCACTGCAGCACAGCGAAACGGGCTTAGCAAGACCCACATTGTGCTTAACACACGTTTCAGTCCACAATGGCCCTCTCCTAGTATACAAGGGTTGCCAAAGCAAAACTCCTGCACACAGGCACCAGCCCGATCGGTGCAAAGCAATATCCTGACGCCTTGCACAGGGAGTCCTCTCAGCAGGGATCCACACTGGACTTTGCTCCCTCCAACACTTTCACAGGAAACACTGGTCTTGGCAGGGGTGTTGATGCTCCAGGCTCCAGGGCCGGTGGTCTTGGTTTTCCTATTTGCCCACAGTCCTGGTCACAGGCAGAAATCTTGCAGAGCTTCCCCTTCTCACACAGCCCACCTGGCTGCTTGGCAGATGGCAAATGTTTGGGTTTTAACCTCCCCTTCTTATAGCAATTTTCCAGACACTAACTGTGATTTAGCGTCTGAGTCTTTGAAGTTTTATATTGGGCTTCTGCTCCTTTTGAATTGTGCATTTCTTCTTTTCTCCTTATAGGATATCAGTTACAGCAGGCAAGTCTCTGATGCTGATCACCCCCCACACACACACACATACACAATTCATGGGAGTGACCAAAGTTCACACCTGGAGGTCAGTCCCAGTGATTTGTGCACCAAAAGGTTAAACTCAGGTTTCCAACTCTACTCTTGGATTCCCTTATCGGCCCAGCCCCTTTCCTAAGATATGTCCAGGCCCCTTCCTTGTGATATATCACTGAATAAAAGAGCAACCTTTTGAAGTGTAAAGAGAGGATCCCTTCCTCCCTTTCGTCAAGTTTGTACAAACCAGCTCACAGGAATGTAGCAATCCACAGATTTGTCTGGGGGGTGGATTCCCTTCTTCATCATGTCTTCTCCAGGCAGGCCTGGGCTTTCCAAAATGGGACCCATGGGCCTCCATATAATGTACCAATGCAGGCCCACTTACTCAGTGTACATTTACAGCACACTTACTATCCAGAACTGGTACCTCCATGCATTGTACCGTTACAAGTACACATACATTTAGTACACACATTCAGTCTGCACTCACTGTTTAGTGCTTAAGGTTAACTACGATGTACCTGGGTGTGCTATTTGCAAACACACACATACTGCCAGCATACACACTCCCCATGTGTGCCCTGCACAACACATCACCCTTCATGTATTGTACTTCACCCAGCATATGGTTCCATTGCGCATGCACTGCACAGCACTAAATCCTTCATTTCAGTAATTCCTCACAGCAAACACAACAAAATGATGGACCTGGCCTGGCAGTTTGGGCTGGAATGTTCCCACGGGAACAGGGTCAAGACTGATTTGCACATGGCTGGGTCCAAATTGGGGTGGCATGGTAATCAAAAGAACAATGCATTTAACCTAGATCTCTTTACTGGAGGTGAGTGTTTGAAAAGTTTCAGCACTCCATCCATCATCTTGTTGTGTTTGCTATGTATCCCTTAAAGACAGGCATACACTCTGCACATGCAAGACTCCCACATGTGCTGCACAGTACTGCTCTATCCCTTTACTGTACCAATCGCAGGCACACATACATTCAGCCCAGGGTCATTACTCCTACACTGTGAAGCACTCCACATCCACCTGATATAGGCCAAGGGTGAGTTAAGCACACAACAGCTGATCTTTTTAAAATGTGAGTGAGCCTGCAGGCCTCACTCTGCTGACTCAGGGTAAAAAGGTCCTGTTCACTATGACTGTATGCTGCCACCACATGCTTGTGCTGCTTAACTCTTGGTGAAGGCGGTAGGCTTCCACCACTATGAGGGTATCTCTTTATGTGCCCCTTCCAGTCCAACAAGGCCACAATATATGAGTTAGATCTATGTCTTGGTGCACAGGCATGATCAGTGTTTGCCAATGCCAAAAAATCTGCATTAAGGTACAGTTGGGCATTCAGGGCAGGAGTACATGTCCGTACGATGAAGAGGACTTTCATGTCCCAACAAGGTGTTTTGGAAATTACAGTCTGATTGGATTGCTGAGCAAGTGACATTTTAGTACCCCTGACACAGCACATGCGCTGTTGCTTGCAAGACATTTTGTTTACTACCGGTCATAGAGTCCATCCATTGCTTACCATTAGTCAGCTTCATCGTCATTCTCATTTCCTCACTTCTCTTTGGTGAGCAAGTGTGCTTGTCCCTCCCCCGGGGATGGCCCAAGTATTGTTTCCTTGGCCAGTGTCCTTCCACTGCTTGCATTTTTTGAATTACTTTTTTCTTTTAAAAGAAGCACTCCATAAGATTGCATGTGTTTGCTGACCCCCCACTCCCATGCCGCGCCACTGCTTGTCCACTCCCACCACACACTGTTGCTTGCCCACATTGTTGCTTCCACCTCTCAACCTCCCATATTGCTTTGATTGCCTCCATTGTTGCTTGGCCCCTCAACCTCCCACATAACTCTGTTATTGTTTGGCCCTCCCACCTTGCATTCTTTATTGCCTGCTTTGTTAATTGCCACCACCCCCATCCTGAGGTGTTTTGCTTGCCATTGCCTCAATTGTTGCCTTACCCCTCCCACAATCCCGTCCTGCCAGAAAAAACAAGCATTGGCAATTCTAAAAGTCTCACATACTTTGGCTTTGTGAATGCTATAGCCAAGTTGCCCAGCAGCACAGCTGCTGTGCCGCATGAATATATGTTTAAAAAAAGTAATATAACACAGCTAGCCACACCATAGCCCTTTTTTCTCTACTGCTGGCAGGTGGGTGAGATAGAAAGCCTTTAATATTTCTGTGCTATATGCCCTCCCTCCAAGATGACCCCGTGCACCCTCCTGTCAGCTTTTTAATATAAAGTGCTATTATGTGGAGATTGCTGGTTGTCTCACAGGGCTTTAAAACAAAACTTTCATCCATACTGTACAGCAGCCGTGCTGGTGCGCAACATGGAAAAAAACTAAACAAAGGAAATAGCTTGCATAGGCGAGATCTATTGACTTTGCCAATGCTTGTTACATAATGTCATGCCATAAATGTTGTGCTTTCATTATCTGAAACATTAAAAAAAGACTTGCTATTTGGGGAGGTGCAAGATCATTCCTATTATTGTTATTTGAATAGAGATAGGCACTAGGCATCTTTGCTTTAAGTATGTTTGCATTAGAGCATTGCACATAGAAAAGCACTGCATGTTACTTAAGAGAGGCATTGCTCATTTTGCTTCTGTTTTCTCTCTTGCTCGCACTCATTGTCCTTTTGTATGTAGGAAGTTTTATTATTATTATTATTATTATTATTATTATTATTATTATTATTATTATTATTAATATTATTATGTTCTTTGCTAATGTGCTGTAGCTAATTCATTGCTTCATGGCATTTAGCCTTTTGCACATTTTATGAACTGACTGATTCTAACTTTTGCTTTCCGTAATGATAGCTCTTGTATAAATAAATCTACAAAATTGGTAACAGTGGTTGCCTAGGTGTGTACAATTTCCTTTAATGGTCTTGACAAAGTAATTCATTCTAATAAAAAGACAGTGTTGGTGGATACGTCCTTTCCCACAGGTTGAGCCTTCTTAATGTGAATCAGACTGGGCAATCTTCAGACAGACACTCTGTAGTGGCAGTGACATGATCGTATCCTCCCTTTATTATCCGTTCAAGGTGTAACAGTAGGTGATAGCTAGCATGCAATGTGTGAAGCCTAGTCCAACACAGATTGTCATCATAAGTGTGCTGAGTTAGCAATGTTTTTGACTATTGATCTGTCATTATTAGGAGGAGTAGCTGCTGTAGTTTAGTTGTATTTTGAGGCTTGACCCAATATTTGATAAAATAAATGTTTTATGAATGGCATTGTTTTTATGATTGTAGTGGGGCTTATATTTTAAATGGCATGTCAATGTTTTGTGATTATTGTTTGTATGGTTTTGTTAAACTTTATTTATTTACTCATTTGTATGGTGCAACAAATCACCCCAGAGAGATCTCTAGGCGCCTGAGAGAGGGACTCCAAACGGGCAGTAGAATCTAAAAAAGCCACGTTTTGAGTAGCTTCTTGAACCGTGCGCTGGTAGAGCAGGTCCGAATATCCTCTGGGAGCCTATTCCAGTGCTTGGGGGCGAGATGAGAAAAAGCCCGGCCGCCTATTTTGACCTTCCTGATTCTCTGAGTACACAGTAGAGAGCTATTGCTAGATCTTAACTGCCGCGTTGGTCGGTACCATATAAGTTTTTTCTTCAAATAGGCAGGGCCGATCCCCTGTAGAGACTTCAAGACCGTACATAACAATTTAAAGGTGGCCCGTTTCCGGATGAGGAGTCAGTGCAGTTGATGTAAGAGAGGAGCAGAGGGCGTACATGCTGGCTTATTCAGGGCTAGGTGCGCTGCCGGGTTTTGGACCACCTGCAGTTTTGATGCCAGGTCTTCCCTAATTCCCACAAGTACTGAGTTGCCATAGTCTAGTTGACTGATTAAAAGCGACTGAATCAGAGACTGCCTGGCCGCAAGCGGGATCCACGGGAATATCGTCCTAAGCATCCTCATTGTACCAAAACAGGTGCCCGAAAGTGATTTAACATGTTCTTCCATTGACAGTTTGTTGTCAATTCTAATGCCTAGATCCTTTGCCCAATTCTTTTGGGAAGGTGCCGCTCCCAGTTCTGAAGGCCACTAGTCTGAGGTCCATAGCTCTTCTGCTGTCCCAAATAGCAATATCTCGGTTTTGGTGGAGTTCGGCTGAAGGAAATTCTTCCTCATCCAGCTTGCTATAATGGACATTCAGTTTTTGAACTTATGCTTTGTTATTGTGACATCTTCCTATATAGGAACACCCAACTATGTATCGTCGGCGTAAGATATTGTCTCAAACCCGCAGCTTCTGATGATGCCAGCCAGGGGAGCCATGTATATGTTAAACAAAGTGGGACTAAGGATAGATCCCTGGGGAACTCCCTTGTCCACTGTGGTCATTTGAAACCAATGGTAAACGTGTTAATAAATATAAAGGCCATGCTGTCTGTGTCTCCTGAAAGAAAACAATAGCAAGGAGAAGTCCAGCAGCTGTGATTGTAGTGTAGTTCCTATATTCCCAATAGGCTCTGCCCATTGGAATAACATAAACGGCAGTTTAGCCGTAGGACTGAGGTCGACTAGGTCTCTACTGAATATGTTATACTTAATTAGGTATGCCAGCTAGCTCAGAGGTCACTAGAAACTTTCTCGAATGAACAGGAAGGAGTTAACTTCCCAGATTAGACAAGAAGGGATTAGTTTCTGACAACCGCATAAACATGACAACTTTGCTCCCTCCAGAATAAGGAGTATATCTCCAGAGTCGTGTGAAAACAATCAATAGCTATTTCACTCAGTCAATCGTGCATGCTTAGTTTCACCAGAGTGCAGAGAAATAGAGAGACGGGCGTTTTCAATAAAAGGTGTTATTGATTGAGCAGTCTTCTTTCTCATGCAAGAGAAGTTAATTGCCACAATTGCAATATTTATCATAAAGTAAAGTGCGTACAGTAAAAGGAGTATTATGAAATAATACTGTAAAAGCATTGATATGGTTTCTTAGCCGTATGATACTTAAAACGGATAGAATATGTACAATACATACAAAGATAAATGTTTGACTAAACGTACTCAACTGGTGCTTCTAAATTACGCCTACCCCAGTGTACCTAACCTAACCCTAGTACGTGGGAAGGAGTTAGGGAGTTGCAGTTTAAGTTTAAGTTAGTTTCGCCAAGAATCTGAATCAAGAATTCTCTAAGGATCTAATCAGCTCCGTACCTTGGTTTTAGAATGAAGGAGGTCTTGCATCTCCTTCTCAGGACTCGATCTCCCAGTAACCCGCAAGGGTGACTGGAAACACTGGGGCAGGATTTTCTCGGCAGGAGAAAAGACAGGGTCTTTCTCAGTGCGTCAAATGGGAGGGACGGCTTCCTTCGGCACTCGCATCAGCTGGGCTTTGGGTAAGTAGATAGCCGCTCTGCTCCAAACCACTGTGTGTTGCTTAAGGCAAATGCTGGTATATTTATACCTGGAAGGTGCCGTGTTTGACGTAAGGTTGGACATAAGACGTTACTAAGAACTGTCACTAAGAACTGGCAGTTCTTTCAGGACTCTCAGGAGTTCTAGGACAAATCAAAACAAAAGCAGGTGGAATTCGCGTGCTGCTGGAGGTTTGGTTTGTTTAAAGAACGCGTTGTACTTTCTAGGAGTCTAGGGAAGTAGCCTTGCCGTATTTGGACTGCATTGGCTATGACTAAATATGGATATGAGTCTTATGCCTTTATAAGGATATGATTTGTTATAACCACATTAGGGCATAAATCTGGAATATTTAATTAGGGTCCTAGATACGTTCACAACATTATGATATGCTGCCTGCCCATCTACTTATTTTAATCAAACCGCTTCTGTATTGTTGCAATATGTTGAACTCTTTGGCCACTTGGAGTGCTGTGGAAAAGTAAAAAGATTTGAAATTAACACACTAAAGAGACACCACCGCTTGGTCATCATGTGGTCATATACATTATTTTATATTGTACAATAGAAGGGTTTTTGAGAGGCTAAGTTTTACAAGTCAATCTTGTGGTGTCACTGGGTGCTTCACATCATTTTCTCTTCCCACTTGACACTGTGGTGAATTGACGCTCATGCTTCTAGAGTGGTGTTTTTCAGGTAGGAAGTCTGATGCCTAATCTCTTTTTATGTGCAACCTCAGATGCCTGGTAGAGCTGATCTATCATTACTGACTGTAAAATATGCTCTATGTTGAACCTGACCCTTTCGGCAGGGTGACCATAGATTTGTGCCTTCCTGTGCCATGCAAATATGGTAAAACCGGCCTACACCTGATTGGCACACTTAATGTACCTGAAAGTGCCAAGTAAATGTTACTACATGTTACCAGGGTCTATAAATTAAATGCTACTAGTGGGCAGCACTTATTGTCCTACCCACTACAGTAGCACTTTGAAACGTGTATCAGGCCTGCCACTGCAGCCTGGGTGTGCAGTTTTAAATTGCAGATTCGACCTGTTTAAATTAACCTTTTGGACGTCAAATGCTCATAGGGCAGGAGTCATGGTGTTTAAAGAGTAGGTTATCAGTTTTTATGTTTTACATGTCCTGGTGGTGAAAAAAAGTTGTTTTTCACTACAAGGCCTGGCTCCCTCATAGGCTAACACTGAGTTGGCTTATTTCATTTATTAAGCACCAACTTCTTATTAGTAGCAGATGAAAATATGCTGTTTACACTCAAATGAATTGTAAAATAAAATCCACAATAATGAGAGTCACATTTTATATTAGAATTCTGAAAAAATTTCGTTTTTAGAAAGATGGTAATTTCCTTCCCAAATGTTTCTGAGGCCTTCTAGGAGTTTCTAACTGCCTGGGCCTGTCAATGTCACTTCCCATTAAGAATGTGTATTGGACCTCGGCAGTGAACAATGGGACCTGGGTGGATCTGGGATGAAACCTTCCTGACATGATGACTAGGGGCAGAGCTAAACCCTGTCCCACTTACACTTCAAAGGGCTTTGAATTCAGCAACACAAAGGAACTTAACACCAGGCTTGCCTTCCCTTTTGTCTACCCAGACAGTCCCTTGCAAGGGGAAGAACGTTTTAGAATCAATGTTGGAGGGTAGGACAGAGAGCCCCCACCCCACAAAGGCTTGCACCAAGTATTAAAATAGGACCTTCATGACACTTCTCCAGTACACTCCTGTAGAATATTCAGAAGGGCTACCCTGCTGCTAGAAGGACTGGCCTGCTGCTGTAAGGACTGCCTTGCTTCCTTGCTGTTTGTGGATGGACGACTTGACCTGCTCCTTTGAACCCAGGACTACCTTTGAGACTCCAAGGGCTAGTTGGCTACCCTTCCGTGTGAGCCACAGGAACACAGCAAGCTTCAGAGGCCTGCTTCTAACTTCTGAGCTGACTAGCTGCAACTGGACATACTTGGAGCTGCCTAAGCACTGCTGCTGGTTTTTGCCTTAGTGAATCCTTATCCTCAATAAGTACCACGAGGTCCTGGACCCTTGGTTGGTATCAGTCAAACCTCCTTCAAAAAGAAAATGTGAAATTTCTGAAGTTCGGGCCCATACGCACAAAACTCTGCTGGCCATGACAATCTCTGAAGAGACCTGCTCCCCACGCAACGGTGACTGTCCGTGATGCGAGACCTATATTCCACACAACAGCCTGTAACGGCTGCCAAGCCGAAGCTCCAACAATGACCGGACCTTCACGCTACACCAACAACCATCCATGGCGCTCAACCTGCTCTTCGTGCTGAAAGCCTCGTCCTTGCTGCCTCCTTCAACACAAATAGAACTCTTTGTGCCAGATGTGAGAAGGTATCTGTTCAGCCAGCTAACCTGTTCCCCTTTACCCAACATGCACTGCAGGCCTGAACTTATGACTTTCCCCTGGTCTAGCATGACCAGATGACCAGAGTGGCTTTTGGGCTTTTAGGTGCTATTTTCATTGAAAACTGTTGGATTTTTGATGTTCTAGTATCATTTTATTTATTGTATTTTACTTTATGTTTGTAAAATGGTTGGTGTTTTTTCTTCTGGTGTGTTTTTCCTTTATTACTGTTTCTGTGCTGCATAAATACATTACATATTGGCTCTAACCTGAACCTGACTGTTTTGTGCCAAGGTCCAAGAGAGTTATGCCCAGGTGTATTTAGTGACTGTTGTAGTTCACACCAACAAGGAATGTAGTTGTTGCCTGAGTGGGGCTTTCACTCCTCTCTACCAATAAACCAATTTCAGGCACTCCATCTATAACCTTTAAGGGCTAACTGCACCTAATCCTTCTAATTCGTAGAGTGCGTTGATGCCTGAATTGACCTAATTCAGGATCAAAGAAAACTAATAAATAGACAAATTCGATTTAGCTCTGGTGAGAACAGTTTGATCCCTTCTCAACTTCATACTTTACAAAGTCAAATTGTGTTTTGAAATGAATCAGCTCATCATGGAGCAAGCGCTACCAGAATCCTAGGGTCTGAAACACTGCGGTACCTCTTGCCCTACTCGAGCACCGCTGCAATGTAATAGCTATTTCCTTACTTAGTTGCCTGACTTGTGCTTTAGTTCTTGTTGGTGGATGAAAGATGAAGGCTAAATAGCATTTTCAATAGGTTCCATTTTGTTTTGTATTGAAAAAGGAGAAGATTCTAGTAAGTTAATTCACTGCTCCATAGAGGCCTTTACATGGAGCTGTTGACCGCAGCATTGGAGGAAACTAAACTAATTTCCAAGAACAATACCTGTTTAGAAAACCCTATCCTCATGAACCAAACACATTGTTTAATCCCAGTTTTTGGGGGTTACCTGCTAGCTCCCACTCTGCCTTTCCATTACATCGTCATAGAGAAGCAGTGGTGTGTGCTCACTAGGAAACTATTCTGAATTGACTACCTGGGTGGCTAATATACCTGGCAACCAAATACTGCAGATACCTGATTTATTGATCCCAACTGCATCTTTACAATTGTTTTTTGTATGATAAGTGATGATCTGCAAATACATTGTTTAAACCGTATTAAGGTTGTAAATTACCACAGGGGTTTGAACCTAATATTTTCACTAGAGAGCTTTCTGCATTAATGCAAATTGAAAAGTTTAAATGCAAACCACAACCACCAGCAATACATTCAGCTCCTTCACAAATGTATCCCTATAGTTTTGCCAGGTGTGTCATAGCCGAATAACAATCAATAGTAGATTGCTTTATATTCCAGTACAACAACCGATTTTAGACCCCATCATACACAATGAATGTATGAGGAACAGGTATTAGTTATTTTTGAAAGAGCTTAGAGAGGACATTTTGTCTCTGGTTGAAGGCGAAGCATGAGGAGCCACAGCTTGCCACTGTACTTTTCATTTGAAAAGCAATGGATATATTTTCTCTGAATGCTTCACCCTGGGGTTATTCCATCACTGTTCTCAACTAACATCTGAAGCAGCCACTTAATAATAACTCGCAGAACAGGCAGATTCGCCAACAAGTGAATTGATAACCCACGGTGATGCAAAAGTCATGATTTTCGAAAAAAACAAACTTCACAGTTGCCCTCTAAGTAACTTGGGAAGGATGTTCAGCATTACTTACTTGTTTCTAAACTAATTTGGACGGGGGGGATATGTGGCTCTTTAAAGATTCTACATTCAGATTATAAGACCTTATTGTACGGAGATCGCAGGGAAATAGTTGGCATGGAAATGCATCTATGCTTTGTTTTTATTGTTGAACTTTATAGCTGTGAGAATTGGCTGTACATGGCCATATGTGTGCAGCATCAGCTGCAAGGGTCAAAACTGGCAGTGCTGTGTTAGCTTATTAAATATATAAAAGAGAAGATTTTGATGATACAACTGACTATTAAGCCCACACTCTCGGTCCCTGTTGAGAATTGTCATTCTATTTCTCCAAGAATACACTGTGGAAAATGTACTGAAACTGTGATCGCCAAAAGAATTTGAAATTTGTGTTTGCAGCCAATCGGAGGGAGCTGAAAATCGCAAAGACCGGTGTTGTAGTCTGCAGGGAACCGCAAACCTCCATGCTACTCTTTGCATTTCAAAACTGAAACTTCTTTATTTTTTTTTAAAGCAACTCAATTTTTTTAGTTAAAGCAGGGTTCTTTTTTTTTCCAAAACAGAAAAAAATCTTGAAAATTTTAATTGAGTGTTGGCAGTGTCCCCTGGGCCACAGCATACTTCCCCTGACCCATTCCTTTTTGCAAATGAGTTCCCACCCCGGGAGTCAGAAACATAATAATGGTTGCAACCAAAATTCCGGTTGCACATCATTGATACATAGGGCCCCATTAGGATGGCGGGCGGGCTTTGCTCGCCCGCCATCCTATCGAAAATCGGGACCGCCCGCCGTAAGGGCGGGGGTCCCGCACGCACCATTAGGATGTGCCCGCCACAGTGGCGGGCACATCCTGTATTTATAGTATTGTGGCGGGCGGAGCTCTCTGCTCTGCCCGCCACAATACTAAAAATGCTTAGCAGCATTTATGTAATCAAAGCGGCAGGCACCGCGCGGTGCCTGCCGCTTTGATTCTGAAAATGCAGGGGGGTACCACAGGTACCCCCGTGTGCCACCCCCCTTTGGCCTTCACTCCGGGGGCCCACAGGGGGCCCCCAGAGTGAACACCGCCTGCCTTTCCGTGGCGGCATTGCCGCCGCGGAAAGGCATTGCACACTTGCCATTGTAATATGGCTGGCGGTGTCTCATTGACACCACCACCATATTAATCATTTTCCGTCCCGGCCGCAATGCGACCGGGGCGGAAAAGTGGCGGGCGGTGTTTCCCTCCATTGCGGTCACCCCCCCGCCATTGTAATGTGGCGGGGGGAAAAGGGTGGCGGGCGGTCATTTCTGTTGGGTGGATCGCCACCGCCACCATGGCGGTGGCGATCCGCCCGACATCCTAATGGAGCCCATAGTGTACCAATTCGGTATTTGAAAGGGAGGCCTAAAATATGCCTTTACTAAATCAGAAACCATTGTAAAGCCCACAAGGTAGGATGCATATTATTTAAGAATGGAGCATTTGTGGTATTAAAAGTGCCATGTTCTCCCAGTGACTAGGCCTAAAACGACATAGCCACAGGTCAGGCTGTAGCTGGCACACAGGACAAAGTCAAATTTTAGATTATACGCTTTAATCTAACTTATGACCTGTATCAGCTACAGACACCAATCAAGACTTATTTTTATATTTGAAAAAAATGCAATCTAATGGGGAAGTTAGATATTTGTTAAATATTTTGGAAATGTACCTTTTAGAAAGTTAACTTTACCCTGCCTGTTGCTGCTGGAGGCTAATTTGCATTAGCTGTCCTCAGCTCTCCAACAACAACAGAACATATAGTTGACCTGAATTAGGTGTGAAAACTGCTCCCAGTGAAAAGGCAATGGACTGGGACACTCGCACACCGCAAATAATTCTGCTTGCATCCCACTCAGATATTTTCCTTATACTTAATGAGATTACAGGACATATAAATATAATTAATTTGAAGTCATCTAGCACACTTATTCAAAGGAACTTAACATGCTTCATAACTTAAACACAGAAACAGGCTAAGGGTAAATCCCCTCTAACCTTAGATCCAAGTCTTGGAAAATTCAATTCCGGCAGATGTTCAGCACAACAAATTCATGCCGGATGCCGTGCAAAGCGGAATTAATCCATATCTTTAGGTGATCTCCGAGTGTGGTCTCCACTACAGATGGCACTATGTCAAACTTTTAAACACCGTCATGTAACAACAGACTGTCGAAGAATTATTCTCCTTTTACCCAACAACGCGAGTAGGGTGTTATACAATATTTCAATGCATGTAAGACCTAGGCTTAAACTGGATGCAGAAATATGTTGACACTATTGAAGAATGTATTGTTACCCTGATTATTCCTTATGTAAATGTGTCCCTCTTGAACACAATTTTAAAGGAAATCGGGTGGTTCTTCGATTTTGCTTCTCTGTGCTTGATGTTATTGCAATGCAATAGAAATTAGGTGTGTCCAAAAATATAATTACCAACACCAGTGTAAGTGGTAGATCTAACAAGATTGGTCAGGGGACAGCAAATGTTTCACTGATACTCGCTGACTATAAGGTTTTGTCCTATGAGATTACTTTAGGGAAGATGGTAGCAAACGATCTGGCTCTCATACTTTTCATATATTAAAGGGGTCAACATTGTTCCTGAATACAAACACATGCCCTGTTCAATCCACAGTACTTATACAGGGCTTTTTCCAAACTTTACTACTATATTTTGAGTAACTTTACTGCTTTTGACTAGTCACCATTTATGAGTGTAAACGTGCTCCTAAGTGAAGGCTTAATCATCTCACCACCTGAAACAGCATGTGAAGTATTTACAAGTGTTAGCTAATACAGCCCAAAAGAGCAGTAGTACTTCCAGCACCACAAATGGCCAACCCCTGCCATAGAAAATAATGGGTACAGAGACTTAAAAAAGAACCCCGTAAGAAATAATGTTAAAACAATGTATTTCAATAGATAAGAGCTCTCCTAAAATACAGGGAAAATATTAAAAGTTTATTAACGTTTTAAAAAAGGTATTCAAAATATTTTTGTTAAAAAATGTATAAAATTAATTTGATATATTAATTCTTAATGTAGTTTAAAAAAACTAAAGGTCTATTAACTTAATGTTGAATTAAATATTTAATTAATTTAAATATATTGCATTAAATAAAGTAGTTCTTTCTAAAAAACGCGTCAGCGGCTGATTCACAGAGGGTGTATGTGATGCGACGTGAGTAATCCTGGGTGTGCCTCCTTTTGAGGGGTAACTGGTTTTATTATGTACTAATAATTAAGTGATTTTAATACTTATCGATAGTCTTTGCACTATTGTTATGTAATTGCTACTCCGGTTGTTCCATGTACTAATTCTGTATTAATCACAATCTTCTGTAACAATCTACATCACTCTGTACTTTAAGAACATTTCCAAATAAAACATTTTGAAAGTAAAAAAATATATATATTAAGTGGTGTACAGAATTAATTAAAAACTGTGTAATTATATTTTAATAAAAAAAAATTACATTCATTTTTAAATTAAAAACGGTTATTGAAATAGCTTACAATTAGATACGTTTTTTATTATAGCTATTTTTTACATTAAATTACATGGATTTATATTTGTAAAATGTTTACCTAAATTATTTTATTTACCATTATTTCGCTTGTGGTTTCATTTTGAGGTCCTGCCTCCACTAATTTCTATGGGAGGATATTGTAGTACCATTAGATGGTGGACTTACTTCAGCTCTGAGCTGGAGTACATTTACTCATTTTTTGGTTTTTTTTTGCCTGTAGTAACTTTAAAAGAGTAATTTGTGAATAGCAATGGGTTTATTCAGTTATGGGTGACTGCACGTTACTCCTTAAATCTCTCCCTAACTCTTCCTTACCCTTCCTCTGCCTAACCATCTCCTTCCTGGTTCCTTAACCTCTCCCCTGTATTTGTAAGTATTCCCCATTTTCCAGCCACTTCTCTATGTTTCTCCCACATTTAGTACATAACATCTAATTATGTGTGCAGAGACTACACAGATGGTTAGAAATCTCCTCACAGAAAAAGACAAGAGGTGGAACCTGGGCACGTGTGTTTGTGAATAACATTTTGCAGTACATTAAAAGTTCCTCTGTAGTACAGCTAAACATACTCCAAAAAGTAGTTTCTGAATAGGTCCCATTAAATGTACTCATTCAGCTTTGTGACCCTTAATGGAGATCATTAGTCTATAGAAGCCTCAATATAGAACATGCTAGGTTCCTGATTTCATTGAAGTGAATCAGTTTTAGTTGTGTTGTTGAACACAAACATAATTCCCTCTCTCTTTCAGATAAAGAAAAGATGATAAATCTTGGGCACAGATCGACTCAATCTTTGTATAGTGCCTCAAATTTAATATTTAAATATAATCAAAGTAGGATTCTGTTATCTGGCACTACTGAGACTTCTTTTTTCTCAGAACAGTGACACTGGAAATATCAACGACTGCCTATTTACTCAAGTAACTAAATTGACCATCCAACTAATCTCTTTGTTGACCGGTCTAGATCAGAGTCTAGATTTTGTAAAACAAAGAGACATCCTGGCTTTTTTTGACTTTGCTAATGTACTGGATACTGTTCTGTGCAAGTCAGTCAGTTAAAAACTCTTTATTTGGCCAATTTGTAGCCATAGAAGCACATAGCATAAAACAATCACAGAATGAAAATTGATTGTCCTCATGTTGCATATTTCCTTCTCAATTTCAGTGCTGATACAAGATAATTTACAAATGCAAAGTATAAACTGCAACCCTCCTTGATGTCTGCTACAATTTCTGTCACATAAAAAGAGATATCATAAACGAGATCATAAAGTGCGGTATAAAGTACTGAAAAGCATAAAATGTTTTGACACTCGATCACAAGGGCAACAAGTGAGAGACATGAAAAGGTCCCAAGCGGAGGGAAAGCAACTAGTTAGTGAATTGTACTTCATCTCAGCCTGGTGAAATAGAATCTTAATTCTGGGTTCTCTATCAATGTCAGAAATGGTTCTGTGCCGGGCACAGCAGAGAGAGGAACATAACCTACGATGGAGATCCCATCAAAAGATGCTAAGATTCTCTTACTCATCCTGTGTTCAAGGAATATTTGTTTTACTAATTCTCTATCTTGCATGCTAATGTTACATGGTGTATCAAATAGTTGGTTTAAACCCAGATCACAGAGGGAATTCTTAACATAAACAAGCCAAGGGATGGCTGCCATCCTACTCAATTTAAGACAACCCGCTAAACCTTTACGCGTGAAACTCAGCTCAGGGGTAATACATATTTTGAGCCATAAAAAGTGGGTACTAAACTTACAACATCTTCTATGAATGCTAAGCCGAGTTTGCTGGGCGAAATTAGGCTGGGTGTTGACTTGGGGAGTGCCAAGAGTCAGCATAAAAATGTATTTTCTGCTGCTTGTAGGGAACCTAGGCTTGCATGACCCCACACCCATGCTCCATAAGTGCCAAACGATAAACCTTTGCTCCGGTATAACATGAGCATCTCTTTAAGTGCCCTATGGCCCAGCTTTTTATCAAAATTGCGAATAGCTTCACAGGAGGTCTTCTGTGATTATTGGATAATAAGCAAGTCCCAGATAAGCATTAAAAAGGATGCCAAGATAACTAAATATTAAGGTCTTAGTGATAGGGGACCCCTTCATGGATAAAGTTCTAGAACAGGTATTATTTGGCCTACTAATCGAAACAGAGGATTTCTTGTGGTTGGTTGACCTGCAAGTTAAGATGCCACATACAATTGTTAAAATCAATTAAAAACCCTGTAAACCATTTATGGTGCGGTCCAAAAGGACCTTCTCATCCGCGTACAAAAGAATAGGGACGAGGTGACACCCTACTTTTGGGACATCTGTGGCTCGTGAAATTAAAAAAGGATCTAGGGTGTTAATATAAAAAAAATAGTGCTAATATATAGCCCTGTCTGACAACTTTTGTGACCCTGATGGGTTGGGTGCAGTAGTCTGATTGGGTGTAATGAACTTTCATAAAAGTGTCCCGACTCCCAATTAAGGCATTTTATTAAATCCAGTAAAGAGGGATTCAAACCTGCCGCTTCCATCATCTCCCATAATTTCCCCCTGTTAACTAAGTTAAAGGTGCCGGAGAGGTCCATGAAACCATATGATTGGCACATCTCCTGACCCTAATATATTTCCATAAAATTCGGGACAAATGTAACACTTGTTCGATCATGCCACAGCAAGGCTTAAAGCCAAATTGAACATCTGAGAAAAAGGAGTTGGTCTCAGCCCACTCTTCAAGCTTTCCCACAATCACTCGCCCAAGCAATTTAACAGAAGAATTTAATAATGATATGGGATGATAATTTGCTGGCAGGTTCCTATCACCCTTCTTAAAAATTGGGACAGTTATCGATTCCCTCCATGAATCTTTAGACCCGTTAATGTTAATAGCTCTAAAGACATTAGTCGACAGAGGGGCCCATAAAGCGATGTTGTCTTTAAACAAGTCTTCCTGAATCCCATCAGCGCCAGACACTTTCCACACAGCATAGCTGAAAATAGCTGTGAACAAATCTCCAATGGGAAGAAAAACTGATGACTATGGGGTGATGGTCACTAAAAGTGGAAGGGTACACCTTGTGACTCCCTAAATGGGGGACTAAATCCTCTAAGAGCAGGATAAAATCTATTAAACTGCCATTACCTCTACCTACAAATGTAGGAGGATTTCTATATACTATCCCATGAAAATCTGGGCCGAAAGTAAGGTTATGGATTAGTATTATAGCCTTATAGCCCGCCGTAGAGGGCTATACCGGCAATTAAAGGCCCCTCCAGCGTTAAAGGCCCCGAGCCTAGGCGAGGTCCTTTAACAAGGGTGAGGGACTTTAATAGTGGTATAGCCCATCTACGAAGGGCTATAAGGCTATTAGAACATTCTGTCACTAGAGGACAGAATGTTCTAACAAAAAAAACAAAGCCTTTTGGAAGCGTGAGGGGATTGGAATCCCCTCAAGTTCCCTGTAGCCTATGTTCACAGCCAGACCTGTGAACAAAGAAACATTGGAATGTTGGAGCTCCAGGCTTATACCAGCCATAATAAGCCCAGAGCACTGCATTGTTTTCAATGGAGCTCCCAACATTCCAATGTTCTAATAAGTGATTCAGAGCTTCCTCATACAAGGTATGTACAAAGTGACTAATGTCATCGCCCATCCCATTTGTAACTTCACAAACCTGATTGCCACTATGGGTACACTTTCCAATGTTGAAATCACCTTCCGGTATTAGGGATGCAGGATTATTTACTTTAGTCAAAAGCTTTGTTAATGCATTTTCCAGGTTATTTATAATCTCCCTCGCTTGTGCAGAAAAAACATTACAATAAAAATGAATTAGAAATACATTGACTGAGTTTTACTGTGAGACCTATAAAATCCGGCAACATGGGCTTTTGACGGAACACCTTGACATTTAAAGAATTTACAGCCTTTCCTCTACCAGTAGGTGATGGGACAGCAGGCACACACTAGGATTTAAATCCGTTTATATCAGTGGTGCCCACTACTTAACAGGGGTGGCAGGGAGTGTGGAGGAGAAGGGAGCAAGATGGGATTCAGGTTGACTATTTTAAGGACAATGTCGCTTTCTGGGCCCCTCTATCGACTAACGTCTTTAGAGCTAGTAACATTAACGGGTCTAAAGATTCTTGGAGGGAATCGATAACTGTCCCAATTTTTAAGAAAGGTGAGAGGAACCTGCCAGCAAATGATCATCCCATATCATTATTAAATTCTTCTGTTGAATTGCTTGGGCGAGTGATTGTGGGAAAGCTTGAAGAGTGGGCTGGGACCAGGAGCAGGAAGGAAGTTGGAATCAGGAAGAGGTCAGGCTCACAGACTTTCCTGACTAATCACAACAATGCCTTATAGAAGCATTGTGATTGGTCTGAGCACCATTGTTTGGCACTGAGAGAGGGACTAGGGGCCTGAGCATGTTCTGCACCCAGGCTGTAATACAATCTGGGTGGCGAAAATGCCCAGTGCACATGACTGTTTGGCCTGCCTGAGACGGCCAGACAAACATTCATGCGCCCTTAAGAGAGTGCCACTACTGTTCCTCCGATGTCCAGCCCCACCCCTAACCAGTTGAGACAGAGAGAGAAAAATACAATTATAATAACATTTGTTATCATTTTAGAAGAAACTGGCTGGTCGACCAACTTCAAGAGAAATCATAATGTTTAGAAGAACACCATGGATTGGCCATGGAAACCGAAGGGGACTGTATTACTATCATCTTTAGGTCACCTTACCTGGTGGATTCCCTACCTAGAAATAATTGCACTAGCCTCCTCCCTCATGTCAGGTAGGTCCACAGTCGAGTTGATAGCAATCTGGGGAGGCTCAGGCAAGAGCCATACTCCAGTGGGTTAAGAGATCGACAACTGTCTTTCTGCCAGGTCTACTTCCCTACTAATTACACGCACTACCTGTTGTAATAAACCATCCAGAGTTGTCCACTGTGCTGGTAGGGAGGGATTAACAGTTGTCCTTCTTTTCCCAATTTTCAAATTGAGTTGACATACAGTGCTTTCCTACGACCAGGGATTACAGAGGTGGCTATCAAAGGTACCTTAGTGGAGCTATTAAGGGGTGGCTCAACCCAGCTTCCTCCAGTCGATGACTGGTGCAGAACCGGCCCACCCTTTACCCGGGTTTTGCTAGGAGTGGCCCACGCCCCTCACGTGACATGGGATGGATCAGTGCACTTTATAGCGCTTTTGGCGGCAGACCCGGAGGTGACAACGGCCCGCCTCTCCTCTGAGTAAGGCTGGCTGGAATATGAAGTCCCTCTTCTCACAGCCCGATGGCAACAGCAGTGAGGTCCCGCACCTTGGAAAGGAGTGGTGAGCTTTAAAGCGCTTTTGGCAGCAGACCGGGAGGTGATGAAAGCCCTGCCCATCATTGGAGCAAGGCAGGCTGGGGTATGGAGTCACTCTCCCCACAGCCCAGAGGCAACAGCAGTGTAAAGTAAAATGTCTTCTTTCAACTCCAAATTTGGGTTTGTGCTGTTTTCCATAGCACAAATTCCCCCACGGGCATTGGAGCACATCATATGAGCATTAGCTCACCTTACACAACACAAGGTCAGATTTATGTCTTTTAAGGTAGGGGGAGATTGTTATTTGCTTTGGTTTTGTTTTCCAAGTTATCAATATCCTTTTCCAGGGTAACAAATCAATCGTGTGGGGAGAACGGGATGTCATTTAACCCCTTCGCTGCTCATGACGAGCTCAGCTCGTCATGCAGTACACTGGTCGTGTGCTTATGACGAGCTGAGCTCGTCATGAATAATGGGATTCATATGAGCTCAGCACCCAGCGGGAATTGCCTTAGCAGTTAAGGTGATAAGATCATGGCTAAAAAATGTTCAATCCAAATTTAGTTGTAACAAGAGAAAGGTGAGAAAAAGGGGGAGAGAAAAAAGAGGAAGCAGAAGAGAAAAGTATAACAAGAGGACAAAGAGGATGAATAAAGTGCTGTGAGTCTTGTGCAATCGCTTTAAATGCTAAAATTATTCATAATTTCTAGCATCGATCTATCACGAAAAATTCTCAATATGGTAACAAAATGTGACTTAATGTCTGATCATAGGTGAACATACAGCTCAGCATTAGTATTATAGCCCCAAGATATCTCAGTCCCCAATGCTATTATCAGTCGTGATTCCTGTTTTTTTAATTTCTTTCTCATGATCTCCACCTCACAAATGGGCTCGGACATGCTTGATTCCAAAATACTTAAAAGCTGTGAGAGACCGACCAATGTGGCATGCCATGGGATAATGTTTATATCACCATTTATGATTGCTCTCATATGTTGGAGAATCCTTATTTTCAATTTGTTAATGGTGCTCCTCACGTGTAGTTACATCCACATCTCATGATCTGTATTACAAGTGATCCTGTCATTAACCGTGATCACTTGGCCCTCAAAATTTTCATTGCTTTTATAATTTTATCCATATTTGAATGCCTTGCCAGAGCTGCATTTGATGAAGCCTTTCATATTCATAGATAACCCGCTTATTTGTTGTTCCTTTCTCTGATCAAAATGGATGGATGTTAAAATGTCTCCCAATGATCTTGCCTTTTTGGAGGTTATCTGTGGGCCATGTACACAATCTCTTTGAGATGTTCATCTTTTTTCAAAACATGCCCATTTTTTGGTAAAATCTTTTTGATATCTGGCTGTGCCATATTAAATTCCCAAAATAGTCTTTTCACCTTATGGTCTTTGTTCTTTAAAGCGTTACCCTGTGTCTAGAGCAACTGCTCTCTCGTCTTTATGCAGGCTCTTCTTTTACCATCCTCTAATATGTTCCTGGGATATCCTCTCTCAAGGAAGCGTTTAAACATGTTGCATTGCTCTGTATTACATAGTTCATACATTCAACATATTCTTTTGGCCCTCAACATTTGACTATATGTAATGCTTCACTTTAGAGCATTTGGATGGCCTCTATTGGCATTAAACAAAGAGTTTTCTGCGTATCTTCATTGTCAGGGAGTTATCAGCTACCTCCAACTCTACATTCGAGAATTCACAGCGCAGTTGGCTTTGTGTATTTGTAAACTATAAGTTAAGGTTATTGCAATTGAGTTTTTCTAAAAACACATTCAATTCAGCTTTGTTTCCTTCCTACAAAATGAATAAATCTTCTATGCATCTAGTTCATATTGCAATATTTAGGAAAAATCCTTCATTTTAATCGGCCCAGGCCACCTCTTTCTCCCACCAACCCATGAATAAATATTGCATGGGGGGTCAAAGGAGATGCCCAAAGCGGTCGCTTGCTGGTGCAAGTAATATTTGCCACTAAAGGTGAAAATGTGGGTGAGGCAATATCTTAACATGTGAAATAACATCCAAGTATGATCAAGCCACTACATGAGCCAGGGCAGTCTGAACGATGGGTGTCAGTTACATTTGTTTTGCATGTGACTGATATAAGGGGTACAAAAGGGGGTGGTGATGGACGGAGCATCCGAATCAATGAAACACTCACACCCAGTCAAAAGATCTGGGTTTAATCCATCACCGTTCTTTAGCCCACTCTGCCACCCCAGTTCAGACATGGCTATATGCAAATCAGTCTGACCCTGTGCCTCATGGGAACAGTCCAGCCCGAACTGCCACGCCACGTCTTTCCTGGACCGGAAACAAGCTTCCGAGGACCGGTTTCTGGCATTCCAGCCGTCTCCAGCCCGGCTTGCTTGAATCCAGTGGCAAAGTGAGCAAGGGACTCCCGTCTGAGCATACCCTGCCACACTTACGGCGGCCAATAGCGATACAAAAGGGGGTGGTGATGGACGGAGCATCCGAATCAATCAAAAACTCACACCCAGTCAAAAGATCTGGGTTTAATCCATCACCGTTCTTTAGCCCACTCTGCCATCCCAGTTCAGACATGGCTATATGCAAATCAGTCTGACCCTGTGCCGCATGGGAACAGTCCAGCCCAAATTGCCAAGCCATGTCTTCCCTGGACCGGAAACAAGCTTCCGAGGACCGTTTCTGGCATTCCAGCCGTCTTCAGTCCAGCTTGCTTGAATCCAGTGGCAAAGTGAGCAAGGGAGTCACGTCTGATTCAGATGCTCCGTCCATCACCACCCACTTTTGTACCGCTTTTGGCCACCATAAGTGTGGCAGGGTATGCTTAGACGTGACTCCCTTGCTCACTTTGCCACTGGATTCAAGCAAGCCAGGCTGAAGACGGCTGGAATGCCAGAAACCCGTCCTCGGATGCTTGTTTCCAGTTCAGGGAAGACATGGCTTGGCAGTTCGGGCTGGACTGTTCCCATGAGGCACAGGGTCAGATTGGTTTGCATATAGCCATGTCTGAACTGGATGGCAGAGTGGGCTAAAGAACAGTGATAGATTAAACCCAGATCTTTTGACTGGGTGTGAGTGTTTGATTGATTCAGATGCTCCATCCATCACCACCCCCTTTTGTACCGCTTTTGGCCACCATAAGTGTGGCAGGGTATGCTCAGACCTGAGTCCCTTGCTCACTTTGCCACTGGATTCAAGCAAGCCGGGCTGAAGACGGCTGGAATGCCAGAAACTGTCCTCGGAAGCTTGTTTCCGGTCCAGGGAAGACATGGCTTGGCAGTTCGGGCTGGACTGTTCCCATGAGGCACAGGGTCAGACTGATTTGCATATAGCCATGTCTGAACTGGGGTGGCAGAGTGGGCTAAAGAACGGTGATGGATTAAACCCAGATCTTTTGACTGGGTGTGAGTGTTTGATTGAGTCAGATGCTCCGTCCATCACCACCCCCTTTTGTACTGATATAAGGGGCAGCATCATTCAGTCAAATAAGTATTTTCTATTGCTTTTGCTTGTTCTTTTAGGACACTGGAGTCACTCTTTTAACCCTGCTGGAGGAGTGGCCAGCCATCGGGCACCTCTGACCTGGTGTGCTATAGAAATCCCCCCCCATTTTCCATGAAGGTTTTTGCATCCAGTAAGTTGTAGTACTTGGTGCAGAAGTGAAAAGGACTGCCAAGATGAGTAACCAGCAAGACTCTTCCTGCATGTTGCCAAATTGTCATCTGTTATCCATCCCACATGTTTGCAATTAACAGTCAGCCTCCGTCCACGCTTCAAATCTATTGCAGGCACACCAGGCTTTCCTTGATGTGGTATGATACCCTTCCGTTTCCAACACAGTGACACGTCAGAAAACTTCACAACAAACTTTCAGAACACTTTTTCATTACTGAAAGCTATCCTGATAATAGTGACATGGCGTGAAGGACAAAAACGAATTAATATTTTTTGTAACCATTGTACTTTTGGGAGCTCTGGTGTCATGACACCGACTGTCTAATTGCCTTTTTATTCTTACAATACAATAAAACACATCACTTGAATATTTGTTCTAATACTTTTTTAGGCACAGATAATCTTACTGCTAAAATTGGCTGTGATCCAGTGTCATACCTGCTCGTCAAGCGAGGAAGCTCTTTTCATCAGAGAGATCTTTTCAGAGACACTTTTTTAGTGGTGGCAACAAAAGAGTACAATTCACAGCTACATCTAACTTTCAAATCTAGCTAAATAGGATGCTTATCTACTGCAGCAAGAGCAACATAAAATAAAATTGAAGGAAATAAAATATAAGACCTTGCAGTAACTTCTTAAAGATACTGGGGCAGTGTTTACACTGTAGAAGAAATGAGGCTATCTAGACTTGCACAAGGCTGAGGTACTCCACTAGTCCACCAACGAGCCTCCATAGCTCAAGTCAGTATAAATGCAGTTGTGGTTTATAAACACTGCTAAAGTCTGGCACACAATAATTCAGAGGTACTTGTGGAAGAATCCTCTACAACTATGACACCCAATGTCTTCACTGGAAGCAGAATGCCCACGACCAACAAAGCTATGGAAAAAAAGAGACACTTTTAAGAAATATCTCAGAAAAACGCCATAAGTCAGGTGGCAAATTGGCTAAAGTGAAAAGGGGTGCAACGCCTTCCAGCCTTTCATAGTTGAGCAAATCTAATTTCCAGCAAAAAACAAGAACTGAAAAGAAGCATCCTCAATACTGTCATCACTCTTGGCTTTAGAGATGGGAAAACTAGAAAAATTCAAGGGATTCCCAATGTAGACAATCAGGTTGTGCTTCCACCATATCAAATTTCATCACAATATCCAAAACGTCACAGTGAATGTTGCCTCACTAGTAAATACTTCTGGGAATGTTGACTTGCGAGACATTCTCGCTGTGATCAGAGTCCAACTTCTGCAAATCCACCATTCTCCATCAAGAAGATATCATGCATGCACTCATTCATCCACTGTAGATTTCATCGCAAAATCAGAAAAACCCATCTTCAGTACCCTTTGTATCTTTTGCAAGTCTTGAAGGAGGAGAAAGAATTGCACAACGCTACCCCTGACTGATATAGTAATGTGACGGGATCGTATTGTTTTGGTGAAAATAATTATTAAAATTAAAAGTCTGAGGTTTATAAACCTAAACCTAAACCCATGAGGAGAAACAGCACTCTACTTGCAAAGAGACACACATTGCATTTGCACATGTGAGAGGACAAACAGTTGCCACAGACACCAAGACAACTCCATGTGTAGGTTTTAAGGAGCATAGAAGAACTAGACAAGGATAAGCTAGCTGTAATATACCGTCAAATGATGGATCAGATATGATAGGTTCTAAGAGATCCTGTCCACGGGCGCTAAAGTCTGTTCCCTCTTTGAAAGTATGGGGTTCCACATCATAGACGAGGGGGATTGTATTCAAGGCCTTCTTGAATAAGGGAAAGCTGAGCAGAACCCTATGAAGTTTCTCCAGGATTTCCCATACTGTGGCTTAATCATTTCGTATCAATGCAAATCACAGTGATTTGTGTGATGGTTTAGTTCTGCCTAACTTTATATTTTTGAGTCAGATTAGTGCAATGAACAGATTCTGTTGATTTTTATATTAAAGGAAATCGAGAAAGCCTTCAATTTGGTTATATACTGGTTCAATGAGTTCCCAGTAAGTCTCCAATAGATCACTAATTTAGTTGGTTGCTTCAATTGTTCAAGTTTCTTGTTAAGATTTTGCGGCCTGTAAAATGCTGCGTTATATTCTCCCATGTCTATATTGCACCAACATTTGTCCTCCACCATCTTGCATTATCCGCTGCTGCTCCCGGCGACAGGCTGCTTTCCTGTCTGACTGGCTTCAGGTTAAACCAAGGGTTCACTGACCAAAGGTTCTGGTTGCCTTAGCTAGACTAGTGCAGTCTGTTCAAAGTTTTCATGATGTTTGGCTGTAGATGAATTCAAAGCAGATCCAATTTAGAGATTTGTTTCTGTCTGGACCATGACTTACTTTTGGGAACATAAATTGTAAAAATGTGATTCCATTAATCTAGAGCACATTGGCATTGCCACAGTTGATTCTACTACGTATGATAATGCTCCATGTGCTATTGTGAATCAAGTATTACAACACGAGGTTTCACCACATGTCAAATAAAGTAGGGGAAAACAGACAATAGTTAAGGGTCGACTTTGTCCCTGGAGGTTTTCTACACCCTAAGCTGTATGGCCAAAATATTATCGTCAGGGACGTGTGCAAATGAGGCAATACATCACACAATAGTGCAGACACATATAGCAAAGCAGGGGCGTAAAATGACCAGAACCAAGAGTTGATCTACACAAAATATTTGTTTTCAACACCCCTCTGAATAATCTGTGAAAACATATAGAGGTAGTTATAAAATCACAACACACAATGTGAATATAACTTTGTCACACATGCTTGACACAGGCTGACGGAAGGGCAAAGAAAACATATCTAACAGTAATATGACTAGTACCCTAACCAACAAATCGAAAAGCAGTTCCGCCATCAGCACTCATACTTCACAGCATGCAGGCTGTTCATGAACACGTCTGTGCACTATGCAAAGCCAAGTTCCGGCAGAACAGGCCTTCCAGGAGCAGCTAGCTGTATTCTCAAAAATAGCAATGGATTGGCATTACAGGACTAGGTGGACCTGTGCGCACAGGACCTGCATAAATCACCTCAGCATGACAGGCAACCAGGTGCTCCTGAACAATGGGCCCATTAATGCTATCAGTGCAAATGGGCAAACCAACAGATCAACGCGAACACACTGAATGTATCTCAGCATACACGAAAGTGTGCCAGAACAACACATGGGTGCGAGTTGACGATTCAAGCGCCCAGTTGCTAAGTTGTGTGCCTTCTTTCAAACATGTTGCCAAATCATCCACAGACCGTGGATGCAGTAATGGTTAAATTCAATGTAGCGGTCAGTTTCCAAAAACATGGTAAGGACTGCACCAACAACTTAACTATAACCCCAAAGTCCAGGAAGAAGATCTACCATAACCACAACATACATAAATGAGCAGGTGGATTATATATCTGTACTGTATCTATAACATACTTTGTTTCAGATAATTGATTTCACACCAGCCCCTTATAACCTATTGATAACACACACACGTGCACACACACACGTGCACACAAACACACACACCCCACCCCACCCCACCCTACTTTTTTCTCTCACAAGCTACCTTCAACGCAAGCAAACTTCATTTAGCAGATCACACAATGAACATGGTTGTGTGGCTGTTTGATTAAGGACAATACACAACCGTGTCACAAGTTACTTTTTTATCTAGTCAGATGAACACCTGTGCCATGCACCTCACACATTAATTATAGTGTGAATATTTGAAAACCCATTAAAAAACTATAAACAAATTACACATCTTAAAAAAAAAAAGTAAATGTACCAGGGCCACAGCACATGATCGCATGTTACCTTCCTCGAAGCACTACCTACTTCTGCACTTTGGAACCTTTGAGTCATGAGTTCCTATAGTTGCATGGTAATGTATTGGTGGTCCAAAACCGCTACATTACACTTTTAAAGTGGCGGTCCATGCAGGTAAGCACGGCGGGGCAGGGAAGGGGCGGGAGAGGGGCGAGGTAATTGACAGATGACGGAATAGGGAAAAAAGAAATAAATACATCCTATTCCACCCCCTGTCGACAATCCCCCACCGCGCTTACCTGCATGGACCGCTGCTGTTGTTGTCATGCGTTGTAAACTACACTACATAGCAGTAATGTATGAGTATCTTTGTGTAAAGCTCTGCTGTAATTTCACTATTTCTTAGCCAGTTCACATCTTTTTTTTCCATATTGACTGGCTGACAAAATCATTGCTTCTATTAACCTTCTTTTAATCTCTTATCTGTTTCTGTAATAATTCATTTATCATGCTCAGAAGATCATCAAAGACAAATGGAGGACTGAAAGAAGGGAAATGAGATGCTGACTGCTCACTTTGGCCGGATTCCCATTATCTCTCATGCGAAGGGATGGCGAATCCTGAAACATATTTATGATTAAAACGAAATCAGTTATTGTCGAGTGCAATAACACATTGGCAAAGTACGCCTCACTCGAGCCGCATCTCGCAGCTGGGTGTTTAAGAAACATGCATTGAAATCTGAAGGGGGCTGGCAGGAATCCTGCTCAGGGAAAAGAAAGAACAATTGGGCTGGAGTTTCACAGCTCCAAAGGGAAAACACAATAGGAACACAGAAGCCAGCCAAGCAATGATGTAATAAAAAAAATCACATTGCAGGGTTTTAAAAAACTGAGAGTGCCTGCCAACCACGAGAAAATTAAATACATGCATGTTTTACTCTAAATATGTGGTCATTTCTGAGGCATAAAGTGTTCAAATACAAAAAGAGCAATTGACAGCATCGGGCTGATTGTGTTAGTTGTTAGAAAAGTTATATGTATTTTTTTTATGCAGGAATCAAGCAAATCCTGGCACGTAGCTTAGTGTCTGTTTTCAGGTGAGTTGTCAGCCAGACCTTCCATAGAGGTTCCCCTGAATCCCAAATGTGCATCCTGGCGTTGGGTCTTAGTCAGTGGCGGCTGCTCTCAATGCAAAGTGGGGAGGCAGCGTAGGGGGAAATGCCAAAGAGAAAGCGCTTATGAAATACTTAAAAAATATACAAAAGAGTACTTACCTGCTGCCTTACTCCTCTGCCCCTGTCCTGATGACAGTCCATGGGCTGGTACACACAGTGCAGGCTCCGAGATGCCAATCCAGACACTGCTCTCATGCTAGGAATATTATTACCTAGCATAAGAGGAGCTCCAAGATGGGTCTGAGCAGCCTGATTTGGCACTCAGACAGGGCCTGGAGCTTGTGTATATTCTCCACCTGGTTGTGCAACATAGCTCGGGTTGGAAAAATGCGAAGTGCGCATGTCAGTTTGGCCGTACAAAGACAGCCGGCCAAATCCACATGCGCACTTATGGTGCCCGCCACTTCTCCTCCCTTCTGCTGTCCATCAGAATGGCCCCTCCCTTCCCTAACACTCGGCTGGCTCTGGCTCAGTGAAAAATAAAATGCTAATAACGTTTTATTATATAATAAAATATCATGTTTGCCTCTGCTGGCTATCAACAGTGGGGCGACTCTCCTCCGCCATAACGGAGGACCCACCGCTGGTCAAGTGAACCCGGTTGGTAGGTTTGAATGGTATCCTGAGAGTCCGACGGTGATAGGACAAATTCTATCAGTGTCCATTCCATTCAAATGAAGGATCTAGTTATGAAACTGCACAGCGTTTAATTTCTAAAAAATAAATAAATAAATAAATAAGCGTCAGGGCCCTTGTCAGGAGGCCGTCCAGCTCAGAGCACTTACCATCACTGCTCCCACATACCTGCTGACCATCGCACTCCTTCAAGTGTGATAATTCAGTCCATTCCAGGCCACACAACGCTACAAGAATGGCTTGAGTGGCAGGCATTAGTCATTTGTAATAAATATGTGATTAATAAACAAATGTTGGTGGGGTTCTGTCTGAATTAAACCAGACACGAGCACCCACAACCACAGGCTCAAATTAAGCACTGAAACTGCAGAATGAATGCCTGAATTACCAATCATCACAAATGAAATAGATGTGAGATCTACAAACTGCCTTGGTTGGAAAGAAAACATATTGAAATGCCAAAATGGGGAATGCATACAAACGTATTGGCCACGGGCAATCCATTGGGGCTAAATTCCAGTTGTTTTTTGCCCACTCTGCAACTCCAGATAGGAGCAGCAACATGCAAATCAGTCTTGGTTCTGCTTCAGTATGAAAAGACCAGCGAGAACTGCCAGATAATGGATGTATGTCATTACATCCCATTCTAATACCACGCATACCATTACAACGCGGGTATTACAACTTGATGTCAATGACATCGCATGCCATTACCTCGCATACTTTTACCACGAGTATGCTTTTACCACGCATGCCATTACAACGCAAAGGCATGTGTGGTAAAGCTATCCTTATGGTAAAAGTATGCAAGGTAAGTTACATCCTTATCAATACACCTACACAGCAGACTACTCCCACCCCTACACTACCACAACCCAAAAACACTACCACACTACTACACTACCCACACTACTCCCACCCTTACACTACCCTAAACCCTAAAACACTACTACGCTACCCACACTACTCCCACCCTTACACTACCCTAAACCCTAAAAAGCTACTACGCTAACCACACTACTCCCACCCTTACACTACCCTAACACCTAAAACACTACTATGCTACCCTCTCTACTCCCACCCCTACACTACCCTAAACCCTAAAACACTAATACGCTACCCACACTACTCCCACCCCTACACTACCCTCAACCCTAAAACACTACTACGCTACCCACACTACTCCCACCCCTACACTACCCTAAACCCTAAAACACTACTACGCTACCCACACTACTCCCACCCTACACTACCCTAAACCCTAAAACACTACTATGCTACCCACAATACTCCCACCCTACACTACCCTAAACCCTAAAACACTACTATGCTACCCACAATACTCCCACCCTACACTACCCTAAACCCTAAAACACTACTACGCTACCCATACTACTCCCACCCCTACACTACCCTAAACCCTAAAACACTATTACGCTACCCACACTACTCCTACCCCTACACTACCCTAAACCCTAAAACACTACTACGCTACCTACACTACTCCCACCCCTACACTACCCTAAACCCTAAAACACTACTACCCTACCCACACTACTCCCACCCCAACACTACCCTAAACCCTAAAACACTACTACGCTACTCACACTACTCCCACCCCTACATTACCCTGAACCCTAAAACACTACTATGCTACCCGCACTACTCCCACCCCTACACTACCCTAAACCCTAAAACACTACCACGCTACTCCCACCCTTACACTACCCTGAACTCTAAAACACTACTACACTACCCACACTACTCCCACCCCAACACTAAACCCCAATACACTACAATAAACAAACACTACAACACTACACTACCCTAAAACCTAAATCACTACACTACCCTCCCTAATACACTACACTAAATAAACACAAAACCACAACACAAACTAAATCTTTTTAAAAAAACACACACACAACACAAACATTACCACACTACTTTTAAACTACCCTAAACCCTACATAAGTAACCCCCACCCAATGCACAAATCCCTTACTTCCTCCTCTCCAGCGTCGCCTACGGATCCTGCAAAAAATTAAAAGATCTCTGCAAAAGTGACCCTTCGGGGGACCCAGCGGGGGACCCATCAGGCATTGCAGCGCCGGCCTGATAAGGAGCAAAGGCCCAATGGTGAAGCATGACATCCTTCGGGTGTGTGAGGGCTACTAAGAGGCAAGACTTGGCCCTCCCCTTCGGAATTGGATCCTTGATACTGGGGATGTACCTCTGCCGCTCTCTATTTCCTCTCCCTCTCACTATCTACTCTACTCTCAATCTTTTCTTTTGATGAGTGGGCGACATGTTGCACCCCCATCTCGGAAAAGTGTCCCCTGTGATTTAATGTTCATTTGTGGAGCACGGACACTGGACCTTAACAGGCTCCTGGTCCCCCCTCCTTCCTTTTGACTCAGCAAAAGTGAGCAGGTGAGCCATATTTGGGCATCACATTAAAACAACAAAAGATTATGATTGAACTGCTTGCAAAAGACTCAGCAACTGCTCAGACCACATTTGAGTCCCATTTGGCCCATCCATGAAGGAGGTTCACCCACAGAAGATCATAGTTGAACAGAACTGACCCAAAATTCCTTTCTGTACGTTATATGTTGAGACAGGCATTGCAATGAACTTAAGCTGGCAGTAGCCAGACCTAAAAGCACGAGAAAACAAGGCATTTGATGATCAGTATTGCTTAAAACCAGAGTCAGTGTTAGTTGCCACAAGGCATGCGTGTGAACCTTATTGGACACGATAAACCTGATGTAAGGAAAGAGAGCTAACAAAAGCTTGCAGGCTTGTAATATATTAGTGGAATTTTAACAGAACAACAGCCTATTAACTTCCTTTGCCAAAGGGTAAAGGTAGAAGCTGGCCTGTGACTAACCACCTCCATTAACTTTGCAGTACCATTTATTCCCGCCTAAGGGTGTGACATGCCACTTTCAGCCAATCTTGCCTTAGTTACTGTATAGAATTTATTCTAGGAGCTGGGGGCAGAGGCGCTGGAACGATTTTCAGAGTGAAGGTACTGCCATCAATGTTACATCACTGACGTAATAGGGGCTGTGAAAAATCAAAACATACAAATTGAGCAAGTGTAGCCAATGCGACCCGCCCATTCATCAGGAACTTGTGTGACTATTGAGTGTCCAATGATGCACTGTGCAGCACAGTGTCTCAAATATATCAGGAAGCCTGGTCCAGTACTCAACTGACATTTAGCGAGAGCACATATTGCATTGAAATGGCCACTCGAAATGAACTGTAAATGTGCATCAGGCGTGCAGTTTTACTCCTAAAGTTATGTGGCACGCAAACTATAGGTGTGTAAATCGGTTGTCTGTGCACTTTTACCATTTGCGGATCACGCAACTAGAGTGACTTGGTTTGTTTTGATCCTATTAAGATCTTTATTCCCATCACATCAGAATGAAAAAAAAATAAGGGCCTCATTAATACTTTCATTGCTTCTAATTTTGAAATATTTGTAAGGTTCATTTACAAGTGTTTACATTTTGTTCTTGGAAAACATGGAACACTTCTTGTACCCCAACAAGATTGCCGTTGACTTCACATTACAATATTCATTTACTTTCCTAACAGTGAAGGAAAAAGTAAGTACCAATTCCTATGTTCAATAAGCAGCAATTTGTCAGAAGACGTTGCATGACACTTGACCTGTGTAGTCGAACTCACAGAAAATGCCACAAGATAAACAAAAAAAACGGAAAGCATGTTTGTCGCTTCTTCTGCTTCTTAATTCAAACAAGGTTTTTCGGGGGGAGTGCTGCAACCCCCACTCGCTCCTAATTCCAGTGCCCAGGAAGGATGGTTGTTGCACCCTTTCTGTGCAAGTGCTTACAGCCCGATTCATGAAACGAAATTGCGCTCGCAAAGGGCCAGATTCTGAGAATCTGGCCCTTTGCGAGTGCGATTTTTGCATTTGGGATTCATCATCCCAAATGCAAAAATCGCTATTTGCGAAATCGCATATTTGCGAGGAATTGGATTTAAGGAATCTCTAATAGAGATTCCTTAAATGCAATTCATCACCCTATTTGAAATTGCGAATTCGCAATATTTGGTCGCAATTTACCACGAAATCTGACTTTGTGGTAAATTGTGAAAAACGAGTAAAAAGCACTTTAGTGCATTTTTTTATTTTGCATGTTACACACACACATGTCCTTTGGACATGTGTGTGCGCAACACCTGTTTGAATTTGCATTTAAGGGGTGCTACAGGGTGTCCTTTGGACACCCCTGGCACCCTTTAAATCGCTATCTTATTTGCGATTAGCAAATTGCTAATCGCAAATAAGGAATAACTCCCCATTCATTCCTATGGGCCAAAAGGCCCATAGGAATGAATGGGGAGTATTCCTTATTTGCGATTAGCAATTTGCTAATCGCAAATAAGGAATGTGTAGGAATCGCATTTAATTTTGCGATTCCTACATGAATCCCCTTTTGCGAGTCTGTAATAGCGATTCCTTATGAATCGCTATTACAGACTCGCAAAACGGGTCTTTGATGAATCTACCTGTTAGTGGTTAACCATTTTGATGTTAATGTGCTACAAGCTCTTGCATAATTAACAGATAATCCGCAATTTCTTTTTTTTAAGTTTAACAGCTAGATTCCTCATTGTCCCGTTTTGCGAGTCCTTAATAGCGATTATTAAGGAATCGCTATTAAGGACTTGCAAAACGGGATTCATGTAGGAATCGCTAAATAAATTGCGATTCCTACACATTCCTTATTTGCGATTAGCAAATTGCTAATCGCAAATAAGGATGTGATTTCAAGGGTGCCAGGGGTGTCCAAAGGACACCCTGTAGCACCCCTGAAATAAAATGTAGATTGATATTGCGCACACACATGTCCAAAGGACATGTGTGTGTGTAAGATACAACTGAGAAAAATGCACAAAAGTGCATTTTCCTCAGTTTTTGCTATTTACCACGAAGTCAGACTTCGTGGTAAATAGCGGCCAAAAATAGCGATTTTGCAATTTTTAAATGCTTCTTGAATTGCATTTAAGGAATCTCTAATTGAGATTCCTTAAATGCAATAATTCGCAAATATGCGATTTCTAGAATTGCGATTTTTTGGTATGATGAATACCAAATGCAAAAATAGCGCTCGCAAAGGGCCAGATTCTCAGAATCTGGCCCTTTGCGAGCCGTTTTCGGCTTGATGAATCTGGCCGTTAGTTTATTAAGAAATGACAAAAGGTAAAAGGAAAAATAACTTATAACAAGTTCAATACATCTAGAGTATAATCTTTAGCAAAGAACATATATATATATATATATATATATATATATATATATATATATATATATATATATATATATATATATATATATATATATTGAAAGGAAAAGAAGGAGGGGGAGCCAGGGAGGGTGGGGGGGGGGGGGGAGGAACAGGGGAGGTAAACTACATTATAATATTATAACAGTAACGGAGCAATAAGCCGCAATTTCTAATGTCCTCCTGAGGTGAGATTTCCGTGACGTGTTCCTTAAACCTTTAAAGCAAGCATTGCAGACGAAAACATAAACTGATCTTTTTCTCAAAAGCTGTAATGTGGGGCACAAATGCCAGCCCTGAAGCACAAATATTTAACCCTTCCATATGTTTACTTCACGAGGTAATGTTATTCTGTGCCACTGCACTCATGGGGCAGACGGATTGAGGGTGGAGATTGGGCGACAATAGTATAAACCCTGTTACAAAGTGTTAATATTAGGTTATCATCAAAAAAACATTTCTTCATACAGCCTCAATGGCACGCAAACAGTGTATTTTAAAAGAACAATATGTGATCAATTTTTAAAAATACATCTTAGGAAGACTACTAATTCATTATAAAAATGAATGAAGAACAGAGAACATCGCAGCAAGCCACTATTACTCGTTTGCAGCTTGTTTTCACCCCAGCACAAGAAAGGTAGCCCTCCCATTAAACACCAACATTCGATACATCCTCTCTGCCCGTGGTTGCAGATGATGGGCAGAGCCATTCATTTTTGGGCGCCAGGGCTCGTGTTATGTATCAGGCAGGCTGTCCTTGTATGCGCCACGGTGCACATTTTAAACAGTAGTTCCCTTCTCTTCAATGACGAAGCTGTTTCAAAGTCTGCTTTATTGTATTTATTTTTTTATATTAACTTTCAATACTGGCTGTTTATTTTGGCGGCACTTTGGGTGCCCAGTTAGATGGGGATTTATGTTCAGTCTTTTTAAAGTTGCTTACCAAAGTGTTTAAATGACACTCTAACATTGTACTTGCCTACATATTGAGTGTTTGGCGGTGGAATATTCCCGTCTCGTTCTCCAATAAAAGTAATTTTAAAAAAATGGATGACATAACTGAAAGGCACTTGGTATTTAAAAATAACACCAGTAAACCGGGCACCTGAGTGTTATTATTTTTTTTTTTTTTAGTTTTGAAAGTTTTACTGTGAGTATGTCAGTCACGCTTAGTTGGCTGCATTCATTTTTTGATGCATTTTATTTTATATCTTATGCTCGCATTAAAAAATTTACCATTGCTCCAGCGAAGGCCAATCTAGTGGCTTTGCCAATGCTTGTTCATTATTGCTGTTGCATGCCATTTTATAGAATGAAACTTTCACCCAGGGACTTTTAGCTTCCTTTATTTAAGGAAGATCTAATTCGGCCTTCATATCATTTTTTCTGATTTCGGGGGGCAGTTGACATCTGAGGTAATTTAATGCTACCAGCCCTCTACGCCTGTCCTAATTTGCTATGTATACAGACTATTGGTGTTAGACAGAGGGTTGGTGTACACCTGCAGTATTGGAAAAGGAATGAAAACCCGAGAAGAAAGATATAAACACATGTGAGTAATATTATCTGATTATATTAGGCATATCAAACTCATAATGGTGTGATACAAAACCCATAACAGACGGTCCCTAATGATGTTATCAAATGCAATACCAATGTTTTAGTTATTTTTATTTTCATTCCTTATCTTTATTCTCAGCAGCCAACACAAACATTCTTTTAGAATCTTTATTATTTTTTGCATAGCAGGTTACAATACTGCGGAGCTGCAGTCATGTTGTGCTTATTCTCATGTTCATTAGTTATTCGAAACATTAATAGCACTCAGCAAAGCAGGGTGTGTCCAGCATGATAACATTGCTTCGCCAGCACTCATAACATCTTTACCTTTATCTATTTTCACTTTTACAGACCATTATTGTAGCACTGTTGCATATTTGTGTCAGATCTGAGGCCTGTTTATCTGATTCTTATCCTGTCCCCTCAAGAACTGTAGTTTTGGCTATTTGTCTGTGTCCAGCTGCAACATATTGGCAGTGGCGGCTCTTCCGCTAAGGAGCGTCACCCCACTGACTTCAATAGGAACAATAAAACGATAATAACCTATCGTTTTTATCATTTTATTTTTCCTATTGAAGTGAGTGGCACTCGGGGCGCGGTAGGGTTGGCCAGAGCAGGGAGAGGAGTGGTTTACACTCCGTACATGCGCATGACTGCTTGGCTTCCCTTCTCGGGCCAGCCAAACATTCCTGCGCACTTTGCAGCTTCCCCACTGGGATGCATTACACAGCCTGGTGAGGAATACTCAAAGCCTCACAGTCCCTGTCTGAGCGCTCAGACCAATGACAGCATTGTGATTGGCTATGGGGAGCCCAGGAGCTTCCTGCTCCGTCCTGCAGCAGGCAGAGAGAGGAAGAAGAGGACGGAGAAGAGGCAGCGGCCGACCGGCCCAGGTAAGTATCTTTTCATTTTTTTATTTTGATTCATCCCGTGAACCCCCTACACTCGTCCGCCCTGCCATATGCAATCGGTAGCAGCTGCTACTACATATTAGGACTACTGTGGGGCTCACTTGTGTCTGTGCTGATTAGAAAATTGCATAGGGGGCCCCAAATATCTTTGACTTTGGTTGTAGGGAGCAATTAGTTCGTCTATGGCTTACAACTTTCTATGCAGCTAATTACATCTTTGTACTGGGCTGGTGACTTGGGGGTGGGGAGGGGTGGAGCACTTCCCTCATGATGTTCTAGCCTACCCGGGGCCAGCAGTAGGGCCAGAGGTGTGTCTTTGCATACCGCCTTGATTATATCAAGGACATGACCTAGTAAGGCCATTAGTGGGTTGGGTTAGATATCAGTCTCTAGCATATTGGACAGAGCAGAAAATGAATGTGTAAAATGCAACTATGCTGGGGCATGTCCAGGCCAGGTGTAAAAAGTCTGCTTCAGGAATCCTGCTACAGCACATATTGCATCTGTACGCAATCCCTGATTTTTTCAGGCTCTTTGGTGTGTGATAACTACTGTGCAGGAATTTGTAATGAATCACTCTGTCCTTGCTGTTCAGTGAGATGTGTTTGGTCTGTGTACATCATTGTTCCCCTTGTATCTCTGCAGGTTTTGTTTCCAGGTACATTTCTCATTGTTTAGGTTGATCTAAGCTTAAATCATACATGCTACTAGGTTGATGTCCCTAAGTTGACTCATTGTTTGTGTGTATAGAGAGGTTTGAAGGCACGCAAGTAATGGTAAATTCAGTCTCAACTACAACATGTGGTAAAGCAAGGGAAGTGTGGTACCTATAATAGGTAAAGGGGTGTGCGCAAAGTAGTAGTAATTCTTGATGTCTGGTACTTCCAGGCCTCCTCTATAGTGCAGGTTGAGTTTTCCATGTGATCCTAAGTTATTTTTATACAGATCAACAAGAGAGAGAGGACTAGATAAGCTAGCCTGTATCCCCAGTTTATATATATAAATCAATAAAGGCTAGCTAGTTTAAGGGAAATATTAGGGAGACTCTGGTACGTCAGCAGTGACAATATGTGGGAAAAACACTGTTTTCCTTTGAAAGCCCTCACCCACCGACCTAGTCGGTGGCATGCTTCATCATCGGGCCCACCACAGTGGCACCGAATGTGCCCCGGGTGTGCTTCAACGCCAGGTGACTGCGGAGCTGGTATGTTGCTGAGTGTGCAGTGAAAGTGTGTGAAGGTGAGAAATTAAAATGCTATCCAGGAGGTCCCAGCACCCGAGGGTATTAGCAATATTTAATGAACTGGGCCTCTGCTAGCAGGTTAAAAAGGCAATAGGACGTTTTAAGGGAGAGTTACAATGACCTCCAGCGTCCAGTGTGGTCTACATGTTTCAGCCAGTGCCTTTGTTATAAGCTGGCTTTCCTCAGGACCAAAAGGTGGTGAAAAGTGCAAATTATAATAAACTATATTAAGTGAGTGTTGTTATTTTCTCTATGTGTCGCGCACGCTAAGGCGCTGTAACTGTTAGAGGGGGATTCCCTCAAGCTTTTTCTGTTATTTCAATGTAAAAAGCCTCATGGGTCGCCTGGCAGAGAAAGAGACCGAGTAGTTCGGTCTGGTTCCTCCTAGGACCTATTCATCCATCCGCGGCGCCCGAAATGCGTTATTTGCCTGCAGGGCCTGACTGGGAACTCAAAGCAGCCCTGACAAATTTTGTCAGCGCAGCCTCTGTATGGTATATTAATCACTCGTGATATATTATCATTTTTACTGTTGCCTTAAAACCTCTGGATATACGAGGAACTCTGCAGTGGTTGCTTTCAAAACTGTTGCACTGCTACAAAAAACAGCCCCCAGTAACAAAACCGGCATCTCACCGATCTAGCACACTGGGAAAAAGAGCTGTCCGGCCATGTTTGCCCACCCAGAACAGTTTAACTACTAAAGATTGGCACCCTATGTATTTTAACAGTCAACTGCTGTTCAAAAGCCCAGCACAAAAAACTGTGACATGGTAGTCTTCCACAAATTCCTTCACTTATTGGTGAATATACATATATTCCCCGCATATCACTTCCCTGCAACACAACAATTTTTAGTAGTTAAACTGTTCTGGGTGGGCAAACATGGCCGGACAGCCCTTTTTCCCAGTGTGCTAGAACGGTGAGATGCCGGTTTTGTTACTGGGGGCTGTTTTTTAATCTGCTTTTATAAGGGACAGTAGGCAGTATGACTTGCAGTATGTAGGGATTTTATTCTGGTTTAACAAGGTTATCATCATCAATAAGGCCTTACTCCAGTTAGGAGAGGAGTTATCCTTTATCCTTGATGATTTTGGAGTAGGTGTGGTTCTGTAAGTTTGCATAATCTTTGTAGAATTTAATTATGAGGCCATCACTTCCGGAGGAGTTTTGTTGCCATGCAGTCACAGATGGTATTAAGGGTGTCTTCAACTGCGATTGGTCTCGCTACATTTTCACAGTGTGCATCTGTTAACCAGGCCAAGTGCTAACTCCTTGAAGTAGTTTTGCATTTTGCTTTGTGTTACATTTGGGTCTGACGTATATAGGGGCACATGCATCAACCTATTTAGGAAGTGCAAACGGTGCGAATCGGTAAATTCGGCCGTTTGCGCTTCCTAAATACGTTTTTGGGATGCCTGAAACATTTTTTCAAAATTCCTTTTTTTTGCATTTCCTAAAAATGCGAATGCATTTAAGGAATCGCATTTGTGCGATTCCTTAAATGCAATGCATCATTTTTTTTAAAAATGCGAATTTTGAAATAGGAAGTGCAAATTAACACGAGGTTGACCCTCGTGTTAATTGGCGAAATTGTTTCAAAAAGCACAAAAAAGCATTTTGAAAAGTGTCATGTTACAGACACACATGTCCTTAGGACATGTGTGTGTGATACATGCACTTTAAAATACATTTCAGGGGTGCAGGGGGTCCTTTGGACCCCCCTCTGCACCCTTGCAATGCATCAACAAATTGCGATTTCCTAAAAAAAGAAATGCAAATCGGCATTGATTCATATGGGCCTCTAGGCCCATAGGAATCAATGTAATGCCATTCCTTAATTGCGATTCGCAATTAAGGAATCGCAAATTCCAAAATTTAAGAAATCCTAAAAATATTTAGGATTTCTTGATGCATAGGATTTTGCAATTCCTAAATAGCGATTCCTTAATTTTCGCTATTAAGGAAATGCAAAATCCTAGATTGATGCATGTGCCCCATAGTGTTGTGAGGGATATGAGGAATTCCTATTGGCTACCCACTGTATTATTTTGTCACCTCTTTTATATCAGTTGCACTCCCAGTGTGTCCTTTCAGGCTGGCCAGTGATCCACCTCTTCTTTTGTTTTCACCTTATCGTTGTGTGGTAGGATAGTTATTCAATGAATTTATCTCTTTGTCAGCATCCTCGGAGTACTCTTCAAGACTATCTATAATATCATTTTGTGGTTTACTGCTTCTCTATATAACTAATTTGTATAATTTGTATTCAAGATTGCATAGTTTTCCCTCTAACGGAGCTAATCGTGTATGAATCAATTTAAGAATTCCAGCATGTTTTGCAATGCACACTACTTTATTTTATGCTTTAAAGGCTCATAACACTTCTGGGCTTTTGACTGAGGCTATCAAGGAATATTTAGAAATGAATCTAGACTATCTAACATCTTCCTTAAGAGTGATCTTGCAGAGCACCAGAGGGGAATTGGCAGATTCTGTGGACCATATCGGTTACTGGTATATCTAAATTTAGCATAACTGTGAAGAGATCTGTTTTGGTCCAGCTTTTATATTATCCTGCTCCATGAACTAAAATCTATAATTGAGAGCCACTAGTCAATTTTCCATGAAGTACTATGTGTGTCAGAGTCATAGGTGAACTCTCCAGAAGGATATTTATTGTATTGTTATTTTATACAGGGTTTTCACAGTCACTGTTGGATTATGCTGGAGAGTGGTGTGTCTGTCCATGAGAGGGTCAAGTACAAGGTTGAAGTCCCTGACTCAGAGCACAGTACGTGGGGCACAGCTGTCAAGTCTGTAGCTATTTGTTAAATGAAGTATGTTGTGTCTGTATTAGGGCCACAGGTGTGTATTAATGTGATGGGATTGCCTCTAACATCCGTAGTATGCTACAGCCTCCGGGGTACCCGTAAATGTTTTCCGGTAAACAGGCAATTCCTTTCTTTATTAGGATTGAAACACCACTGGTATATTTGTAATAAGATGCAAAGAAGCGAGAAGAGATCTGTTTGCTGGTGGTTTTAACTTCAGATGTCTTGATGAAGTGTGTTTCTTGTAACATACCTATATTGATGCTTTGGCCTCCAAGTATGCTAGGACTTACCTAACTTTGCCTGGGACGTTGAATCCTCTGATGATCCACATGATAAACCTAATTCTAATCGTGGGTAGCATATGTGCATTTATTACTGTGCCTTGTCAGGGTGAACCACAAAAAGTCATTAAATTAACCTGTGCCTAACCCTTTAGTAGCCTCGCACAAAGCAGTCAGGATTTATTTACAGGTAATGTAAAAAGTATTTATGCAGGCGCACAAACAGTAATAAAGTGAAAACATAACACAAGAAAAATCTCAAACCAATTTACAAAAAAAATACATTTTAGTAAATAAAATGATACCAGAACAACAAAAATTCAATCAGTAGAACCGGAGATATTGAATTTTAAGGAGTGCATTGAGAATAGCTCATCAAACGAAAAAAACAGCACTCACGGTCATCTGGTCATTCTAGACCTGGGGAAAGTCACAAGTTCATGCTGAACGGGTCGGTTACAGGGACCAGGTTAGTCTCACTGAAAAGTTACCTTCTAAGTTCAGAGTGAAACAGTTTGTTTGTGTTGAAGGAGGCCACTAAGAAGAGGCTGAGCATCGTGTGGGTCGTTGCTGTAGCACGAAGAGCAGACCAGACCTAATGGATGGTTATCACTGTAGCAGATTGTGCAGGTCTCATGTTGCCGGTCGCTGTGGACAGTTGTTTCCAGCATGAAGAGCAGGTATCACTGGAGCTTCGCAAAGGTTGTTGTCATGGGCGGCAGTGTTACGGTACAGCCTGGCCCACTCGTGGTTGTGAGGAGTCTCAACTGCAGGATTTCCACTTTTGCTTCAGTAGGAGTACACTTTGATGCCAGCCAAGGGTCCAGGACCTGCGGAGGCACCACTTGTGGATCAGGGACTCACTCCAACAGAGGTGCCAGCAAGGCTTATGCAGGTCCAGTTGAAGGTTGAGGCAGGTTTAGTTGCATAGTTGCAGCAGGTAAGCTGGGCAGTTGCAGGGAGGTTCTGATGCTTGTGTCCCTGTAGCTCACATGGGAGGTCAGCCAACTGACCCAACTGACCCTTGGAGGCACTCCAGATAGCCTGGGATGAGGGCAAGCAGTTTCAGTCTTCCTTCTCAGACAGCAAACAGTCCTTCAAGCAGCAAGGCAGTCCTTCTTCTGTAACTTCCATAGACCTAGCAGTGTTTTGATGGGTGTCACTGGAGGTCCAATATTTATACCGGATGCCAGCCTTTGTGTGTGGGGGACTCCTTGTCCTACTCTCACATCGGGTTCTGGAACGCTCTATACCTTTTCCTATCCAGGCCGCAAACTGTTTGGGTGTGACAAAAAAGGCAGGGTAGGTCAGGTGTCCTGTTTCTTTGTGTGTGCAGTGGGCAAAGCTCTTTGAAGTGTTATTGGGGCTGGGTACAGCTCCTCTACACTGATCCTGTCAAGATGACCCATCTGTCCACACATAAGCCCCTTTTGTCTTACTGTCCAGAAGCAATATGCAGACCTCAGCAGCAGAGCCATTCACAGTTGTGTGACCCAGGACACTGGCAGAAGGCACAGTTGGTCATGATACAAAAATGGCAATTTTCTTAAAATGTCATTTTCAGAATTCCAACATAAAATCCAACTTTACCACCAAAGAGGAATTTAATTTACAAATGTGTTTGAGTGCAAACAGTATATTTCTGTCAGCTTCCATTCTAACATAAGCACCTAATAAATGTGATAAGTTAACCCAGTGATAGTCAGTGGAAGGAAGGTTTAGGCCTGGAAAAAGGTTTATATTGCAAGGTTTATATGGCAGGTTAAAGCAGCACTACAGAGGCAGGCCTGAGACATGTTATGAAAGTTCTTTTTTAGTGGGTGGCACAATGAGTTGCAGGTCCTCTAGAAGCATTTAATTAACAGATCCTGGCAACATTTAGTACCATTTGCTAGGGACTTGCAAGTGAATAAATGTGCCAATTAGGTGTAGGTCAATTTTATCACGTTTAAAGGAGAGAGCACAAGCACTTTAGCACTGGTTAGGATGGAAAAATTGCACAGAGTCCTAATGCCAACAAAAACCGGTTCAGCAACAGCAGGCGAAAAGGAGGAGGGGACCCTGCAAAAAGTGACAGGTCCAACATTTACTATCTATTGTCATGAGGCTTTTTGCATGTTCAGTAGTAAAGCTTTGACCCTAGTTTGGTTTATTATATGTCAGACCTACATAGGGACCTAAAGGCGAATGTGAGGATGTCCCAAGAGGGAGCTTGTTCACGATTTTTTAAATCGGGTAGAGGGGTCAGACAAGGTTGTATTCTGGCCCCTCTCCTATTCACCCTATATGTCAATGCTCTAGATAAGCATCTGGTTACAGCCACACTCGACGTTCCGCATATAGGAGACAGTTCCATCCCAGTTCTTCTATACGCGGATGATGCGGTGTTGATAGCTCGTACACCGCTTGGCCTACAAAGGTTGCTGAGTGCATTCGCGATATTCATGGATTCCCTGGGCTTGGTGGTAAATAGTGCCAAATCACATACCATGGCCATGGGGTTAGGTAAAAATAAGTTAAGGACTTTTTACTGTAAGGAGATAGAACTTTAAAGGGTGAAGGCCTTTACCTATCTGGGAGTCTTGTTCGACGAACGATGCTCCTGGACCCCCCAGCTCTTTAACATTAACTAGAGCAACCTCTGCAGTCCAAAGCTTCGCGCAAAGACTAGGGGGTAGGCCCTGTGAAGCGGTACTTTCAATTTATAAGGCAAAATGCCTGGCAGCAGCATTTTATGGATCGGCTATATGGGGCTACAGGCAGAAGAACTTCAAAAGGTAGAAAACAAATTCTTCCGCTAACTGTTAGCGATCCCACAATCTTCGCCCACTTTCGCCACTCATCAGGAATTAGGGATGGGGTTTGTGACGGACTATATCAGTTTGGCCCCCCTTGTTTGCTGGTTGAAAGTCTGGCTTAATCTGGACTTACTCTTAAACCAGCAGATATTAAAAGACTGCCTTAGGCTGGACAAAGGAAAAGAAATACAGTGGCTATTTTATGTGAAAAATTAGCTGAAGAAACTTGGGCGACCCGAGCTATTTGAAAACCCGGATACCATTGTAAAGGGAGATATTGCATGGGTTAAGAAAAACTTTCAGGCGCGAAGAGCTATGGAAAGGGAGGAGATTGAGCTAAAAAAGCCTCACATGAGGGCCTACTATTTGTTGGTAACGACCCCTATGATTGAGCCATACTTGCAGTTGGTCACAAGGCCTTTCCACCGCGTTTTGTTGACAAAATTCCGCTTCAATCTAATACATTTTGTTCTGGGTATGTATGATGGGTGGAGTAGGCCTGTTGATACAGCTCTTTGTAAATGTGATGATAGCTCTATTCAGGATACAATGCTTTTTACCCTCTTCTGTCGTTATTATCAGGATATTAGGTTAACATTTTTATTACCACTGTTAAAGGGAACAGGGATTGTCCAGGCTAGGCCTGCTCTGCTTTACTTACAACTTCTGGAATCGCCCAGGACAATTTTTAATATTGCAAGTTACTTTGTTGCTGCTGTGCTTATTAAGAAACAAAGATGTGCAAATAGTGCTGTTCCCTTGACCAGTTGAGCACCTTATTACCCCTTTCTTTTTTAGACAGGGTCACATGAGTCCTGACATACAATTGTTAAAATTTTATGGATTGAAACGTATGATTACTCCTTTCCCTTTTTATCATGGCTGTGATTTTTAAGGAGTACATTTTTAACTGTATCAATTGAATATTATAAATTGTATGTTTTTATATGTACCTTTTATGATTTTAATTAATCGAATAAAGTGGTTTTGACTTGACTTGAATGATTTCCTCCTCGTCTGGTGCAGTAGGACCTGCTTCATCAGAATCACATGCTGGGTCATTCTCAGTTGGTTTGTGTGCTTTCCTTAGGTCAAAGGTGAGCCTGGTTTGGTGGTAATCTTTTTTCTTTCTAGCCGATGTGAATTTGCGACCTCAATCATTTGACTGTGCAATTCTAATCACTTGAGGTGAAAGGGGTGGTAAAATATTGCCGCTGGTCAGTGTTCTTTCTGAAAGTCATGTAATTTGTGGCAAGGGACCATAATTTGACCAACTCCATTTGGTGCATTTTGGATGCATGCCGCTTGATTTGGGGAAAAGCCTTATGTAGGTCTGGCCAACTCTATCACTAGCACCACCCACTGCCTGCATAGAGAATGCCAAATCTAGATTGCAGCATGCAAGTGAAGCGAGCGAGCAAGTTTTCCACAAGCTCAGTGGGGGGGATGGACTCTTCCCCCATGAAACTTTTTTCCCCTTGGCCCTTTCCATATTTTTAAAGCAGTGTAATTCCAATGCATATTTTCCCATAGAAACATATTTAAAATTGATACATATGTGATTATTGCTTGAATCACTCTACATAGAGACCAAGGATTATGAACACCTTCTAGGAACAGTGACTTCCACTCTCACAAATTCACTCTGCCTTCCACCACAGCTCTGTCGTACCATCATGTACACCCATCCGCATCCTGAAGCCACCTAGATGTGACACAGTATGCACTATTCAGTACTCATATGTTACGTGGAAAATAAAACTGGAGAAACACAACTGTGAGAAGAAAACACGCTTAGGAGCAAGATACACATATACGATGCAACATGAAGTAAAACCTGTGAAATGTAACATGCATGACTGACTTGGAATATTTTGAATTCTTGCACACATTGTCGAGAAACAAATCATGCTGCTAAAGCTAAGGACTTGAAAAGGCCCATTCGATGACTCATTTCACACTTTGTTTTCAAGTACTGCTGGTGCTGAGCACCTAACCCACATGAAGCCCTAGCTCGCCCACATTCTCATTCTCTCTCTCTGTCTCTCTCTGTCTCTCTCTCTCTCTCTCTCTCTCTCTCTCTCTCTCTCTCTCACCTATGCCTCTCCCTCCCCCTCTCTCTCCCATTAGTGTTGTTACAGAGCTGCACGAGCCTTGCACTGTTTACACAACTTCAATTGTCTGTCGGAAAGCAGCCTTTGAACCCCTTCAGCGCTGGTGACGGAACCACTCTGTCACTAGCCACGGACACGCTGTGCTGGTGACGGAGTGGTTCCTTCACGGCCGGGCCGCCGCGCCGGTGCGGCATTAATTCCGCGCTTGTGCGGTGCGTTTTATTGAGCGGGCGGGGTCGTGACGGAACCACTCCATCACAAGCACAGCGCGCACATGGCTCATGTGCACGTGGCACATGGCGGCAAGAGGTCGTGACATGGCACGTGGCACATTGCGGCGCTGCGTGTCCCCCCTCCCCCCAGCGCTGGAGCAGAATTACCCCTGCGGCCAAGAGGTTAATCGAGCCTGTGACTGCCACTCACAGGAGGAATTCCCTAAATCGAGTGCTATTGGAATCCACCACAAACTCCATTACAATTTAACCACTACATGTGCGATTCCACAAAGGTTTGCAGAGCAAAGCACTAATCATTTGATGATATACCCTACTGAAATGTAGGTTGTGATATGGATAATATGACCTTTTCTTCTACTGAGGCTTTCGAATTTTGAAGACAAACATCGTAAAGGTTTTGGCTCTCACAGACAGTAAATCTTTTTTTTTTATTTCAAAATACTTTATTAATTTTCATAAGGGCATACAGAAAGCCTGTAACATGGTTAGCATAAGTAATCGAAGGCAAAGTTATGCGTATATAATCATAAAGTCAGGATATGGCACTTATATTGGGTAACATGAGGGTAACTCAAGTGATCAATAGTAAAGGAGGAGTTTAGTTCAAGGGATTCACCATCTTTTTTCACAAGAGTTCCTGCTACATAAGCTTCCATGCAACCCGGAAACCACCTGTAATAGCATTGCCATGGCACTCTTCCGAACCAAACATTCCTATCCGCAAACAGTGAATTAGGTATTTAGGCCTGGCATTAGGCAAGACCTTTTGGTTGTATTAAATTGATATTTTTACTATACTTACTTTCAGGGGCTTTCAGTCAGACTTCTTCATCCACTTGTTTTTTTATTGTGTCATTCACATTTTTCTTCTGCTCACTGCAGCATGGGGTAATGGGTCAGCCTACTTCAGGCATTGGTCAGCTTAATTTTGAGTGACAGCATTCTGCCCTTTCACAAGAAGTACATAGACACAGACAGTAGTTCCCTTACATGACAACGCCTACTTTGGCAAGAGATCAAAAAACATTTTTTTGTTGTAGCCAATGTTTTTTTTTTTTTTAGATTGATGAGAACCTGGCAGATACCCCAAAAACGGAGCTTTGCAACAACCATGATAAAACAAAACAAATATTGACATGACAAAAGGCTGGCGCCCAGCCCCAGATCTATTGGCTTCAGGGGTGTAGCTTCTATTGGTGCAGCAGATGCAGTAGCACTGGGGCGCAGATCCCTAAGGAGCCCACTGAACCCTGATTAGTGCTGGATTTTGCAATTAATACAGCAGCCAGGGGGCCATTTCCTTCCTTGCTCTTAGGCCCATGACCCACCTGCTACACTAGTTTTTGGTTTTGCCAATGGCAGGTTACACCGGCGATGCAGACTTGTTATTGAAAATGCTATGCACATGAGCCTTGAGTACCTTGTTCAAAAAGAAAGGAAAACTTGCTCTATACAAGACCGGCCTCGGAATACAACGCAGGCGGCAATCTCGGCTAAAAGGTTGCCGGTCATTCGGTATGCAAGTGCGAATGGACTCCCTGTGAATGTTTCATGCGTGTTTAAGCTCAGCGCAGCTCGTTGGCAGTTGTATTTGCAGACGGGTTTCATTATTTAGTTCCCTTCCATTTGGAAACGATTTCAACAGATGTCTGAAGAACAAGATTTGGCAATCCTCGCCGCGGGATTTCCCCAACAACAGACTGTGTGCATGGAAACAGACGAGCGCAGGGTTCTTGCTTTGGCTGCCTGTCAGTTCGAGAAGAGAATGGAGGGAAAAGTTTATAAATGCATAAAGATATCCAGACATATCACGTCAGCTGCTTACACTGAAGCAGAATTAACATTTCTTCTGTGTCTTCTGGACACTGATGTGCAAATGGTTGAAACTTCACTGCTGATTGAGTATGGTTTTTGGACATTTGCCAGAGAAAAACTCGTACCTCTGGTCTTAGAAACTGCTGTCAGATCACTGCAATGTATGAGGTCCAAGATCAGAGACGTTTTGAGGAATGGGCAGAGTGGGCAATTGTTCAGGGCCCCCAACTTACAAGGGGCACTCTGGGAAATTGAAATTTCTCTCTAGTTCACTTCTGTTTATTTTCCTGTCTTAACCTTTAACGCATGATCTTGTTAGGCAACATAGGGCTTGAATAAGTAAAAAATGGCAAATAAAATCCGAATCTCTTCCAAACAGGGGTCCCCAGCAGATGTCTTGCCTGAGGGCCCCAAATTCCTTAAGATCACACTGCCAAGGCCTGTGACAGTTTGTAAAATTGAGTTTGCATAGGGCCTTGAATTTTAATGTTAAAACATGGTGTTTATCATCTCGAAATATTATGCCACATTGTGTCTTTAGCAATCCAAAAGTAATAGGCTAATTGCGAGCATAGTACAGCTTCCTTGCACGTGATCTTGTCAGTAAAGTCTTCCACTGGCTTGTATGTCAGGAAATTGTAGTCAGAAATATCAACTAACATGAATATCATGTCCTAAGTATTGTTCACAAAAATATCATCTCATTGAATTTAGATTTTCTATTATATCTCCAATTTAGTGATACTTTTGTTGATATCGTATTCTGATTCCGATATTTGGCTACCGCACTTTTCTGGGTCACCCTTTTTTGGGTCTTTCACATAGATGTGGTTAGGGGGCACAGACAGTTTTAGATGCAGACTGTTGAGATAGTCGAGGGCGCTGGCTCTGCACGCTAGTGATGATCCCTAAAATACATCCTTCCCCAAGTCAAGGACTGATCCGTCATGAGAATGATGTCCTCAAACTTCCTTCCCAGCTAACGATTAACCTGAGTGCAGGAACATAAGAGGATGGAGGGGTCTATCTAGTGTTTAATGTATGACAGTGGTTGCAGATGGTGGGTACAAAGACCCACTTCTGAGGGCTTAACTTATTTTTGATCATCAGACTTTGACTTACAGCAAGAGAGAAAGCGGCAGAAAAGGAAAGGAAAAAGAAGGAAGAGAGAGATAGGAAAACCAGGATGAGAAACCAGGGATAAATCACAAACTGCAAGTATGAGATAAAGGACAGGAACTGTAGGGTGATGAAAGAAGGTGGCATGAGGTGGAAGTAATATGAAGCAGGCTTTTTATCCAACTGCTGCAGCACCAGCTCCATCATAAGAAAAAAAAATGTTGAGTCCCTACACTTATTTTTGTAATTTAATTTAACAAATTAAGCACAGTTTACTGCTAGAGATAGGCCACTTCCTAAAAGTGGGAGTTTGCATGTGAGAGCTTTCTTTCCCATCCAGGGCAACACTTGCATGTAAAGTTGAGCAGTCAGGTGGCTTTTGAATCCCCCGCCTTAGATTTCAGGACTGATTTTGTGAAAGATGGCAAAAACGTCCTATGCTCCTGCTCTAAAAAGTTGTTACTGCACAACAGTGTTGGCACTCTACTTGGTATCGGTTCTTCAATAGAAAGTACGCTTGCCAGTGCTTAATTTGTGCAGGTGAATTCCGGTGCTGAACATCAGCACTTAATTGGCAACACCGGCACTTATGACAGTTTCCCACATAGTGGTGCTGTTTGTCTAATTTAGAGATGAGAACAATAACAGTTGTTTAGTAGTTCAATATACATTAAAAACAACTAACACATGCCACCCAACACATTTTTCTAGCTTTGGAAGCCTGGGATAGGCTGAATTTGCACACCCGTAGGAGTGCGATGGCTAATAGTTGTGTTGCTACTGGCACTGGCTGGGGCAATTGAGTGGTGCAAGCTGCAGTGGCATCCTGGTGAGGGCCCTGGTACTTATATTTTTACAAATTAAGCACAGTTGATGCCAATTGCTAGATAAGAGAGGCTGGCGAGCTCCATGCTTTAGATGTTGAGAACTGTAGAAGATAACCATTGTTGTGAAACCTGTGTTCCCCTAAGACAGCTCAGAAGATACTTCTATGGCCATACGGAAAGCAACATGCATTGGACCAATGAAATGCTTGACCTGCCATGGAAGGGCGAAGCGATGCCATAGAGACAGAGTAGGTGCTTTTTTTGTTTAACAAATATATATTATTTCCCTCGTATAAAAGATGTTGGTGCTATATTCAATAAAGTGAGGTATTAAGGGATTGACCTGTTTCACCAATCACTAGAGTTAAATAAATCTACACTGTGGGGTGTTAATGAAACATGATACACTTACCATTCTAAGCTCAGAGAAATACACCTGCGTGGATGTTACAAAGGAAGAACATGTTGTGAGCAGCTGCCTTGCACGTTGCCCATGCACTTTGTCAGATTGTGCAATTGGCTGCTACAGAAACTGACCCCTCTGACATACCATATTTGATTCCTCGAACTGACAATTAAAACAGTGGTAGAAAATTATTTTTCTGCAAGCTGTATTACAACAAATATACAATGCTCTCCTATGGTAAATGTTTGTGAACAAACCAACTAGATAACAGGCGTCTCACTAAAAAAGCAGGAATCTCAGGAATTGCGTTTGCCGCAAATGAAAACGAATGTCACACCATCTATTATATACTTAAAGCTGTTCCCCTTTTTCTGCTCCATTTGGGATTAGTCACAATTCTGAATGTGCCTAGCTGCTTGAAGAATCCTATCCATTCGTCTCATAGAACAAAGTTTTCTAACTTTGTATGCTGCACATTCGAGAAGATTTAAGGGAATTAAAGAACAAGCCCTGTCAGATGATACAATTTTTTAATTAATAATGAACAATGTATTACCGTGCTCATTTTCCAGCAAAACTAAACTTCTGTAAAATTCCTCATAGGCTCCCCTTTGTGTGGAAGACAGAAGGTGCACCAAACGGTTGATCTACATCAACTGGGTGGACCCAGTCGTTGTCTGAAGTTTAGTTATTTGCGACGCCATGAAGGGCTTTGACCATAGCCACTGATGGTAGCCAGGCAGGCTACTCATTGGCACGGAACTCTCGTTGTCAGCACCTGACATGATTCCTTAAGGCTCTTTTTGGCGCATTAGCAGGATAATATTATGAGGGCACATTTTATGTATGACTTACATTTCCAATAGCCTCTCTACTGAACAAAACAGTCATGCGCACTCCACTGTTCTCCATCCAGGCTGCACTACAGCCTGCATGGAGAAAATGCCCACCTCTCCAGCCCCTGGCTGAGCACTGTGTCACGGCGCTCAGACCAATCACAAAGCTGCATGCAGTGTTGTGATTGGCTTAGGGGTGGGAGCCTGGCTGCCTGCTTCCTGTTCCGATCTGGAGTCAGACACAGGCAAGCAGGAGAGAAGACGCAGGACCTTGCTGTGGCAAGGTAAGTTTTATTTTAATATTTTTCAAAGAGCAGCCCGCGACCCCGATTTCTATGCGTCTACCCCACCACCCGTGAGCCGTGCCGGCCACCCCTGTTCACAAGACCATCTTTTGTTGAGTGGTTTGTTGAGTGGTAAACAGCAGGGTCTGTCGACCTAGAGTTAAAATGAAATGTATTTTGTACCTTTGCTCTGCTCTCTGGTACTATTTTTTTTATGCCTATGTTATTCCTTATGATGTCAGAGTTGTCAGGGCTTGTGCCTGTAGTCTGATAGGGCTGGTGTACTTTAAAAGTGGTAGGACGTAAATAGCCACACCAGATTGCAGTGAACATGTCTAAGTTTCCCCCACAAGATTTAAGTTGGTCCTTCCTCGATACAAATGTGAAAAACAAGACCAATGTGTATATTTTAAATTGCCACCAACTTAAAAACTGTAGAGGGTGATTCTCTGGTAAAGTGCCACCCTCTACAAATCCCTTCCTTCGTCACTTTATGCAGAATTCTCCTCATAGATTTTACCACCAAATGTACATTTGCAACCTGGTGACAAAACGAACTAATGCACCGTAATCCTCAAACACAATACCCTTTCTCACGAAGCTCAGCCAGTGCACCTTATTCTTGATCTGAACTACCACCACTTGTAAGTTGCAGTCCATTGAAGACAAAATTAAACTCTGCTTATGGAAATCTGCAGGGCTGGACTGGGTATCAATCTCATTGGGCAATTTCCTGGGAGGCTGGAGCAATGTGCATACCCCTCGGCACCCTTACATAAGGTTGCTGAGGGGTATGTCCTGCAATGAATTTTAAACACGGCGGGAAGAAGGAAGAGTCCCACTATGTTTAAAAACCACTGCAGATGAAACTTTAATCTGAAGTGTTTTTTAAACAAAGAGGTACTGCTGCCTCTTGCAGCCCTATTTAAAATTCGCTGCACAACACAGCAATGCATACCCCTCGTCGCCCTTTCGTACTCTGCAGTGAGTACTGCAGAGTCTTTAATGGCATTGAGGGGTGTCCACTCCTGACTAATATGCAGTGGTGTCTAAGGCTTAGAAACCACTGCATACCCCCCTTACATACTCTGCAGTAGTAATTGCAGAGTATGTAACGGTATCGAGCCGTATTTGGCTGCACTAATTCGTAGTTCAAAGTGCATCCTCACATCCATTTTTGGGTGTATTTATAATATTGCGAAGGGTACACTCCACCCCATCACAGGATTTTAATGAAATTCCACTGAATGCAGTGAAACCAAATCCCAACATTTCTGCACACTAGGGGTTTTTGATAGACAGGGCTCTGGAATCGTTTCAAGCAACAACCACAATATTTGTCAGGGTGAACCACAAACTAATCGGTGCTTAACTCTCTTGTAGCTTGTCATAAAACTGTCACTTTGTTAAGTATTTATGCAGCACACAAACATTAATAAAGTGAAAACTTATCACAAAAGATATATCACACCAATTTAGAAAAATAGAGTAAAATGTAGTATATAAAATAAGATCTAAATGACAAAAATCCAATCATTAAAAAAGGAGACATATAATTTTAAAAGTTTAAGAAAAACAAAGAAGCACAAAGCACTAAATGTGGGTATCTGATCATATTAGACAGGGACAAAGTCATATGTTCAGGTTGACCGTGATAGCGTACCGCCGGATACAGGGATCAGGTTAGTCCTGCTGAAAAAAGTTCCTTCTCATGGTCTGGAGTGCACAGTTCCGAATTTCAGGATTTCACTGCAGGAGCACAACTGATGCCAGCCAAGGGCACAAGACCTGATGCACCTCTTGTGGATCAGAAACTCATTCCAGCAGGGCTCAGACCGGTTCAGTTGCAGGTCCAGGCAGGGCCAGTTGCATCAGGTACACAGGGCAGTTACAGGTAGGACTTTGGAGCTGGTTGTGTCACTGTAGCTCAGAACAGAATGTCAGTCACCTGACCCTAAGATTGCTCTCATATTCCTGGGTTCAAAGAGATGGTCCTCTCTCCTTCAAGCAGCAGGTCAGGCCTCAAGCAGCAGGGCGGTCTTCTGAAGGACAAGGCAGGCCTTAACTGCAGGGCGCAAGTACAAGGCATGCCTCAAGCAGCAGAGCAGTCATTTGGTAACAACAAAGCAATCTTCTGTTACCAGTAAGACAGTCCTCGGAGAAACAAGGCAGTCCCTCTGTAGTCTTCCACAGGCCCAGGAGTATACTGAAGGGTTGGTCTGTGGGTTCGTTATTTATACCTGGTGCCAGCTTTGAAGTGGGACAATAATCTAGACTTCCCCCCCACATTTGGTTCTTGAATTTCTTTTGTTCCCCTGTCCTGGTCCCAGGATGTCTTAAGTTACAAAAGGCTACAGCTATGCGTGTATTTGTTAATGCAGCTCATAGAAAGTGCAAGTGTGGTAGGATACAGCTCCATCCCTAAATCAGGTCAGGATGGCCTGTTCTGCCATCACCCAATCCCCCTTTGTGTTGTTTTCTGGAAAGGAATACACAAAGGCCAACTGCCAAGTACACCTAGTCATGTGACCCAGGATAGAAGCGGCAGGCACCAAATGGTTAGGACAAGAAAATGCCACCTCTCTAAAAGTTTGAAGAATGGGGGAGTCAGGTCCTGGGACGTGGGGCTAGCTGGACCATTAATATAACTAAGTACACAGATTGCCAGCCACACACTTACTTAAATCCTCTATTTTTGAGGGAACAAACCATAAGAGACTTCCTGGTTCGTACGGGTATATCACTCAAACCCTTTTATTATTTATTTATTTTTTGTCTTTTTTTTAAGTATTGATGTATTACCAGAGTCAAAAGTATAAACTTGATGACAATCATAAATTAGTGAACTACAGTTGAATGTAGGCAGTTCAAAAAAGGAAAAATAGACTTCAAATTAATTCATTCAGTCCATTCAACCAACTCAGCATCTAGCTCTCATTCACTTAGTTTGGCTGCCAAACTAAGTGAATGAGAGCTAGATGCTGAGTCACAGCTTGTTCAAGGAAAGCGAGCGCAAATAATAAGGACTGAGGAAAGCGGTGCCTACATGGTTAGAAAGCGTTTACCGCTGCAACCGATTAGAACACGAACAGCCCAAGCGAGGAATCCCTCAGAGCAGGCTGTAATACAAGACTGAAAATGAACTCCCATTTGGTGGAAACGTAGGATCACGAGCATGATCCAGTAAGATCCCGAAAAGAAAAGAAACTCAGTCAGAACTAATACCCTACCCTTGACCGGCGGCTGCTGGTTCAACAGATATCCTGTATTAAGACAGAGCCCTGATAAGAATCCGTAGAGTTGACATACCGGATTCGAAACGCGTTGGAGTAAAAAGATTAGCCATTTATTGGTTGAATGGACTGAATGAATTAATTTGAAGTCTATTTTTCCTTTTTTGAACTGCCTACATTCAACTGTAGTTCATTGATTTATGATTGTCATCAAGTTTATACTTTTGACTCTGGTCTTTATGGAATTACGGATGATTTTTTCTTCGTAGTATGAATATTTGAGTGTATATATATCAGAGCAATTCACTTTGTATAATACAACTAGTTATGTGTATGTGTTTGTGTTGTAAATAATCGCGAATTGTAAATAATTGTATATAAGGTGTACAAAACGATAAGGTGTCCCTTTCATACATCAATACTTAAAAAAAGACAAAAATAAATAAATAATAAAAGGGTTTGAGTGATATACCCGTACGAACCAGGAAGTCTCTTATGGTTTGTTCCCTCAAAAATAGAGGATTTAAGTAAGTGTGTGGCTGGCAATCTGTGTACTTAGTTACCTCTCTAAAAGTGGCATTTTCTGAATTGTGGCTTAAAATCCAACTTTGTCATTAAAGAGGGGTTTGAATCGTAATTCATTAGAGATCAAACATGATATTTCTACCTGTTCCAAAACAAAAGTTATCACTTATTAAATATAATAAGGTAACCCGATGTTATCCTATGTGAGAAGTAGACATTGCAGTACTGCTAAATATTAATTTGAGTATTTACTACCAAGACATGTAAAATGTAAAAGTACATGTTTAAGCTTTTAAATGCACTGCAACCTACCCTAGGTGTGACTTATGCGTTTTAAATAGGAGGATTTAGGCCTGGCAAGAAATTTATTTTGTCAGGTCACAATGGAAGTTTAAAACTGCACACAGGTTGCAATGGCAGGCCCGAGAAATGTTTGGAAGGGCTACTTGAGTGGGTGGCAGAATGAGTGCTGCAGACCAAATTGCATCACTCTACTAGGGATGTTCAAGTAACTTAAAAGTGTCAATTGTAGAATGAATAATTTTCCGATTTTAGTGGAGTTTTCAAAAAAGCCTTTTTTGCTTGGGTTAGCAGTGGTAAAGTGTGCAGAGTCATGAGGCCAAAAAAAAAATGAATACAGCAAAACAGAGGAGGAGAAGCAAAATGTTTGGGGACAACTCTGCCAAGGACGCTAGGTCTCACACTATGGAATTACAAATCAGTTTTATGAGTGACTTTAAGTAAAGTTGATTGTCATATTTTTGCAGTTGAGTATTTATATAACACGGGGACCACCCTCGTCAGCTAGTAGGACTGTGAATAAAAAGCTACTACCGAAGAGGTATGTGTATATATCTATACTACTATTATAAAGGAAGAACTTTGAACCTTTGAGGCGGGTAAACTCGGGAACCACAGCGCCAATCCACATACCCGATACATTGTTGTAATCGTCAGGGTGTGCAGATGGACATAGGCTATATAAACGTAATAAATATACGTTATTTAAAAAATTTACCGCAAAAAAAAGTAGTCCCTTGGAAGAAGCGCCGGCAGCGACGTGCGTGCCCGACGTGAGGAGCGTGGAGAGGAGCGGCATCCAGGAGCGCGAGGAGGACCGCGCGGGGAGGAGCGGTGAGGAGCGGCGGACAGGCGGTGAGGAGCGGCGGACAGGCGGTGAGGAGCGGTGGACAGGCGGTGAGGAGCGGCGGACAGGCGGGGAGGAGCGGTGAGCGGCAGATGAGGTTGGTTATTTATTTATTTATTTAGGAGCGGTGAGCGGCAGAAAAATGAAGCAAAAATGAAAATCGTGAGCAAGAGGGAGCAAACGGAGCATTACAAAAGTGAGCCAAATGGTACATTACAGGAGGAAAAAGTTACGTGTGCGGGTTACAAAAGCGTACATCGTGAGCAAGAGGAAGCAAATGGAGCATTACAAAAGTGAGCCAAACGGTGCATTACAGGAGGAAAAAGTTACGTGTGCAGGTTACAAAAGCGTAGAAAGTAAGCATAGAGGTATAGGAGGAAAAGTGACGTGTGCAGGTAGCAAGAGGAAGCAAACGGAGCATTAAAAAAGTGAGCCAAACGGTGCATTACATGAGGAAAAAGTTACGTGTGCAGGTTACAAAAGCGTAGAAAGTAAACATAGAGGTATAGGAGGAAAAAGTGACGTATGCAGGTAGCAAGAGGAAGCAAATGGAGCATTAAAAAAGTGAGCCAAACGGTGCATTACAGGAGGAAAAAGTTACATGTGCAGGTTACAAAAGCGTACAAAGTAAACATAGAGGTATAATACTGCAATATATGGAGGAAGGCTCATGGGGACCCACGGACAATGTCGGGGCGGGCGGGGGCCCTGAAGCCAAATTGCTCCCGGACAACGTCGGGACGGGCTGCTAGTATAGCTATAAAACTGCAAATCGAGTCACAGATGTCGGAAGTGCCGCTATACCCGTGATCAAGACTAAGTGTTGAAACGCGTTGGGGAGGCAACTTGTGGTTGTATGCTGCCATTAACATTAAAGGAGATACGTACCAGTTTGAATATATATATATATATATATATTCACCATAAAAACCAAAGGTTACTGGAGCGTTATAGTTAGGAAATAGAATTTTAGAAAACCTTAGAAATTCACTGAAAAAAACAAAGGTTACAGAGATGTTATAATTAAGTTCAGATTTTACAAACACAAAACCATTGAAATTGGTCAATTATAGTTATTTCAAGCAACTATAACTCATGTCCTAAGGTAACTATAATTTGTGGCCATGCACTGCAAATGAACCCACATATTACATCAATCATGACATAATCTATGACATCCTTAATAATATCACGGCAACATTTGTGTGAAATAATTGATGAGAAAATTGTGTATGGCGGGTACATGAGTTATAGTTACCTCAGAGCACAAGTTATAGTTACTTGAGTTATCTAAAGATATAACTGCTGAATATCCATAGTTTTGCGTGTGTTAAATTTGAACCTAACTATAACATCCCTGTAACCTTTGTTTTTTTCAGTGAATTTCTATGTTTTCAAAAATGTTATTTTCCAACTATAATGTCCCTGTAAACTTTGTTTTTTTCTGTGAATTTCTATAGTTTTTTAAAGCAATTTCCTTTGTTTTTTTTGTAAATATGTATATATTAACTAACTGGCTGCCGCCAGTAGGTAGTTATAGTTAGGACCATGTTTCCATAGGAAAGGTATTTTTTTACTTGCCTTCGTCTTTGGAGCCATTCAAATCTTTACAAAATGTTTGTCAAAAATTTGGCGCTCTCTTAAGCTTCTGTCTGGAAATTTATGGGGTGATCCGTGAAGTGAGGGCAATAAAAAAACGGGGGTTCCAAAATGTATTTTCCCCATGTTAATTCCCATAGGGTTTTCGAACATGAATGCAGATCGAACAACTGAATGGAATTACACCAAATTTGGCAGAAAGTTAGATCTTGGTCCAGAGAAGTGCCTTTTTGTGATTGTATATCAATCTGTTTGGTAGTTTTAGAGATATTAACTAAAATCCAAATGTATATATCCAGAGGTGCGGATCCCCTGCAGATCCGACAGTTCCCCTGCTGTAGTCTGATTGGCTGTCAACACTTCAACCAGGAAGTGTTGCAGCCATCTTGGGTCTTAGCTTCAGCTGAGACCCACAAAAAACATTAGAAATATAGAAAAGGGAGTAGGGAAGGAATACCCTGACAACCTAGATGTGGCGATGGGATCCCACAGAGACCCTGCAGGGGGTTAAAACAGTGTTTTCTCAATTTTGGCCCATAAGAAAAAATAAGGGTGGTCTACCGCGCTTCTTTTTTTAAAAAGAAGTCCCAGGCTGCCCAGATTCTGGAGGAATATATTCTTTATTAAATTAAAGGAGGGGGATGCATGTGGCCTCCTTCCATGGGCATTTTTATGCCCCTGGGACCTCCACCTACTGTGGCTTATTTTTCTGTTACGAGGACCCATGCACCCACTCAGGCCCAGGAGACCCCCACTTCCTTGGGGCTTAAAACAAAGAAAATTGTGGGGGCCGGGCACAGGGAGAACTATCCCCCCATAGACATATAGAAATAATTCAGTTGGGTCTCGTGGACCCCCATGCCCCAGGGACCATCTTCCCAGGCTCGGGAGACTACACCTGCCCAGGTCCAAAATATAATTTGTGAATTGGGAAGGGGGCTGTGCGGCCTCGCTCTCAGACCATATACAACCCCTGGGACCACCACCTCCCCGGGTCGGCCCATGAAAAATAAGGAAGAGGGACCACACAATCTGCCTCCGGGAACCATATATGGCCATGGGGACCAACCCCAGGGCAGCTCCTGCTATGTCCCAATGTGCCTGCCTCCAGGATATAGCTGTTTTCTCTGACTTGGCAGGAGCTTTGACCATTTCCACCAAGGAAACACAAACTCTGCTCCCAGTAAGCGAGAGCTGTGAACCCACTCCCGCTTGTTGGGAGTGGAGTTTTTGTCTGTTTCCCTGCCCCCTGTCAAGCGGGTAGGGAAACAAACACAATGATTGCTCTCACAAACAGGAAAGTGCATGTTTAGCAGCTCCCTTTCTGGGAGTGCAATGCCAGCTCCCGTTGGAGACAGGGTTCTGGCTGGGTTCATGGGGGCCTTTAGGCTCCCCCATAGTCCCCATGCTGCATGCACTCTGTGTGCCCTGGGGGACACCCAAGGGACAAGGCCAGCCCTACAAAATGGCCCAAGAACTGTGACTACACTGCTCCCCTCCCCCATTGAGTTAAGGTTGGGCCCCAGGGGATGGGGTCCCTGGGGTCTGTATGTGGCCAGGGAGGGTGCCCACCTCCCACTTTGAAAAATATATTTGGCACCAGGGAGGAGGTAGTCCCAGGGATATCCACGCAGCTCCATGCATGAACTTTATTTAGTTTTCATTCAGCAGTAGTATGTTTACAGTACACTCTTGGAGCAACCAATCTTAACTTTCTCTACTTTGTGTATATTGCACATTCAATTGCTAAGAGGGACCAGAACAAAGCAGGACATATGCTTTGTATTCTGTGAAGAGTCCTTGGACATTCTATGAGTCTGGTGCTGAGTTGAGTCCAGTATGCCTATCAGTCAAGGTATCATGCCTTTGAATCCAGAGATGCACTCGAGAACTAACTATTAAGGCAGCCTGCCTGATTTGCATCAGCATGAATATGTCCTATCCATTGGCATTATGCTTTATAGACACATGCCATCTGTGCAGACTCATGCATATACTCACAGACACTCACAGACCCACTCAAACATTTATGCATCCACTCATACACCCACTCAGACCACTGACAGACCCACTCAGACCATCACCGACCCACTCATAACCCAGTGAGATACTTATGCAGCCATTCTCAGGCCCACTGAGACACTCAAACACTCACTCATACACCCATAGAAACATTCACTCACACATCCACTGAGAGACTCACTCACTCACTCACACACTCACTGTCAAAGGTTACAGGTTACAGATAGGAAATACAATTTAAAAATCCTAGAAAATCACCTTAAAAACCAATGGTTGCAGGAACGTTACAGGAAGCAAATAGAAGTTTTACAAAACTTAGAAATTCACTGAAAAACCTAAAGTTTACAGGCATGTTATGGCTAGGAAATAGAATTATAAAAACCATAGAAATTCACTGAACCAACCAAAAGTTACAGGGACGTTATAGTAGCTCAGATTTCGCTCATTCAAAACCAGTGAAATTTAGCATTTATAGCTAAATATAACTTATGCCCCCTCAATGCACTGCGTATGACCTCACATACTACATCACTCATGACATGGCCAGTGACATCATTCAACACAAATAAGGGGAGAGTGTCAATCATGTCTACAGCTCTCGCACCCCGAACCCCCTGAGTAATAATTGTATACACGTAGAGTGGTGGAGAGGGAAGATAAGAAAAGAAGAACAGCCCCTCAACACTCCACAATACACTCCACAAAACAAAAAATTCTTCGTTTTGGGAATACTGCCCTCACTCACACACCGAAGTGTGTGACATGCTTCATCATCGGGCCTGCTTACAATACGCCCAGGTGTAGCCAAACTCTGGGCGGAGCATAGGGAGGGTTTTTTTTTAACATAAAAAGACCATAAGACAAATATACAAGACCAAACAACAAATAAACATATAAATCAAAACGTGATCAGTGAAGTATCACCCTGTGACTGAGAAAGGTTCACAACATGTGCAGTTAAAGGCAAAGTGTTTAAAACTAGTTTGTGGATGCCAAGCAAAAACTTTATTAATAGGTTCCACAACCAGGATTAAAAGAAATAAGAGGATGGGTAATGTTTCCAAAAGAAATTCATGATTCTCAAAACAACCCTCCTAATACAGCCTTTGTCAACATGTTTTGACCCACTTACTGTGCCTCAAAGGTCACCCCTGTCTTCTTCAGGACATGTGTTGTTACCCGTTTCCAAAATTGGTCACACCGTAATTCGGTCAAAGTACCAATTTAGTGATCCCATGCGATTCCAGTTGAATCAACATGTGTGGAGGGGATCCCAACAATAAGGGAAACATGTGCGAGTTTATTGTGGATGTTAACTCGACATGGCGTCCAGCAGGTCGGTGTCCCAAGAACACAACTGTTCCGAGGACGACACCTCGTTTTTCTGCCTGTTTCCGGATCGCCGCGAAGGTGTCACAGGATGGTCAGTGACATCTCAGATGACATAAGTAAAGGCGTTCAGCAGTGATTGCGAGTGTTTTCTAAAGGTTTTTGTGTGTGAAATATATATACTAAGGTGCCACAAAAGTGAAATTAATATACTAAGTGTACTAGTGAGTGATTCCTTTTTTCAACATAGTTTGTGAGTTGCTGTTTGTTTCTGTGTGTGAGTGGGAGCCTGAGTGACTGAACAGGTGTGCAAGTGGGTGTGTTAGTAGCTGTATGGGTGTATAAGTGGTGTCTGATTAACTGTGTGGCTGACCTAGTGGCTATGTGAGTGGATCTATTGTTGAGTTAGTGAGTGGGTAGAACAGTGGCTGTTTGGGTGAGTGAGTGGGTGTCTGGCTGTATGAGTGAATGACTGTGTAAGTGGCTATATGGAAGAGTGAGTGTCTGTGGGATTGGCTGTTTGGGTGAGTGAGTGGCTGTGTGAGTGGTTGTATAGATGTGTGAATGTGTGAGTGAGCAAGTGGCTCTGTTGAGAGACTATATTGGTGAAGGAGTGGGTGTGTGTGTGTGGCTGTATGGGTAAATAACTGGGTGTGCCAGTACCTGTATGGGTGAGTGTGTGGCTGTATAAGTGGATGTGTGGTTGAGTGACTGATTTTATGATTTTGTTCTATGAGTGAGTGAGTGGGTGTGTGACTGGCTCTATGGATAAGTGTGTGGTTGTGTAAGTACTTGTACAGGTCTTTGGGTATGGGAGTGGTTCTGTGAGTGTGTGAGTAGGCATCTGAGAGGTTTTATGGTTGTATGAGTTGGTGTGTGAGTGGTTCTGTGGATGATGTCATTAGTGATTTCATTTGATATGTCATCTTTGATGTCATCAATGATACTACTGACCATGTCATGAGGGATGTAATATGTGAGGTCATAAGTAGTGCATTGCAGGGGGGTAAGTTATAGTTAGCTCAGGTAACTATAACTGCTGAATTTCACTTGTTTTGTAGGAGTGAAATCTGAGCCTAACTATAATGTCTCTGTAACATTTGTTTTTTCAGTAAATTTCTAAGGATTTTATTATTCTATTTCCTAACTATTACCTACCTGAAACCTTTGTTTTTTTTGGTAAATATCTATGTTTTTTTTAAATTCTATCTGCTAAGTATAACATCCCTGTAACCTTTGGTTTTTTAAGTGAATTTGAAAGCTTTTTTAAATTTCATTTCCTAACTGTAACCTCTAACTTTTCACACCGAGCGAGAGAGTATGAGTGGGGCTGTAAGGGGGTGTAAGAGTGTTGGAGTGGGTGTGTAAGTCTATAAAAGCGTCTGTGAGTGGGTAAGAGAGAGTATGAGTGTTTCTGTAAGTGGGTGCACGAGTGCCTGCTTGTGATTGTGGGTGGATGTATGTGTCTGAGATCGTCTGTGAGTAGGTGCAAGAGTGAATGGGTCTGTGAGTGGCACTAACAGTGTCTGAGTTTCTGTGAGTGGGTGAATAAGATTTTCACTGTAGAATTCAATGGAGTTACCGAAAAACTCAACCAAATTCTGAAGAGTTCTGTGAGCAGGCGGAGTATTGCTTGACCACCCATAATAAAGTCCCCTTGGCTGCTGAGGGTCATTGGGGCCAAGAACCCCTATTGTTGTCACAAGTAAGTCCCCAAGAGGGGATTACTGAGACCTCATTAGAGGCCCTATCCCTTTTCTCAACCACTCTGCAAAGGGGCTCCATGGCGCACTTCCGGTGGGGGGATGAAGTTCCCTTGGATGCTGATTGTTGTTGGGGGCAAAGAGCCCCTATTGTTGCTGCAAATAAGTCTCCAAGGCCGGGATTACTGAGACCTCATCGGAGGCCCCACCCCCTTTCTCAACCCCTCTACAAATGAAATGAAATGAAATTAAATTAAATTAAATTAAAAATTATATTTGTATAGCGCCAAACTACCCGGAGGCCTCGCAGCGCTTGGGACCTCATGATGCACTACTGGTTAGGGGATGATGTCCCCTTGGCTGCTGAGGGGTGTTGGGGCCAGGAATCCCTAATGTTACCAGAAGTCCCCCACAGCCGGACTGCTGAGACCTCGCCGGAGGCCCCACCTTTCTCACCCCATCTGCAAACACATCTCCTGGTGCACTAATGATTGGGTAATGAACTCCCCTTGGCTGCTGAGGATTGTTGGGGGCCAAGAACCCCTATTATTGGCACATGTAAGTCCTCACAGTGGGAGTCCTCATTGGAGGCCCGCCCCGTTTCTCAACCACTGTGCAAAGTGACCTCCTGGAGCACTACCGGTTGGAGAAAAAATCCTCTTGGCTGCTGATGGTCATTGGGGGCCAAGAAGCCCCTATTGTTGCCACAAGTAAGTCCACACATTGGGATTCTTGAGACCTCGTTGGAGGCCCGCTCCCTTTCTCAACCACTCTGCAAAGGGGTCTCCTGGCACACTACTGGTTGGGGTGTTAAGTCTAGGAGTGAGCGTGCCGGTTAACTCCATTCCACCAGTGGTTGGTGCAGTTTTTGCAAAACTCTGCATTTCAAGCTGAATGCTGCGTGGCAAAACTTCATCAGCAGAGCGGAGTTTACTACCCTCCTTTAGTTACTACCAACACCTGCAAGACCTCCGTTGGCTCCCCGTTGAGAAGAGAGTAACCTTCAAGATATTCACCCCGCCTATAAATGCCTCCACAACATCGGACCCCAATACCTCAATGAAAGAATATCCTTCCACGTACCCAAACGAATGTTCTGATCCGTGACCTCGCCGAAACCCCGTGCAACCACAGAGCCAGAACGGGTGGAAGAACCATCTCCTAGATTGCGGCCAAGACCTGAAACGAGCTCCCGGTTAACCTCAGGCACCCCCACCCCTCTCTGCACAGCTTCAGGAAGACCCTCAAGACCTGGCTCTTCGACTGCCGGAGCTGCATACCCCTCCCAGCGCCTTGAGACCCTCACAGGTGAGTAGTGCACTTACCAATTCCCTGACTGATTGCATTGCCGAGACCTATTGGCTTTACCAATGCTTGTTTACTATCTGTTTCCATTGCTGGCAAAGCCAAAAATATAGGCTTTTATGTGATAAAAAGCATTTGTGTTTACACACATGTAAACATCATTTGTGAAGGCTTCTGTTTACATGTCCTCATAAAAGCCAGGGGCCGTATTACACATTATCACTGTTTGCGCCTGGTGCACCTTTCAAAAGGTACGCCGGGTGCAAAAAGTGATAATGCACCCCATTATGGTGTATGCCTTACCTCCAGGACAGCCGCGAACTCGCTCTGCCCTGGTTGCAGCACATTCATGCGAAAACACAGAGCCGCCGCTCCATTTTGTTACATTGCAGGCAGCACCCGCCTGCACTTTCAAAGGGGTTTAGAGATCCCTTTACAGGTGGGGGCCGTCATTGACTGTACCCGCCGGCAAGGGGATGTCTGGGGAGGTCCATGGGAACCCCCTTTACCCACTGCAGAGTGTTGCTGTAAGGAGGCGCACTGAATGTGCACCACGTTTTTTAATGGGGCTCTGTCAGTGAGCTGACGGGGTAAGGGGACGGGATGATGCAGTATTACTAGACTTGGATTAACTTGACAACACTCTTACATTTTAAAGGATTGCTATGTTCTAAAACATTGTGATAAGACATGCTTTGAATTTTTGTACTAGCCTAAGGTATGCCCAGATTTATTCGACTGGCCTATTGCTTGTGCTTGAGTGGGCATTTTCCTTCAATTTTGCTTAACAACTTTGTGTACAGAACCCACACTGGCATATTGATGCTCAGTACTCTCTCTCCTTTATGTGCCTCCAAATAGTATATACTCCCAGGTGGTATGGAACTCATAAGACTCCCTGGAACTTGCAAAGTAGTTTTAGATGAACTGGTCCAGGCCCGTTAATGCAATGCTGTGATCTGCTGTAGCTTTGTGTGCTAGACTTGAGGTTACTACTAATATATCAAAAAAAATATTTCACGAGTACTGCACTCCTGTTATGATTCTCAGCAGAGGAGTGAGTCACAACCCTACGTGATGCTTTGGTCCAGAAGTTCTCCCTCACAGGAATGTCACTCAGTTCCTGAACGACATCTTTGACAAGCTTAATATAATTCTGGTCGTTCATGCAGACCTTCAGCTTCCCATAAAGTCTGGTGTTGACCAAGAGTGGCGGGTCAAAGGAGAAGGGGCCAGGGGACGACAACATAAAAATAAAAATATATTTTTTTTTAACTTAACTGCATCCGGCCATGGTGTGCTCTTCTGCTCCTCTCCTCTGCAGGCACAAGCTCCAAGACTCCACTGCAGACATTCCTGATGCTGCTCTCATGCTGCTGGTGGCAGCATGAAAGCAGCGTCAGGATTGGCCTGAGCGCTCTGAATTTGCGCTCCCAGTCAGACTGGGGACCTATGTCTGCTGTCTCCAAACCGTCATTTCATTAAGTAGATATAGAATAATCTTTTCTTAAGTTTAAAATTCATTTGAACAATTTATGCCTACATGGAATTAGGTGTTTATGTTGAGAATTCGAGTGGTCTTGAAGGCATGCCAATATTATTAAACTTGCTACCCATATTCCCCTGTTCCCTTCGTCCTCTATGTATCTCTGTCCTTCTGGTTCAAACGTATGTAGCTGCGTTTTATTCCACGTTTGTCTCCCCTTTTTTGGACAAAGTAAAAAAAGTATCTAAACTGTGCATAGTGGTTCTTTTATTTTTAGCGTGAGTGTATATTTTGGCATTGTTTTCTGATAGCCTTTTTATTCCCATTATTGTCTGCTTTATTCAACTTGCTCTGTAATTCAGCTTGCTCTGTAATTTGCCTCATGTCCTACATTTTTGCCATCTTTTATGTAACTGCTTTTTAATATTTATTTTTATCTTTACTGTCCTCGTGTATTATGCATAAAGATTTATTTTAAAAATGCCATTCCCCGTAAATGAACATACCATTTAATCAGTCTAGACAAGAGCACTGTCTAAACATTGGAAATTAGTTTCAGATTGGCTTTCACCAGATTCATGTACAATGCTGCATATTGAATTGGCACTCATGCAGCATTTAAACAGTGGACTGCTTGTGGTGGAAGCAGTGTGCTGGCATCTGCCAGAACCTGAGCTCAAGGGGTCCAAGACCAGGGATCTGTGAAGAGTCGGAAAGAACATGTACTGGTTGCATCCTAACTGAAAGACTGCAGTGACTTGTAGTTATTATGTACTTCCTACTAAGTTTTGCCTAAGGTCACAGTATTTTTGTTCTTACAAATATCCTATTTAGTGCTATAATCACCCATGTCATGCTTTTCAGTTGCCCATATCATTATTGCTTCAAAGGGCATCAGAACTGCTTAAATAAGGCACAACCACCACCACTTCCCACCACAACCATGCTGGGGTACATTATTTTACACCTCAGAGTAGACCTTCTCTCTCTTAGCTTGCAGGGTAAGGAATTCATTAGGATACCTCAAAGTCAATGTGAGTTGAGAGAGTTCATCAGTGGCCTTCTTAGAAATGGGGTTTCTGCTAGGGTACATTATTCCATACCTCAGAGTAGAACTTCTCTCTCCTAGCATGCAAGGTAAGGAATTCATTACGATACCTCAAAGTCAATGTGAGTTGAGAGAGTTCCTCAGTGGCCTTGTTAGAAATGGGGTTTCTAGTTGGCAGAGGTATGCCCCCTGTCAAACCAGGAACCACCACTCTAGTCAGGATAAGCTAGATACCCACTAAAAGACAACCTGTGCTCATCCTCAAGAAGCAGGGAACAGAGCAGTCAGGTTTATCTAAAGAGGCAATGTGTAAAGTATTTGTGCAACACACACACACAGTAACACAATGGAAACATCACAAAAAAACTCCTGTCAGGTTTGGAAAAATAGAGAATAGTTTTATGAATATATCAAGACCAAAACGATAAAAATCCAATAAGTAGAACTAGAGTTATGAATTTTTAAAGAATAAACCAAAAATAGTGCATAGAAGTAATTAACACTAAAAGGTTACTTGAGGCTGCACTAGACAGGGGTAAATCCAAAGTTCAGGCTCACCCCGATGGAGGGCAGGCTGGCTACAGGACTGACAAAGTACCTTGGATGGACCAAAGCATCGACATCAATGAGCTTTATCAATGAACCCCTGTACGATGCAGGCACTGTGTAGTCTTCAACTGTACTGTCCATCGTCGTCGAGCCTTAGTGGCAGTTGAATCGCTGTCATCGAGCGACTGCTGCTTCAGCGTTTAGGATGATGTGCCAGTTGTGATTGGTGCATAGTCAACGATGTGTAGACGTCGATGTAGGAAAAGCTGCAGGAACTCACTTCTGAGGCCCAGGACTGGAGGGTGCACATCAGGCAAGGGTGGGACTCACAATTGGCAAAGTCTAGAAGCATCAGCAGAATTGAAAGAAGTATTTTATGACCCTGAGACTTCAAAGAACAGGAGGCAAGCCAGCAAGCCCTTGGTGTCACTCTGGGTTCAAGTGAGATGAGTCCAGTCCTTGTCCTCAGCAGGGCAGAGATCAGCAGGCAGTCGGGATAGCTCAGCATAGCAGTGAAGCAGTTTCTTAGAACATTCTGTCAATTAGAGTTCCAATCCTTGTATCACAGCAGTCCTTACTCCTGGCAAAGTTGTGCATAGGTCAAGTAGTGTACTGATTTGGAAGGGTCAGAGCCCCAGTACTTATACCCAAATGCGTCTTGAAGTAGGGAAGGTAACTTCAGAGCAGCTCTTTGAAGTGCTCTGGTTCCCTTTCATCCCAGCCCTGTCTGTCAGGCTATAAGTTGAAGGTAATTAGTCCTTTGTGTTAGGACAGGACTCAGCCTATTTAGATGTAAGTGCCCGTTCCCTCTCCCCCTTCCCACCCAGGAAGGCTATCAGAATGCAGATGAGTCCTCTTTTAGAGGGAATGCACAAAGTGTAGCTGTCACCCAGCCCAGATGTGTATTGGAGACAGGCTGAAGGCACACTGAGCAAAGATACTAAAAGAGAAATATCCACTTTCTAAAGAGGCATTTCTAAAATAGTAATGTTAATTCCAACTTTACCATTAACAAGGATTTATCATTACCATTCCAAAGATATGAAACATGAGGAAGTTACTCCTTTCTAATCAAGAATTACAGCTTAAGAGTGGTTTATGGAATTCCCATTGCTAGCCTATAAGAGGAGTAGGCCTCACAGTAGTGAAAAACAAATTTAGCCTAAGGTGACCTATGTGTAAAAGGAGAGATTTATATTTAGGGGTGCACTCCTACTGTAACAGCATTAGACTATTGAATCTGGCAGGGTCAACACACATGCACAAATCTGAACTGTTTGTGGACAATATGGTGTTTGAACTATTGAGCGGTGCAAAAGGGGGTGGTGATGGACGCAGCATCTGAATCAATCAAACACTCACACCCAGTCAAAAGATCTGGGTTTAATCCATCGCCGTTCTTTTGCCCACTCTGCCACCCCAGTTCAGACATGGCTATATGGAAATCATTCTGACCCTGTGCCTCATGGGAACAGTCCAGCCCGAACTGCCAAGCCATGTCTTCCCTGGACCGGAAACAAGCTTCGGAGGACCGGTTTCTGGCAATCCAGCCGTCTTCAGCCCAGCTTGCTTGAATCCAGTGGCAAAGTGAGCAAGGGACTCACGTCTGAGCATACCCTGCCACACTTATGGCGGCCGAAAGCGGTACAAAAGGGGGTGGTGATGGACGGAGCATCTGAATCAATAAAACACTCACACCCAGTCAAAAGATCTGGGTTTAATCCATCACCGTTCTTTAGCCCACCCTGCAACTCCAGTTCAGACATGGCTATATGCAAATCAGTCTGACCCTGTGCCTCATGGGAACAGTCCAGCCCGAACTGCCAAGCCATGTCTTCCCTGGACCGGAAACAAGCGTCCGAGGACCGGTTTCTGGCAATCCAGCCGTCTTCAGCCCGGCTTGCTTGAATCCAGTGGCAAAGTGAGCAAGGGACTCACGTCTGAGCATACCCTGCCACACTTATGGCAGCCAAAAGCGGTACAAAGGGGGTGGTGATGGACGGAGCATCTGAATCAATCAAACACTCACACCCAGTCAAAAGATCTGGGTTTAATCCATCACCGTTCTTTAGCCCACTCCGCCACCCCAGTTCAGACATGGCTATATGCAAATCAGTCTGGCCCTGTGCCTCGTGGGAACAGTCCAGCCCGAACTGCCAAGCCATGTCTTCCTGGACCGGAAACAAGCGTCCGAGGACCGGTTTCTGGCAATCCAGCCGTCTTCAGCCCGGCTTGCTTGAATCCAGTGGCAAAGTGAGCAAGGGACTCACGTCTGAGCATACCCTGCCACACTTATGGCAGCCAAAAGCGGTACAAAGGGGGTGGTGATGGACGGAGCCTCTGAATCAATCAAACACTCACACCCAGTCAAAAGATCTGGGTTTAATCCATCACCGTTCTTTAGCCCACTCTGCCACCCCAGTTCAGACATGGCTATGTGCAAATCAGTCTGACCCTGTGCCTCATGGGAACAGTCCAGCCCGAACTGCCAAGCCATTTCTTCCCTGGACCGGAAACAAGCTTCCGAGGACCGGTTTCTGGCAATCCAGCCATCTTCAGCCCGGCTTGCTTGAATCCAGTGGCAAAGTGAGCAAGGGACTCACGTCTGAGCATACCCTGCCACACTTATGGCGGCAAAAAGCGGTACAAAAGGGGGGGGGGTGATGGACTGGGGTGGCAGAGAGGGCTAAAGAACGGTGATGGATTAAACCCAGATCTTTTGACTGGGTGTGAGTGTTTGATTGATTCAGATGCCCCGTCCATCACCACCCCCTTTTGAACTATTGAGCAGCAACAATTTTACTGCCACGTTTGTGGTTGTGCGAACCCACTGCTCAATGATGGCGATACCCATACTAAGCATGCGTGATATTTGCACACTTACCCAACTATCATGACAGGGACACTGCACTGTGACTAGCTAGAGAGCCCTCCTCTGAGATTCTGTTTGTGTATGCTAAATATTATACAGACTTGTAGTCTACCTAGATGCACTTTTCTGAGTCTCATATGAGTGAATATCTGGATGCCATTATCATAGCCTGGCTAAAATCTGAGGCCAAATTCCTGCTAAATGAAACCTTGTCAATAGATGAGATCTCTAAAGCGATAGCCTGGCCAGTGTAAAGGCTCTGGTATCTGACGGCCTCACTGTAGAGTATTATAAAGCTTTTAAAGATCTGCTCAGCCTGCATTTGCTGAAAGTCTATAATGAGACGTTGCAAATACATTGCTTACCATCTTCCACAAGGAAGGCTATATTATTACATTGCTTAAAGTGATGTTCAGTGAGATTATAAAATGTGGGGGCTATAGATAGTGGGTAACTGGAGCCAGTATGAGGATTGCCTGCTGATGCTGACCGCCAAGGAGTTTAGTATAGATTACACACTACTCTGGAGAGAAGATTCAGTAATATATTTGGGTGTTTAGATACACAGAGGTAAGGAAATGTTAATTAGCGATAACAATGACCCTCTGCTGACTTGGCGGAGAACACTGATTGATAAATGGATAGTATTAATTAGACTAGCAATTTTAAAAAATGGTAGCAAAGCCTAGGCTCATATATCTATCCATGAATATTCTGATCCCTTTGTCCCAGGTCTTATTTGAAACTAGCAACCTGACTTCACTAGATTGAAATGGGCTGGAGGACAGGGGTGAACATGCTGGAAGACTGTGGCCCTACCATCAATGCAGATGATAATGCAAACACTACAGGTCTAGTTTCTCTGTAAAGATCCTTGAGCTGTGTTCACCACAGCTGATCGGTGCCTCCCTATTCGGCATCTTTTGCAATCGTTTGAAACCTATCAACATAGTTTCATTTCTTTCTGTAGCACTAAGCCAGCCATCGCCCAGGTAGCTGATAAGGTCATCTACATTGTAGAGGGTTGGATTACATGTTTAAATATGATGCTCCATCTCACCGCTGCTTCTGAAATAAATAGGTTTACATAGCATCCTCCAAGCCATTCATTTAAGCTGTATTGGCATGGGTAAAAGGATCCTGGCATGGATAAAGGGATCCTGGCATGGATGAAAGGATTCTAGCATTCTTGTCTTTCTTTTAGTCTAAACATGTTCTCTTAATTCAGTTGAGTAGCCCACTGGACATTCAACAAAGCACTGGCACCAGCATAGACATAAATCCCCTGTGGTGGCAGAGCCCTCTTCATGCAACTGTAGGATCACTGAAATAATATCGAGGGACAAAATATCGACTTGCCAAAATATCGTGGACAAAATATCGACAGTCAAAATATCGAGTTTGTATCTACAAACAGGTAAGTACAAAAATATCGAGTACAAAATATCGTTAACAATAATATAGATGTAAAAAATATCGACTTTATTAAAAACAGTGTTAAATTAAATTAATATTAAATTTTAATTACTAAAATATACTTAAAACTACTTAAATTAAATTATAATAATTAAATAATAAATGAAAATAATAAAAATAATTTTTTACAATCTTATTTGTTGACCCTGAACCCTAAAAATACCCCTTTACCCAAAAACCCAAAACTGACCCTGAACCCTAAAAATACCCCTTTACCCAAAAACCCAAAACTGACCCTGAACCCTAAAAATACCCCTTTACCCAAAAACTGAAAACTGACCCTGAACCCTAAAAATGCCCCTTTACCCAAAAACTGAAAACTGACCCTGAACCCTAAAAATACCCCTTTACCCACGAACTGAAAACTGACCCTAAACCCTAAAAATAGCCCTTTACCCATGAACTGAAAACTGACCCTGAACCCTAAAAATACCCCTTTACCCATGAACTAAAAACTGACCCTGAACCCTAAAAATACCCCTTTACCCTAAAACTGAAAACTGACCCTGAACCCTAAAAATGCCCCTTTACCCAAAAACTGAAAACTGACCCTGAACCCCAAAAATACCCCTTTACCCTAAAACTGAAAACTGACCCTGAACCCTAAAAATGCTCCTTTACCCAAAAATTATCAATATTATTTAATTACCAATTAATTATTAATTAACAATAACAATAAAGTAAATATATTAGAACATTAGCTGTAATTATTTTAATAATTAATATTATTTTTTCCTAATTAATTACTTAAAAATAACACAAAATTATATATATTAAAAATGTACTCTAATGTAATTAACTAATTACAATTAATTAATTAACAATTAATTACTAATACAAAATATGTTCAAAATTATATTAATTAATTAACTAATTAATATTAATTAATTATCAATTAATTATTAATTAAAAATATTGACAAACATATATTAATTAATTAATTATTATTAAATTACTTCCCACCCTATTCCCCTATAAACCCACAACCCGCTACAGAATTATATTACGCAAATATTATAAAAACAAAATTCATTTAATAAAATATTTTATAACATTAATACACACTATTCACACATATTATTACATAAAAATACACTATAAAATATTATATATTATTAAAAATTCGATATTTTTGCTATCTATATTTTTTAAAGTCGATATTACTTCACTTACCTGAAAAACGATATTTTTGTAGTCGATATTATGTCCAGTCGATATTTTGTCCAGTCTATATTTAAAACTCGATATTATGTCCAGTCGATATTTTGGAGTCGATATTTTGTCTGTACACCGCAACTGTATGCTTCCATCATGGACCTCCATCTTAAGTTGTCACCCGTGCTGATGTTTACTTCCTTGGAGCCCATGCATAATGCGTGGCTCATACCTCAATCAAGCTCAGTCCATCTAGAATAATCTTTTGCTACTTCCTACTTTTTTCTCCTTTGGCCCTATGGCTCTCTTGGTTAAGCAATTACTTATTATCATCAAATTCCCTCTTCATTTACTGAAATCCAGAATTTTGCTCGTGACTCCTTTGAATTTTCGATCACACCTTAGAAAATCATGTTTGTTTGTTCTTTCCAATGTCCGGGTTCAATTTTAAACCTGTAATCAGAGCTTTAAGTGTTTAAGCTTGAATAGTGAGAAATGCATTCATTCTGGACTGACTGCCTTCCTCTTATCTTGTCCTGCTGAAGGCTGCACTACTCTTCACTACCAAACTTCTATCCAAACAAAGGTATGTGGCTGTATTTTAATTTTCCAATGATTATACTTGCACTTAGTTTTTTGATTAAATTGGCCTATATAATTTTTTGGGGAACAACGAACATGCCTACCCACCAACAGGGCCGGAGTAATGCTTTGCCCTTCCAAAGCTCTCTAATCCAGAATTTCGGGCATTCGATTCCTTCTGATATCTGAATTTCCTCTATTTTGCTTATTTTTCACAAGGCTGTTATTGGAATTCCTTTCATAGGGCCACTGGGCAGTCAGGAGTTACTGTGCCCAGCCATGGGGGTTGAGACCTTTTACACCTGGTGTACCTACTACGGATTCTAAGCAATTGGGTCCAATACATCTTCAGTACTTGTCTCTCAGTAGAAGCGTGGTTTGAGCAGTTCATGACTCCCTCAGGGGAAGGTAGATCAAGAGGTGAACACAGGCTCACAACTCAAAATACACGCAGCATCAGCAATACATTACTGTCCAGCCAAATGCAAATTTTTATGGAAAAAGAAAAGTATTTTTTTTTATGCTGTTATCACAGAGGGAAAGACAACATTCACAAACTACACAGTCTCCCTGAGGTCAGAGCTCTAGTGTTTCATAGGCAGTTCCCTGTGTCCCACTCCCTCCTCGCTCTAGCAAATATTGGCTAGTCGCCATTCACTGTAGGCAACATCCAGTGTAAGCCACTCAAGTAGTTAGAGTCTCATACGAGGGTGGCTGACTTTTTCCTACACATGGGCTTCTGCCCAATCGGTGCAAAAGTCTTCTCCTCGCACCTCGCAAAGGAGTCAACTTGACAGGATTCCCCGCAGGATCTCGCTCCCTGCAACACTTTCCTTTTCCTCACATGGCACACTGGTCTTGGCAAGCAACCAGAGGCTGGTACTTCAAGTTCCAGGACAGGTGGTCTTCGATTCCCTGGGTGATGTCCCTCACCCAGCTGGGAGACTAGCAGGCCTTGAACCCCTGTCCTGGTCACAGACATAACTCTTGCAGCATTTCCACCCCTCGCATAGCCTGATTGTCTGCTTGACAGTTGACAGTTTTTGGGGTCTCAAGGGAGTGACTGGAGTTCATACTTGGATGTCAGCCACAGTGATCTGTGTTTCAAAACGTTAACCCAGGGCACCCAGCCCTACTTTTCATGTTTCTCTTATCAGTCCCATCTCCTTCCTGAGATGTGCCCAGGTCCCTTCCTTGTGACCTTTCTGATCCAGACAGCAGCCATTCAAGTGTACTAGACACTCCACTCTACTCAACTCTATGCTATGCCACTATATCCCCTCCACTCTACGCCCCTTTATACTACGCCACTCTACTCCACTCCAGACTGCGACACTCGGCAACATTCCAATCTATGAACCTCTATTCCTCTCTATGCCACTTCACTCTACTCCTCTCTAGGACTCTTTACTCACCTTTACATCGCTCCACTCTACGCCACTCCCACTCTACGACACTCTGCAGCACTTCACTCTAGAACCCTTTACTTCACTCAAAATTTTGTTCACTCCATGGCACTCTGTGACAATGCACTCTACACCGCTTCACTCTACTCCAATCTATGCACATCTACTCCACTCTACACCACTCCACTTCATGACACACCACTTTACAATACTCTTCTCCACTTTACGCCACACTACTGCACTCTATGCCACTCCACTCTATGCCACTCCCCTCCATGCCACTCCCCTCTACACCACTCCACTCTGCTACACACCACTTTATTCCACTCCTACGCCACTTTTTCCACTCTACCCCACTTTATTCCACTCTATACCACTTTATTCCACTCAACACCACCTCATGCTATGTCACGCCACAAAACTTTACTCCCTGTACTCTACTCCACTCTAGATCACATTTGTCCACTCTATACTGTGCAACGTACACCCATCCACTCCACATCACTCCACTCTATGCCACTCTATTCCACTTTATGCTACTCCACTTTATGCTACTCCACTCTAATTTATTCCACTCTATTCCAGCTCTACACCGCAACACTCTAAGACACTCTAATCAAAGCTATGCCACTCTGACATTACACCACTCATTACACCACTCTATGCCACTTCACTCTAAGCTGCTTTGCTCCACTTCATTCTACTCTGATCTATGACACTCCACGGTAACACTCCACTCTATAACACTCCACCCTATAACACTCCAATCTGACACTCCACTTCACTCCACTCCAGCCCACTTCACTTGACCCTCTGTCCCATTCCACTCTCCTTCATTTTATGGCATTCTATGCCACTGCAATCTATGGCAATTCACTATAGGCCACGCTACTCCACTCCCCTCCACTCTTTGCTCCTCCCTTTTTTGCCCATCAACTCGTCACTCTTCCATTCTGCGCAACACTCCACTCTGCGCAACACTCCACTGTGTGTGACGTACTACTCTGAGCGGCACTGAACTCTGTGACACTCTATGCCCCTTTACACCACTCTACAACACACTATGCCACTTTACGCCAGTCTGCACTGCTCCAAGCTATGCCACTCCACTCTGACAATATACTCCACTCTACTCTATACTACTCAACTCTACAGCACTCCACTCTATGCTACACCACTCTACAGCACTCCACTCTATAACACTTTACTTCACTCTATGCTAAGCCCCTCCACTGTACGCCCCTCCATTCAACACGTCACTCCAGTCCATGTCACTCCACTCTGACACTCTATCCTGCTCTACTCCACTCTGCCACTCTACTCTACTCTGCCACTCTACTCCACTCTATGCCCCCCACTATATGATACAACGCTCTATTACACTCTATGCCACTCTATGCCACTACACTCTTCAACACTCAACTGTACTCCACTCTATGACAATCTACGCAACTCTGCTACATTCTACGCTACGGCGCTCCACTCTATGCCACGCTACACCACCCTTCTTTACACCACTCAGCTCAATGCCACTCTGTTCTACGGAACTCTACCCCACAACACATGAGTCCCGTCTATTACATTTTACTCCACTCTATACTACGCCCTCTATACCCCTCCAATCTGACACTTTACAGCACTCTATGCCACTCCACTCTACACTCCTCCACTCTATAGTTCTCCACTCTATACTCCCCACTCTATGCCGCTTCACTCAATTCCTCTCCACTCTACACCCCTCAATTGTGTGCCACTCTGTTACTCTACATCACTCCACTCTACATCACTCCACTCTACACCATGACACCTCACATCACGACACTCCACGACTCTACACTCCCTCTACGACACTCCACTCCTCTGTGCGACCCTCCCCTCTATGCCACTCATGCTAAACATAAGCCCCGCTGGGTTTACAACATGGCTAAACCACCTTGTCAAAGCCAACTGTTCTTGCATAGGCGAGATCTATTGGCTCTGCCAACTCTTGTTTAGATTTGGCTATGGAAAAGAAAAGTCGGCATTTGTTCATTCATTGAACTTAATTACGTGTTCAGTTCTCTGTTCCCAGCAGGTTTTCATTGGTGGAATAGACTATAAAATGAGATTCTGCACAAACTGGTCATGAAAAACAGTTGCATGCACTGTGTACTATTGTTGGCACAATCGGTTAATAAGGTACAAATCCACAGCAAGCACTAGCCACATATTTTAATTGCCTGGAGGTGTGATCGTGCTATGAAATACTGAACTGGTCTAAACGCACATGTTCTTTATGGTTAATTTTAAATATTAGGTTTAGCCAAGATCTGTTAGAGCCTTACTACAAAAGTGCATTACCTAAATGTTGTTTCTGGGGGAAATAGTACTTGTTTATTTCTGCCACACATACACACTCACTTGTAGGACATGTGAGTGGTTATTGGACGATAGCTGATGTAGCAGAAGCGTGCTGACATTCCAGAAGATATTAAAGCCTTTGCAGCCTCAACCAACCGTAATTATATTGGTGTCCTAATACGAGGCGTCCATTGCATCGGGTAGCAATATCATAACATACATTACGCAATAATATTTTAGCTCATAGCTCTGAAATTGTGTGTTAAATAATTGTTCTTTTACTGTGCAAGAACCTTTGTTGTATATTTAACCAAAATATCCACAGTATTGGGTTATTAAAAGGCGCATTTATTTTTTTCCTTTTGAAAGTGCATATGATATGTTTTTATTACAGAAATCTGGGTCCTATAAATTAGAATTGATTCCTTTTCCCTTTTCCTGTCTGTCCTGATGTGATGCAAAGTGACTTATGCTTCGGTTGTCCTGATCTAGACATCAACCATCTGGAAAATGATGGAAGCATGATAGTTTTGTCAGCGCCATTCCAGAAATATACCTTTACAGGATGCTGCGGCCATGCGGGGATAGCTACTTCATATGTGTTGCTGAGCAGTAAAGACAGATCTCTGGCTGACTCTGGGTTTCTGATATACGATACCTTAAGAAAAATGTGTCAAACTAGAGCTGTAACTAACTTACTCCTAAAACTGAAGTTAAAGCGTGCACAGTTCATACTGATTTACATACAAGCATAGGATTTATTAAAGTTTTAGAAACTTCTAAGAAAACAATGCATGTTCTGCGGAAGTATCTTTGCTTCTTAACTAGATAAGTTAAGCGGTTTGTTTATTTGAATATTGTCCTAAATTCAGGCACAGATCTTCAATTGTTTAAAGATAAGTACCAGCTACAACCTTATTTATGAAATACTTCAGTTTGGTACCTGTGGTGTTTGAATTCTTCATTGTTAAAAGGTATTAGTGATATATAAATGAATGTATTGCTTTAAATTGTGCAGTGCTTGATGCTGGTTCCCATGGCCAGCACTGCCATAAGGCAAGGTTAGGCTGCCATCTCACTGAGGCAATCACATGGTGGCAGCAGAAGGCACCAGAGTGCAGCAGGGAGCTGCCAATACAATTAATTTTTTCGAACACAGAGATAGCAAAATTAATTTACCTGTGATACTAAAGTGCTAGTGTCATATCTCTTAGTTGACACTTTTAACACCACAAACTAAAATATTACTAACACAAAATTGTTTACAAGATCCCTTTGAGTGCACAAGTCACAATATTGCAGAAAAAGTGACAGGCTGACTGTTTAACTTTTTAATGAACAATAGGCCTGACCAGAATTAGTAGAAAATCTTGAGTGGAATTATCTTTAAAAGGATAACGTATTTCAAGCAAGCAAATAAACCAAACTATGTTAATCAGTGGTAAGATTTTTTATCACAAACGTGTTCGTTTTAGGGTTTTTTTGTAATCTTCTTGATTCTGATGTAGGTTTTAGTTGCCTGTGTCAAAATCTAATATTTAAGCATCACTGCCCTCTCACTGCTCATGGCATTAACACTGGCAAATGATCTCTGCTCAGGGTGCAATTTAATGTTAATTGCCTTCCCTGTAAGATTGGGGCCAAGCCAAAGACAAGACTACAAAATGAAGGTAAAGCAACCAAGGGCTGCTAAAGCCTGACTTCAAATGGTAAATGAGGTTATGATCATCTGCCCCCCCCCCCCCCCAATCTAACTCCACACTGCCAAATGGACTCTTCCATTCATGCAAATATTAGTAGTTAGTGCTACCATTGTGATTGGCTGAACCAATGACAGCATTCTTAGACTTCATCTGAATAATAATTTCAGAAACCTTATCAGTTGTGTTGCAATTTGCAGGTACTGCACACATAGGGAATATATTCAAGTTGGTTTCTTGAGCAGAGCTTTGCGAACCAGTTTCAAAATGTCCCCAGTTTCCAGGGCTTCTGGGCCAGATGCATCAAGCATCCATTTTGCGATTCCTTATTAGCGAAAATTAAGGAATCGCTAATAAGGAATAGCAAAATGGAATGCATCAACCAATCTAAAAAAAAATAGCGATTCCTTAATTGCGACTCGCAAATTGCGAGTCGCAATTAATGAATACCTCCCCATTCATTCCTATGGGCCTAGAGGCCCATAGGAATGAATGGGAAGACAATCTCAATTTGCGAATCGCAATTAGCGATTCGCAAATTGAGATTGCGAGTTCAAGGGTGCAGGGGTGTCCAAAGGACACCCTGTTACACCCCTGAATGTGATCTGTGCACATATGTTGTGCACACACATGCCCTTAGGGCATGTGTGTGCGCAACATGAAACTTTGAAAAATGCACAAAAGTGCTTTTTTCAAACTTTTTGCAAATTACCATGAAGTTGTACTTCGTGGTAATTTGCGTGCCCTATTAGCGAATTCGCTATTTTTGATACTTTCATGCATTGCATTTAAGGAATCTCAATTTGAGATTCCTTAAATGCAAACAATCGCAATTTAGCGAATTCTCTATTTGCGATTTTTGCATTTGGGATGATGCATCCCAAATGCAAAAATTGCACTCGCAAAGGGCCAGATTCTGAGAATCTGGCCCTTTTGCGAGCGCATTTCGCTTGATGCATCTGGCCCTCTGTTTCCTAGGGAGATGGAATGTGCGAATGACAAACCTGCTTCAAATGCTACAAGTGCATTCATTTATTGTGTGTAACTAGAGCATTTGTACGGACTGCATGGCTACTGCTTGTTTTGTGTGCAGTGTATCTCTGTGCCTGCAAGGAATCCAAAAGTTAGTCCAAGAATAAGGAATTTTGATTTGAACACAATTTCTCTGAGAGTTAGTGGAAGAGAATGTGTGTGTGTCTTTAAATGTTCTCTTGTTTTTTAATATGAGAGCGTAAACATAAATTTACAAAATAACCTAACTAACTTATATATTTCAAACATTTATTTAATAAAATCGTGTTGTACCAAAATGAAAGGCAACCTCTTAGAGTCTGTTTTGATTTGCACTCATCAAAGTTGCCATGGGCCCAACTGCAGCCCTAGCCTCTGTACATGTAGAAGTCAATTAGAGGCTGTTGTCCTTGTCCCCTTTTGTCCAACGCTTTTCACACAATCCTTTTTCAACGCACCAGTCCACATACATTATTGATACAGTTCTATAGGGAGTAAAAGACTCTCAGTATCTCACCACAGGACAGTGTCTGTGAAAACAGAGGCTGGCATTTATGGATTGAAGATATAGGAATGTCTTAAAATGCCTTAGGTTTGTTATTGAGAGTGTGTTTGCTGACTGTGTATCTCTGCAATATGCATGTCCAGTGGTGGCTCCTCCGCTATGGTGGAGGAGCATCTCCGCCCCACAAACGGAAGGTCAGGAAAACACTTGTTTTATTTTTCCTTTCATGACGAGTCTTGGCGGTGGGGCCAGGTACTGACAAACACTGACTCATATTGACTACTCTCTCTAATAAACTTAGACAATAAAAATTTTGCAAAATGATTAACTAACAGATTTTAACCATTACTCCCCCTAATCGTATAGCTGGACCAGTCCGGATTGATACCGGGCCGCCCCACTTCCCATAACCTATGCACAATATTTGCACTGCTCCACTATCTCACCCCACACATCTCTGCAATCGCTGCATTATTGGATGCCGCCAAAGCTTTAGATTCCCTCAAATGGAAATTCCTCTTCATCCTTCCAACCCGACTGGGTCTGAGCCCTATCTTAATATAACAAATCAATCTCCTTTACACCCTACCCACTGCCAGAGTCAAAGTTAACTGGTTATTCTCACATCCATTAGAAATTACACGGGCACTTGCCAAGGCTGCCCACTATCACCCTTGCTGTTTGCTGTAGCCACAGAGCTGTTAGCAGCAGGTTAAGGCAACATCATAGGATTTACCACTAGAAGGTTGATTGTATCAATGTATGCCGACGACCTCACTCTTTACATTACAAACACGGCCATCAACTTAGCATCTATTACCAGAGAACTTGTAAGATATGGAGGCATCTCTGGGATCCAAATCAACTGGGCCAAAATCCACTATAATCCCACTAACCACAGGCACAGTTGCCTTTGAACCTGAATATCCCATAACTTGGGCAGAAGGGCCAAAAACATATCAAGGTGTCGGGCTTTGCAGAGACTTACAGGAAATCTGGACAGCAAACTATGGCAGGGTGATGCATAAGCACCATGTTTGGGGTTTCGAAAACTATAAAGCTGTGTTCTAATCTTCCCAAGCCTCTCACATTATATGCTGCTTTGCCCATTGACAAGATTATCAAATTTCTGCCCATCCGAACGTAGTCCTTACAAAATTGACATAGCTTGTGATATCAAACTCCACAATAACAGAATAAACACCACGTATATCTTTTTAATGGCTGTTTACCTAGTAATAAAGGTAGCCATCCTCGAACACAAATCATCTGATACGTCATTTTACTGTCCATCTACCTAACCATGAGTTTACATGTACAGCACCTACAGCTGGTACAGATTTCTCCAGAATGCTAGTGTCTGAATAGTGCAAAAGAAAGAACTTGGTTCTCTTGAAACAAAATTGATGACATTCTATTTTGAAGAATGTTGCTGGAAACGATCTCTATTTCCACAAAAGATGTTGCTCAACTGAAAAATCTCAGTGTCTTTGCATGTGCAATTAATCTTTCACAAAGCCTAAGTGATGATCTTGTATATTTTTCCAAACTGTTGTTTTTCTTTATCCTCTAAAGGCATATTTGTCAGTCGGGAATGTGTCCTCTGAGACCAGCTGGTCCATGCCTCATGGAATTTCAATAAGCAGCCAGCTTTTCTGGAAATTTCGGATTTGATTATCCAAAAGCAGAATCTCATGCATTCCCTTAGATCCTTATCCTTATCCTTCTTGAGTGACCAGATCTCTGTTTGCACTTAATTTCTGAAATCTTTCAACGTCTCAGGTGTCAGGAGTGGGACCGCTTACCCTCAGTCATTCTGCAAACATGAACTTGGAAAAGGTTAGCGTAGCCAATAAGGACAATTTCTAATATCCCATATTCCACTCAGCTGCTGGAGAAGGTGGTACTCATGAGTTATTGGTCTACATTGAAAAACAGAGTTCATTTGAGCTACCTGAAGGTCTCTATCTGATTCAGAAATGGGATGAAATCAGGGTAGCTAACCATCACGTATTAATTGTGGGTTTGTAATGCGCTAGAATCGACTCCCGAAGGAGTATCTCTGCGCAGTAGACCGCTGGGGAACCCGTCCTGGCTTTCCCTGTGAGATAGCCCCTACTGTGTATCTCCAAGGTGAAACCAGGCATCCCCGGCGTATGTGGGGGGCCGTTGTGGAGATGAGGCAAGCTAATGCCCAGAGTTGCCGAGTGTGATCCCTGGTTAGAGTAGGCACCGAGGTGAGAATTATCGAGTCCGCTGACCCTGGTCCACGACCCTGCCGCGTCGGGAATTGAACCCTGGTCCCGGGCCGTCCTCTGCTTCCGGGTCTGCCCCTTCTAACCAGTGAGCCACACCACTCCACGTAGAACATGAGAATGCATCAAAAACCTGCTTGTAACTCTGAGGCTTCCTAATGTATGGAGAAAAGCTAAGTATGATGTACATCATCCATAAAATCTCTGGAACCTAAAACAGATGTACTCAAATTCAGTATGAAAGTTGCTCAAAAGGAATAAAATATGAAGGCATTTTGTTATAAGCAATGCAAGATTTGTATGAATCAATGCATGGGACTTGTATTTTGCATATACTTGATTAATTCCACCCTCCTTAATCATAGCCAGCATATGTCCATAAGGTCAGAGCAACCCTAGCTGCATAGAATGTCTGCAGATTGAGTCAGATGAGTCTCTCTCGTCTATTATATAGAATATATATACATTAACATTGGCAGGTGTACTGAAGTTTACTGTGTTCACTGCTAAGTGTATGAGGAGGATGACATCCACATTCACATCTGACTTAGTAACGAAACAGTGAGTTAGAAATTATGGAATGCTGAAGCCACACTTACAATCCAATGAAGAAAAGCTTTCCCTGCCTGATTCGAGCTAAAGCTGAGATCCTGTACTGGAAGGTACAGATCCTGTCATGCTTGCTTACAATTGAACCACATGCCTTCGGACATTCCCAATGGCTACACGGAGAGCAGGAATCCAGCGAATTCTATTCAACACAAATTTGTTTGCACTTCAAATTAGTGCTGTGGTCAAGGGTGTAAACCTATGTCCCTCCTTAATATTCCAGCATTCCTTCAGATTAATAAAAAGGTGGAGGTGCAAGGGCCTTTGTGATGGAGCCACTGAATTACTTGATTGAAATCAATAGAGGAGGACCAAAAAAGAGAAAGAGGTCGAGAACCTGAATGTCAAAGATGTGCCTAAACATATGGAAATGTAACCATCTGAAACAAACTTTGAAACCCTCTATTGGTTCCCATTGAAGTCATAGATTGCAAGCATTTGCAATGCAATCGATCTCGCCATTGTGACCTTATATGTATTGAAGAACCGGGTTTTAGAACCCAGCGGCGCCAGGGAAAACGCCCGAAGTCTTCGAGTTCTCTTGTCTTGGCAAACAGAGACACAGGACACTTCTAGGTGACGTCAAAGACCACGTTTATTGGCTGCAACCAGGAACAGAGGTCTACGAAGCACAACACGGGTGGTTCGTCAGAGACTGCACAATTTAGTAAAACGAGACATTGTCTTTTATGCCAAAAATCACATTCCTGACTAGCATCAGTTACTTACAAACTATCCAATTACGTAGTGACATTTCAAAAGTATCGCATAACGACAAGCCCACTTTCAGTTGTCCAGCCCACCAGAAATGACAAGGCAAAATCCAACATTCCTGCTTGGACAGGCCGGACAAACCCATAATAAAAGGACCTCAACCCAAACCATAAATCGGCCATAAAGGAAGGAGCAGAAACAGATGAGAAGCAAGATAGAAGGGTGTGTGCATGTACCATAAACTCAGCAATGTCCTGCTCTTTGATCTCTATCTGACCAGCTGCCTAACAAGGAACTTGCTCAACGAGGTCAGCCTCGGGCAAGGGAGTCAGTTCGTTCAGGTCACACAAAAGTCAGCTAAAGGTGTACGTGTCCCAAAGACTCGTTCGGCCGCAGTCATCGGCCTATGTGAGGGCAACCACAAAATGGCTGCCGTACACAAAATGGAACCCGTAGGTTCGAACGAAATCCCTGAATACATACTGTTTCCATTAATCGGTCATGACGAAAACACTCGTACATACCTCACTCGTCATTTGCGGTCCGCTGATACCAAAATCGTCTTGATACGACTACCTTTATTGAACGGGTTCAGAATCACGGAACCTCAGTATTTAGCTATGCAGCACATTAGCCTGGGTGCTGGAACATCCACTGTTCTTCAACATGGAGGGAAAGTAAGCACCAAACTACGTGACACATCAGGTATGGGAACACATTGAGAGAAATATTGCCTTTCAGCTGTGAATTGTATAGTCCAAAGCTCTGTTTTTACTATAAAATCTGGGCCTTTGGTGGTCATATCACTGAAAATACAATATTTGAAAAAAATATTATTGTCTACGGGTGCTTGTGGAAGACAATTTCCATGGACTGAAATCTAGAGAATGCTGAAGTGATGCTGGCGTTTTACTGACCTCTGCTGGTCGTTTTCTATCAAGAAAGTTAAATAGAGGCAGTTGTTATTAACATTTTTAAAAAATAAGCCCCTCAGCAGAAAGCAATTGTGGCATTTTACTGACCTCTACTGGTCGTTTTCTATCAAGACAGTTAAATAGAGGCAGTTGAACAGAAAACAAAGTCCCTTAGCGCAAGCAGACAAGTCCTAGGGCTGATCTCCAGCGCCACAGAGTACATATACCTATAACTGTAACGCTCGACCTAAAAATCAGACCTCTTTGCACAACTCATGAAGTCTACTGAAGCAACGTTTGCAACATTATTCTGGCCAATAGCAGAGTCACCCATTTCCTCTTCAAGAAACTCTTCAGGACACACTATTCAGGCCGGCATGGATCTTAGCACCTGCAGGATAAGGAGTAGCGAATTAAGGAACATCTGGGATGTTCTAATTACCCATGGATCTTCTCTCTGTTACAACACACCTTATTAATCATCCTTCCACTCTGAGGAGGCAACAAGGTAACAAATTTATGTGAATAGTATTTAGTGTACTGAATCAAAAATGTTTTATTTTACAAGGTATTTAAATAATGTCTGGGAAGGTGGAAAGTCACAGGAGTACTATTAGCTTATGTATATCACAGCCTCACTTGCCTAGCATAAGGCTGTCTTTTAATGACGGAATCCACTGCGCGAGAGCGCGCATTGGTTTCCGTGCACTCCTCCCACACTTCCATACAGAGCGGACCAGCCTGCTAGTCCTAGGTGCATACATCACATACTACTTACTGAAATATCAATGTAGCCATGCTTAGCATTCTGCTCGATCGTTTATATAATGCATACAGTCAGGAGAGCAATACATCTTGGAGTTAACATCTAGCCACTAAGTAATATTATGCATATTGATTCCCATTCTGTCATGAAGAAATATAGATAGGTTCTTCCAGCTCCTGAAGGCTTAGCGTGTGCTCTGCATGCATTCTGAGGAATCCCGCCTTTAGATGTAGGTCATCCCTTTCTCCAGGTAGGAGACTAAAGCGTTTAATATTCTTTATTTCGCTTAAAAACGCTCCCCTGCTTAGCAGTCGCAAAGAGGCCGAAAAAGTGTGCATGCAGTCATAATTCTGCAATCCGCAATCTATTTCAGCGACACTGTTTTACCCAGGAAGTTTATGAGACTGGAATCATTCAGGAGAGTGGGAATGAAATGTGGACGTTGCCAGGCGTCCTCACTCTCACCCATAAATATTCTTACGCTTCGAGGTAAGCCCTGGCACTGTTGAGAAATAGGTTTCTGATGTGGAATATGTACTGAGTCCACTTTTAGATAATGTAAGTAAAACATGTCCTGATGATTTATAACCCCAGTATTCAATTAGTATAGTTGTAGCCAACATTTCCTTGAGTGCAACTAAAACTTAAATCGGGCCCTTTCAACCAAATATCTGTTCGCAAAGGCTGGCGGCTAAAAAGTAGGCACGCTGAAAAACAGGTGCAATGGCTAAAGTGAGGCGACTCGCACTTTGGGCGGGATGGGAGAGCACAGAGGGGACCTCTGAAAGAAATGGCAATTGGCAACTTCCACCCTAAAAACACACGGTGAAGTCTGCAGCCCAAAAGCCAGTACACCCCCCCCCCCCCCCCCCCAGCTCAAACCCCTTCCCCTCACCCAACAAATAAATAATTTGACTCCTGAGAAAAAAAACTCATATAAACATAATGAAATGAGGAGCCGTGCACATGGTAACAAATAATCCGCATTTTGCCCAAAACACACTTCATAGAAAACAGCACACAGATTAATTTAGAGACTCTCAGCTACTGATTCTGAAATGAGAAAAGAGCCCTAGGGCAATGCGCATGGGTAAAACAAACATACAAGTGAAAGCCAAAGTATGTACTTGTTGTTTTTAAAAAGCAGTGTCATGCTGCTTATCACCCACTTCAGAATGTTTAACAGGCAGAGGTGGGCATCTAGAATAGAAATTACGAGCGAATATAGAGCTAATATAGAAGATCATCACACAAACTCTGGGCATTATTCACTGTGCAAGCTGACGCGAATGTTACCTATCAGGATGGTGCTCTGCACATATACAGTATGCCCTTTGGTAGGCACTATACATTGTGACGATTCACATGTAAACAATGACTCTATGTTTCAAATTAAATTTAGTAAGCTGTTCGGAAGCAAGTTCTGTTACAAAAATTAATATTGAAAAAAAACATGCCGCCTCATCTCCAGGATTTGTTGAAGGTGCAGGATGTGTTAATTCTTTCACTGCCAACCACTGCAATCAGGGAGGTTATTTTTCCATTGAAGGCTTAATGAAATATGTCCTAGGTTTTTAGTTAGACTGAATCACATTTTAAGATGTTTAATTATTGGACCATGACATGTCCATTTTCCTACCTGCACTTTAGTTAACAGGTGCGTGATTATTTACTCAGTTCACATTTCTGTATGGTATACGAATTGATATAAAGAATACAAATGGCTGTTCATGGAAGCCGTGCATCCAATAAGCCTGAGAAAGTTGATGACTACATGTGCGCAATGACCACAAAAACAGCATCACTGCTGAACTGCAATGAGTATTTTTTTAAATGTATAAGGACTGTATGCTTTGACTTCCCTAAGGTACAACTGCAAATATGGTTTTTCCAGAATGTGACCACCACCACTGTTTGCTGAAACGTTAATAAAAAGATTTATTAACAAATACATAAAAAAACAGCATCACTGGCAACTCTGGCTTAGATGAGCACTAAACTAACACTCCCATCAAAAGCAGCGCCACTTGAAGAAGCCGGAAAAGCCCTATCAGCCACAAACTCCCAAAAGCTACTTGTGGGATATCATCATGACCATACCCCAATTTATTAAAACTGCTTTTTCAATAGTTCTGCCACACAGCTGGCCTTGTAAGAATGTAGAGGAGCAATGAATGCTAATATCACTAAAAATAAAATCCTATTTACGAAGGCATTTTGGCGTACCTTAAGCAGTGTTCTTGTAGTACTCTTTTTATGAATAGAGTGTTGGAGATTTAGTCGTCACCCAGAAACTCCTAAAGAAAGTGCAGAACATCCAGAATGCCTCTGCCAGACTCGTCCTCTATATCCCCTGCCACAGCCACATCACCAGCCACCTAAGAGAGCTCCACTGGCTCCCAGTCAACAAAAGAATCAGCTTCAAGCTCCTCACACACGCCTACAAAGCCCTACACAACATGGGACCTGTGTAGCTCAACCACCGCCTCGCCTTCCGCATACCAACCAGAGACCTCTGCTCCTCTCAAATAGTCCCACGTATCCGTAAGACCGCAGCTGGAGGAAAATCCTTCTATTACCTCGCAGCAAAGACTTGGAACACCCTGTCTCTCCACCTCAGGCAATCACCATCATTGCCTCAATTCAGGAAGGGCCTCAAGACCTGTCTTTTCTACTGAACCACAGAGCCTTCAATGGACCAGCAGCTCTCTCCCCAGAGCCTTGAGAGCCTTACGGGTGAGTAGTCGTGCTATACAAGCCACGGATTGATTGATTGATTCAGTCATGTCAGACCACATAAAAGGACTCCTGTAGTACCACTTCCTGTACCTATAAAGGCTTCTGTAAATCTGATTTAATGACACACATTTTTCAGACTTTACAAGGATTTAAACTGGTGAAGTGCAAGTTATGAAAAGATGGCACCAGCAAACTTTGAGGAGCTGCCCGCCACAATGTTATTAGCACCGTCACTATGACAGAAGACCAGGTTCAAGCCCGTCACATTCCTAATCGATGGACAGTGAAAGCAGATAGTGCAAGCAGTAATAGTCCAAACGTATCTGGTATCAGTAGCATCTGTTCAGAAGGAGCAGAGAGTGGAAGGCACACATGACAATGGGGAGCTATGGAACACAAGGAGTCGGTAACGCTCACGTCAGGTGCCAAGATGAATGGCCAAGGTACATGATAGTGTATTCTTTCCTCTGTCCTAGCAGACTATCGCTTTCTTCAGTTAAAAGTCATAAAAATTACAGCATCGTTTGGAGGGGATTGTGCAGGGGTGACTCTGAGAGTAAAATGTACAGAGTAAATGTGTTTCCTGGTGAGCTAACTCTTGAATGGTATCTTCCCAGCCCTATTTAGAACACTCATTTACCGAAGGGTGTCCTGGCACAAGCGTATGAATTCACTATTAACATCTAGTCCAGACTTCCCTAATAAAGGCTAAAAAGACTTGGGAAAATAGATGGATTTCTAAAGCCCGACAGAATTTGAAGATATTAATTTCCAATCGTAGCTTGATTGGCAATTTGTTCCAAGTCTGCACCATGACCACAGAAATGGCGGGTCTTCACAGTCTTGTTCGCAGGAATTACAGTACCGTTAACAGACAAGCAGAGACCAAGCAAAGCAATTTAGAAGGGAGTATCCTTTATAAACAGCTGCTGGATAGATTACCTTTTTATGCATGCAACCAGCATCTCTTATGGAAAGGGACCAGCTTAGCTGGCCAAGTTAGGACAAAACTCTAACAAACTTCCTCATCACAAAAATCAATCTAGCACCTGTATTCTGATTAAACTGTAACAATTGACTAAGATAGGCCTGGAGTCCAAAATATAAGGCATTACAGTAGTCCAGCCTACTTATCATCAGAGCTTGCACCAGAAGCTGTTTGGAGTACTGAGGGATGACAGGAAGTTTATTTTCTAAATCTTTTATCATCAAGAAACACGCAGTCATTAGCGTATTAATGTGGTGTTCAAATAAACAGTCAATAAGTACTGAATTGGGGCACTTTCCTAATCTCTGGGGCTACAACATTGAATACCATATCAAGGGATTACCAAATATCAAAGCCTCTGTTTTGTCAGAGTTTAACCCGAGGGAATTAGCATTCATCCAGCTGGCCACCTTCATCCGTAAACATGTAAATTGTTCTTCGAGTTGTCTTTATATTACTCTCCATGCTGAAGATTATTTGAGTACCATTGTTGTGTTGTTATGTGAGGTGGCTTTGTAAAGCCAGGTACTGGAGCAGGTGTATAGTTGCACAAGTCATTTAGTTAGTTAGTGAGTCAGGTCTTCAGCCTCTTGCAGAATTCAAGAATGCGGAAGGAGGAGGCCTGATGTGTAGAGGGAGGTTGTTCCATGTTTTGGGTGCGATGGAGGAGTCAGTGGAGGAGTTGATGATGCATGTGAGGAGTTTGCTGATCAAAGCACTTGCTAAGTTGTGGCTATGATGTGGGCACAGGTATGTTGTGGCCATGGAGTAGATGGTTTTTATGACTTTAGTGGTGTCTTGATCGGTGAGGGTTCTCCAGTTGGTTATGTGGGTGTCCAGGTAGATGATGGACAGATTGCTTATGAAGTCCTTGGGGTTGGTTTGTTTTTTGAAGTTGTTGTAGATTTTTTCATTTTTGCTGTGAAAGAATTCTGAGAAGTTGTCGCGCACTTCCTGGGAAGGAGTGCTGGAGATAACTGTGGCTTCTGCGGTGGTGATCTCCTTGATGATGGAAAAGATCTGTTTGTGGTTGTTGGAGCTAGCTTCAATCAGATCAGTGAGAGATTTTCTCTTGGTGTCTCTCAGAAGAAGGTGGTAGTGCCTTAGTGTGGCTTTGTAGGTAGATCTCACATCGGCTTTGTGGTTGGATCCCAATTTCCTTTCCAGCTGCTTGCAGTATATTTTGAAATTCAGGAGCTCATCAGTTGACCAGGCGGCTTCCTTGTTTGTTCTGCAGTGCCTAGGAATTTTGATGGATGTGAGTGCATCTGCATAGTTCGAGATCCACTGGATGAAGTTGGTGATATTCTCGACCACGTTGGTGGTATTGGGTTTGTTTGTTTCATGTGTGCAGCGCCAGTCGGTTTCTGTTATTCTGTTACAATTCTGGCTGAGTAGGTTAATGCTTGTGGGTGCTTTGGCTTGCAGAGTGGAGATTTTGAAGTGGATAATGGAGTGTTGTGTTCATGTGAGTGGTGAGACAGAGTTGTAGTTGACGTTGTTGCCGATGTGAAGATTGCATCCAGAGTGTGTCCTGTGATGTGTGTAGAAAATAGAAAACCTTCTCAGGGGTCTCACTGATACTTGGTCCTTTTAAACCACAAAAGAAGAAATTGGCACAGAAACTGTAATATAAAATACATATTTATTAAACCTCAGATGAGGAAGACTATGTCACACAAAAGCCTTAGCAACTGAATGAGGCAGTCTAAGGAGTACAGAAAACTGGGGCCTTATATATGCTTAGGGTTACATAGTCAGCATAAGACCAAGGGGAGGTCCTGGCACATGTAAGCATGCAAAATGACTAATATGAACATGCAAGATCTGCTTGCTCAACAAAGTGGGAGGAGAGTTACTTCTCCATACAGCAGCAAAAATAGCCTGACAGTTATACTAGAGAAGCAGGTGCATTCTACTAGCTAGGCCCTTCTGAGCATGTGCGAAGGTGTAAGATGCTAAATATAGTTCGTTTCTAGGCAGATTACAAGAGCAGTCAACACTGAGGGAGGACAGAGCACATGGCGAGCACGTGGCAGCACATGGAAAACAAGATGGCTGACAGAAATACAAAATCGCTTTCAGCTCATGCTAACAAATCTATCCAATCTTTAACATCTGTGCAGGGTCCGTGATGAGCTAGGAAAAACCAATGTTGTGCCGACTATCAAGGAAGTCAACGAAATAGTGGTAGGTCGGGTTTTCCAGGTGGAAATTGAAGTTGCGGAGAAGTATGAAGTCCTTGGAGTCATGGTAAGGGGCAATGAAGTCTAAGATAAGGTTGCTACAGTTGGTCCATGGTCCGATGGCCTGTATGCTAGGGTACATATCAGGAGGGAGTTTTCATTATTTTGAAGGCTGATGTGCATGTGTTCCATTAAGTGAGGGTCCTGGTCCATAGTTGTTCTGCATTTGATGGTGTCCTTGGATTGATGGCTAGTCCACCTCTAGGTTCGTAAAGCCGATCCTGGCATGCCATCATGTATGCCACTGGGGTGGCCAAGGTCGATGTCGGGAGATGAAGCGCAGTTCATCCAGGATCATCCCGTTTTCTGTCAGAATGAGGAGGTCCAGTGCGCTGCTGCAGAGGAGGTCCCAGATTTCCACTGCGTGTTTACTGATTGAGCGGATGTTGAAGAGTGTGCCTGTGAGAGTTTGAGGAGGGTCTAGTGTAGCATGTGGTGGTGTAGTTCATTGAGAGGGTAGCGTAGATGCAGGTGTTTGGGTTGTGCATGAGGGCATGCAGTTGCGGGTAAAGTGGCAGTAGGGGCAGGAGAAAGGTCCTACCTTGCTGCGTGGTGCAGCAGCCACGAGTGGTTTGGCTTCCTGGGTAATGCGAGCAAAGAGTTGTAGCTAAGAAGAGGCAGGGGTTGAACTGACCAGGGGTCATGGTGCATACAGTTTCATGGATAAACAAGACCTAAACGAGTTTATTAAGGATCCCAATTTGCATCAATATAGGAGGCAAGCTGTGTGTTCACCCAGCTCTCTAAAATATTTGTCTCCTTGTAAAATAAGGGATGACTAATGCTAATGTACAAAAAGAGGGCACAGCTTCCCTCTCCAGGAGGAAAAGAGGAAGCTAGCTCTTTAAAAATTCTAATAAAAGGGTCAAACTAGAGTTGATAGTTAACATTCTGAATATCACCTTCTCCTCTGGTATACTCTAAAATCTGACAACAAATAGAGTGCTGAGCTACTTGATCCGATCTTTTTACAGCTGCCGCTACTATAGTAAATGATTATAAAATAGCTGAGATCTTGTTCTGGAAACTTTGCCAACCCAGAGCACAGCACTTGGGTGGGAGGAGTCTTAGGCAGATGATTTTTGCCTTTTGCCAAGGAATTGTAGACCATAAAAAGTTCCTTGGAGGTTTTTTTTACTGCACAAATTGTACTTTGGTAATAGTAATAGTTGCACCTAGTGGTTTTCACAAGCTTTTTATATGCTTCAAGTTCTAATTCATGTGGTTTTGCGATGTATGGTGCAGTGTTTCGGGGTGGCACTCATCTGGAGCCCTTTCAAAACAGGTGCTGGACTGATTAATGGCATCAACCTTCGTATTTGCCTGAATATCCACCTTGGAGTTTTCTAAACATTCCTTTAGCCTTGCACTGTCCAATTTTCACTAAACCTGATAAACTATGTTTGTGGGCTGTTGAGTAGTTGGTTTGGTTTATGCTATGTGCAGATGAAAGAGGATCACCCTATGGTCAGACCACAGCACTTCCTCTACAACATTCACGTAATCAGCCCATATCTAGCATAGATGTGATCCAATGTATGCTCAGCCTGGTTATGTTATGTTACCTGATTTGTAAAGGATATGGCTGCCCCAGTGACGGGCATCCCAGCGCTGATCCCAAAGACCAACAGAGAGAAATGAGAGGTGGCAGGGCTAGGATGGAGGGATTATCTTGGATAGAAATAGGTCTTTATGGGTGAGTTGGCTGTTGCTCATACTGTTGCAGCTCAAAAAACAAACAGATATTGGCTAGCTGTAGGGTGTTACTGACTGATATTATTGTAAGGTGGGCCATTTTAGAACATCCAAGGCTAATAAACAGGGCCTTATCTGAATAGGTACCATGGTGGCCATATTTCTTTTTACTACACAGTTTTAATAGTCATACAAATTGTTATTTGGTTTGCTATGAAATTGTCTTCTTTAGATTCTGACCTTATTTTATTTGGTTATGGGCCACTTTAGGACTGTCTTGGCCTGCCCATTGGAATGTTTGTTACATTTTAGAACTTTTGTTCTACACTCGTGGTACTTGTTGAAATGGGGAAATTTTGAGTGTTGGAGTGTACGTACTCTATTAATTACTTATTCATATATAAGAATGATTTTGCAGTTGTTCTTGTATTATTTAGGTGTTTGAACGTACTTTTAAATTATCTTTGAGAAATTATTGGCACATCTTGCCATCATATGATTATCAATAATGTTTGTTCGTATGATCAGATCATACGTTTTTGTTTTTAATATTCATAGAGAAGAAGTCTTCAACAGCTAAGCAGAGAAGACAACATGTGGTTGATTGCATTAGTTTCTTGATGAACCTCACAAATGTTTGTTTTCATGTTATTTCATATTGCTGATTGAACAAACATACATATTTATGACGGTAGTTCTTGGTGATGCTTTGTAATGCAGGTGAGGGGTTTTGACATGGTTTGTTTCTTCTCATGGGTGGATACAGATTTTTTCAATAAATATTTATGAAGTTGATTTCATTTATGATTAATTTTTGTAGGAAACCTGTATAGAATGCATATTTGTTTACCAGAGATGAAACTTTTGACTTTGAGTATTAATTTATTTTGCAGTTGTAAAGCTGCAATTTTTAAAATGACAGGACGTGTGACTGCAAAATCCTGTCTTGCAACGTAATAAAGATACATTACAATTTACAAATAGAGAAAAAAAGTGAATACCCTACAGATTCCTTCCTTGTGATTCACTATGGAATAGATCAGTGGTTTGCAAATTAATTTTGTGTTTGCAATCTATCAACTGAATGTGGACACCTAAATCCAGTAGCAGTTGCTGTGCGGGCAGAGTGGCGGGGTGGGGTTATGGCGGTCTCGACGGGAAGACGGACATCAACAAAAAAAAAGGAAAAAAACATACCTGCCGCAGGTCTGCCACTCTTCTTCTCCGACTCCTCGCTGGTGTACAGGCTACCAGGCTTTCCTGCGGCCAATCCTGACACTGTTCTCACATTTCAAAGCAGCATCAGAATTGGCCGAAGACCTGTGAATGTGCGCTCCCAGACAGACTGGGAGCCTGTCCTTTGCTGTCTCCAATCCAGCATCGCAGCTGAGCTGTAGACAGCTCAGTGCGCATGTCAGTTTAGTTGGCCTGAGACGGCCGACCAAACAGACATGCACACTGAAAGCATTGCCCACCACTCGCTCTCCTAACTGCCCCCGCGATGACCCCCACCCGCATGACTAGAACTTCAAAAATAAAACACTAAGAAACCTGTTTTATTAATATTTTATTTTGAAAGTTTTGAGGCTGGCAGGAGGGGGGGGGGGGCACTCCTCGGCCGTAGCGGAGGAGCCGCAGCCGCCTAAATGGGAGTGGCATTAATTCAGAAAGTAGGCGGTGTCCATGATGGACAGCTTTCACTTTCAGAATCCAGGCACTGGGTGTGCATCCCCAGGCACAGAGGTGAGCACACATTGCTGCAGTGGACCTCTGCATACTCCCCCAGTGCCCTTCATGTCATGCCAGTTTTGTTTTTTGATGCAGCTGTCCTGTGAGAGTTGGGGGCTGCAATCACAAAGGATAGCAAGCACTTTCCAAAGATATTTGCAGGGATGGAGGTCTGCTGTCCCATCGCAGCCTCCCACTCATGTAATCTAATGGCACAGGATTCTGCAAACCCTAGTGAAGGCTTATCAGCTACAGTGTAAAATTATCCTACCGCACAAGCAAGTCACCATGCAAAAACAACCCTGGAAGGCCCTTTGTTGATGCAACTATTGGGTCTGATCCCCATAACTTGATTCGGCTCTCCCTCCCCCCGTATTTCCATTGGGTATGAAATAGGATTAGTATGTTTCCTGGGAGACATGTTCTAGATGCACTTAAAGCACGGTTGGCGTGTAATTCAAGGGCTGTTAGACGTAGGTTCACTCCTCTACACAGAACAGGTTGTTAGTTACTAATGTGATAAGTGCTTTCCTGTGCCTGTTAAAGCCCATGTTCTGCTTGCACTTTTGTATTGCAGTATTTATATAGCACTTACTACCCCTACGTGGTATATAAATCAATCGCCACTACCCTAAAGGAGCTAAAGATGTGCTATGACATAGTTTAGTAATATACAAAGTCATTTGATACCTGCCTGTAATATTTTGCAGCCTACCCACATCGCGGTGTTTGGGCATTTAAGAGGTTTCATACACAGAATAAAAGTAATGCTTCCAGAGAAAGTGCTTATTTCGCGGACATCGAACGAGAGAGCCATTTTGTGACCTTTGAACTGTAAGATCTAAGTATTAATAATTGGCAGTGACCCGGTGGCTGCGTAGTAAGTGGGCACAGCAGCGGGATGAAAGCTTTAGTCCTCACTCTTCATGTGTTGGCAGCGAGACATAATCAAGATGTTTATGCCGATGAATTGCTCCCCTGGGCCCTGTGAATGCGAAAACCGCGGCTTCCGGCGCGCGCGCTTCTCAGCAGCGGGACCTCTTTAATGCAAAGTTCACTTGAATTTAGTATTTTAATTTGCTACAGTTCTGCCCAGTGCAGAAGGAGGCGAGTCAGCTGTTTCGAGCCTTTTTAAATTAAGAACTGGACTTTCTAAGGAATTCGTTTCCCAGAGGGCATTCTTCACTTATTAAACAAGCAGTGGCAATGCCAACCGTTTTCGCCTTTGAAGGTCATGGTAAGAGCAGATCACGCTTGGACAACTCTCACAGGCAGAGCGTGGGAAGCACCAGTGAACGCTACGGAAACACTCAAAAAAGATGAGCCAGCCGTGCAAGCTGCACTCGCACCACAGTGCAGCAGTGCGAGGTTTTATAACACTAGTTGTGAGCAGAAGCAGCAAAGCCTTCCCTCAAGTTACAGAGGAGTCTGGGACCCCACACTCAGAGGAAGGAGGTCGGGCTGGGGCAGAAATCTAAAAGTGGCCCCTATTAGTGAATTAAAAAAACTAAAATAGTGTCTCATGTTTGCAAATTGGAGCAGTTTTGAACTCGTAAAGATATGCTGTATACGCGTTTTGCAAGGTATGGGAGCCTGAATGGATTTGAGCTTGCTGCAGGCAATATTTGTTTTAATATCAGGAAAAACCGTTTTAAAAACTGGCCCCCAGGCCATAAACTGGGACCACACACAGCCACAAAAAACAGCCCACACATTGACCTCTCAGACAAGCCAGTAGGACACTGCCAGGTAGCCCAATACCCCAGTCCGAGCATGTCTGCCAGTTCTTTGGAATGCTCCCAGCAAAGGAGCCATTTTGTAGTCTTTGTTTTTTTTTTTGTTCTTTGCTAGTCGCTTTGTGGGTTTCAAATTTACCTAATGTGTTTTCACACATTTTATTCACAGAACCTGTCAAGAAAAGGACTTCTTGCATACTTCGCAAAATTCCAATATACAAAAATATAAAGTTAGCACCTAGATAAATGTGCTTTTGTTGTCCACATCATGTTTTTAGTCATGGAGGGTTTTAAAAAAAATATCGTCACTAGGTTTCTAATTTCTGTCATATTCTAGAAGTCTCCGAACAAAGGCCTCTACTGCAGTCTTTTATGATGGAGGTATCGGTCAATGAATCTCGGTCTGTCGGTGTCCCGCCTCCCTGCTAGAGGCTGTGCATTTGATCTCAGTTAACCAGAACTCAGGCTACTACTGAACTGTCCTATCAGCAGGTTTCAAGATCACTGCAGATGTAGCTTCAATGTGCTTTGGCGGAGAGCACTGGATGGGTCAGCTGCACGTTACGTGCAGGTGTTGTGTGTATCCATTTGTTGAGTGAAAACGGAAACAAAAATATTCGAAAACCATTTCGGCCACAACAACACCAGAACTGCTTTCCATGAATGTCACAGGATGGCATGAGAGACATTACATTTATTTTGGGTCTTACCCTGAAATACCAATGTCGTAAGGAGACTGACCAATATCAGGTAAGTGAAAAGAAGTTTATCGGTATTTTAAGCCCACGACACGGAGCAGCCTCCCAGCCTCAGATCCCAACCGCCAATGCGTAAAGGTGGTCGAATCCGGCTCTGCCATCTTGCCCATGAATGTGGAAGCATTTATAGAACAAAACATAAAGCACAAGGCATAATACAGAGGTACTTTACACTATATCGCTCCACTCCTTTAAACTGAAAGTAATAGAAAGTGAAACACAAAACCAAAGCAAAAAGAAAATGCAAAACCATACACATCAAATTTTTTAAGGTTAATATTCAATACATAACATAGTCTTCATATTTGCTTAGTGCCTTCACCTTGCGAGAACAAGGTCGCCTTTTGACTTCAGCATCCATTGTCACTCTACCATCTTGTAAGGTTTCATGAGTTGACTGTGACATCACTGGTAGAGCGCCTGACCGCCACCATTTAATTGATCAATAGACATGACCCTAGGCTGCAACCAACACAACCAGTCAGAGTCACATTCCTTACTAATTCTCTTTACAATTGTTTCAGCTTGTTGCTGTGTTAGTTTTACTAACTGTCTTCTGTTCCACCACCCTTTTCCTTCCAATAACAGAGAACATTTGCCAACTTTGATAACTTTCACCTGTGCTGTAAACTTGGATTCACCTTTACTGACTCTAACATGTCTTTTGATTAGAGCCCAGTCACTAACACTGGAAGACAAGTCCCTTGAACTATGTTTCTCATCATAGTTACTTTTCATTCTGGCTTGAATAAACGCCATATTTGAAGAAGCCTCACCTTTATCATCCTCTTTGACATCATTGCTCTTGCAGCCAATATCCTCAAGCCACTTAGGAAACAAACTTGTGTGAACTTCTCCTAAGAAGGGAGAAAGGAGCTACACCAGTCGTACAATGTGATGAAGTGTTATAGCTAATACCTTTGTCTTAAGGAAATTACCTACATCCAGCTCAGATGGGAGAGCAGTCTGTATGTCTTCTTTCATAAATGTGTTTCCTCACTCCACCAAACCATTCGAAAATGGTGGGTACAATGCAACGTTTAAGTGCTTCACGTCATGGCTGTTTAGGAACTCACACATGCGGTCAGGTGTGAAGAGGGTACCATTGTCTGATAACTTCCTTTCGGAACCCTTCTAACAAAAACACATGTTCAAGAAAATTGATAACAGACTCCATGCTAGGAGATTCCACGAAAGAGAAATACATCCATTTGGAATAATAACCAATTAAAAGAATCAAATACCTAATTTTGGTCAAAAGTGTGGAATATGGCCCTGAAAAAGCCAAACCTGTATTTTCTCAAGCCCAATCTGGAAAAGGAAAAGGATGCAAAATTGCATTTTTCCAGTGTTTGTCTGAAAGTAAACATTTAACCATAAACTTGACTTGGCTTTCTAAAGATGGGCACCCATAATGTTGTTTAATTCTCTTACAGGTTTGGTTAACCCCAGGTGTCCTTGAGCCATCAAGATGATGTCATTACATACCTTTGCTGGTGAAACAGACAAACCGACCTTCTTAATCCATCCATTTACTAGAGACAACTCCTCAGAAATTTGACCAAACAACTTTAATTCACCTGTCAAATATCTATTTGAGGGTCAACCTTTCACAATATACCCCACACTTTCTGTAATTCTAATCGCCATCTTATGCCTCCATCCATTCCTTTTCAGTTATGACAGCACTACCCTCTTTGCTTGAATGATACCAAATGTGTTGTGGCTCTAGTGGATGCCATGAATCACTTTCTTCAACATCCTCAAAAGGCATACGTGATAGGAAACACACTTTCTGGATAGTGACGGCCTGAATTACAACACTGTTTGCTTTCATAAACCGGAACTGCAAGTGCAAATGGTTAGATTTACAACTGCAATGAGTTTTTTTTCAAAACAGTTGACCTTGCATTTGTAAATCTTTACACTTCCACATAATATCATGGCACAAATGCTAAATACTTCATGTCATTAGATACCATGCAATGAGTGCGAAACGGGTGGTGCAAGACATGTTTAGGTTTGAAATTTTGTAAACACCCAAAAATTGAGTTTGTGAGTATTCATAAACTCCTCCCTTACCCTTTCACTCCCTGGAAAAGTTTGGAGATGTGTTCCTGACCAGGGCAGAAATAAATCTTGTTTCGGGGAAGGAGAACAGAACACTCCCAATTAGTGGAAATGGTTCTCCGTGAAGAAAAATATTGCCTTCATCAAAAAATTAGAAACAAATATGCTGGCTTTTCCAATGCATAAACGTAAAATATGCATAATTATGTTTTGGGGACATGCCAAGGCCGAAAAAAAGGAGCTGACAAAACCGTTCCAGAATTGTTATATGCATGCAACGATCTAAACACAATATTTCGTTCTGCAGTATATGACGTTCATGGCCTAAAACCTTTGTCTTTTAAAAAAATGTAACTAAAGACGCATGTGGTGTTTGTTATATATTTACAGCCTAAACATGAATTCCATCTACATCCTGCCTTCGTTAGACTTGATTAAACATTACCAAAAGGGACCAGCTTCAAATATTTAATAATTTGAGAGAAATAAGATTTTTCCACTTCATTAAAACACATTTTGTGGACTGTCTGTTTTTTAATTTCCCTTTGTGTATACCTAATTTCAGTATTTTCCAATGTTTATTCAGAACCTTAGGGGCACATGCATCAATATTGCATTTTGTGATTCCTTAATTGCGAAAAATAAGGAATCGCAATTAAGGAATTGCAAACTGCAATGCATCAAGAAATCGCTAAAAAAATAGCGATTTCTTAAAATTCCTTAATTGTGATTCTCTAATTGAGAATCGCAATTAAGGAATACCTCCCCATCCATTCCTATGGGCCTAGAGGCCCATAGGAATGAATGGGAAGACATTCTTAATTTGCAATTCACCATTAGAAATTTGCAAATTGAGATTGCAATTTCAAGGGTGCAGGGGTGTCCAAAGGACACCCTGTTGCACCCCTGAAATCTGCCTATAAGTACATTTTGCACACACACATGACCCAAGGGCATGTGTGTGTGTAAAATGGAACTTTGAAAAATGCACTTTAGTGCATTTTTCAAAGTTTTCGCAAATTACCATGAAGGTCAACTTCATGGTAATTTGCTCCCCTTATTTGCGAATTTGCAAATTTTTAAAGTTTAATGCATTGCATTTAAGGAATCTCAATTTGAGATTCCTTAAATGCAATTGCAATTTAAGAAATCGCAATTTTGCGATTTCTTAAATTGCGAAAATTACAAAAATGATAACGCATCCAAACAATTGGAATTGCATTCTCAAAAGGCCGAATTTTGCTTTTCGCACCATTTGCGAATGCAATTTCCATTGATGCATGTGCACCTTAGTCGCGATCTTATTCTCCACACAGAACTGAATTATAAATTTCGAGCAGATATCTTGCAATTGTTCGATTATATTTGTATTTCTCAAAAGTTCTTCTTCAGTTTTCTCTTTAGCACAATCCTTGGTGTTCAATTAAACTTTTATTGTGTATACCCTACTTTCAAATTCCAAAAACATGTATACACATTCTCTAAAGACATTCACCTGACCCCCTAATCTGGAGTCCTTCTATGACACACGCCTTTTTAAAAGGCCTGTGAACCTGTGAACAATTCCCTTTCTTACCCTAGCTCTTTTACCTCCGCCACACTTATTTCGTAATGAGTATCTGTTGATATTGTATTGCCTGATGTATTTTGCCCATGTGGCAAGGATCACACTATAAAAGCCCTCATACATTTATAAATAAACTGGCTAGGAGTAAGCAAAAAGCTCTTCCGGTGAATTTTCTTCATTATCAGTGAACGAGAGTCACCTTTAGCTGCCTACACAATTTACAACTTTGCATCTCATCTTCGTATGTATATCCCAATCAATTTACTCAACATCTTAGAAATCATTCAGGTTCAGCCCTTGGTACCCAGCCTCTGACGGAAAGATTTGCTCTAGAAAACAGGCAAAAAATTAATAGAACTTTAGTCACCAGGCTTAAACCGCAGGTTTTTCACACAGCATGCTACTCACAAGTTCAAATACTTTTCGTCAGGGTCCCACCGTGGGGTCCCCAATTTTACTTTTTCCTGTAAAGTCGGCGAGTTTTTAGTAGCTCATATGTTGATGTTTGTTACCCTTGGCACACACACACTTGACATGATTAATCCTACTTGTCTCCACTCTTCCATTAGAATCGTTTACACTAACTTATGGCAAATAGATGATTTGTTTTATGAATTTGGTGTAGACCATACATTCTTTATTCTTTTGAGTGTATTGCTATTTGAGATGTATTTGTGTACCTCAAAACGCTTTCCGAGAGTATCTTGTGAGAAAGAGCTAAAGCTCAAAATACTTGAGGGTGAGATGAGGAAAATTTTAAGAAGCCATTTGTTTTCCCCACTACGGTTATGACCAGTTGATCTTTAAATATAACTATACCACGTCATACCTTTAGCTACCATTACTCCTCAGACTTTCAGTAGAGTAGTCTAAACTTCTGTACAAAGGGAAAAAGGCAAGAGAAAGGTCTATAATTGGGAAAAGAGTCATGGTGAGTATTGCCATTCTTTAGGCATAGAGTTACTAAGCGGGTCATTTAGAGTTTTTTCGAGAGCAGAGCGGTGGTGTAAATTGGCGGTGCTCCTTTGCTGGAAATGTTGTAGTTTCTTTACTCCATTTATAGTTGGAGAAATGCTGGGTATACACCAACAGAGCCTCAGCTGTTTCTGCCAGCATGAACATCTGACCTGATGGCCCGTTTGCCACAGGATCACCAGGTCATAGTGGTGCTTGCCCTGCCCTATTTAGGACACGGTGGCCATCACTTGTTATCCTTACCCCATAACACCATGCGAGACCTGGTAATCTCAGGAAGGAAAAATACATAATGGCCCATATTCACAGGGAGACATTTCTTGCACATCAGGGCTATTTTGTCTGTATATGAAAAGTAACTTCAGCTTTGTGAGTTTATTTTCAGAAAACAAAAACCTGTGCTGAATATACATACCAAACATGGTGCCCCCTCAGCAAAGGATCAGTCTTTCGATTAAAGTGCTCCACTGAAAACAAAGAAGACACTGATCTCTAAAAATGGTGGGTCCTTCATGTCCATCATGGCCCTAACCTTCAGAAACCTAGGAGACCACCCTTCAGGCTCAAAATGAGCCTCTATATTTCTTGTTTGAGTTGCCTGGGGCATAGGTTATTTGCCAACCTATTATTGCGCAAATGTGTCTGTGTGTTAGAAGGATATGCACTTATCCGCCAAAAACCGATACAAGGATCTGTGACTGAATTCCAAGGACAGGAGTCAGAGGGGAAAGATGAATCAGCCAGTATTCACCGTAGAGGCCCATGGAATAGTCTGAATGGATTCTGCTTCTGTATAACAAAAATTAAACCAAACGAGGTATAAGTTCATGAACTTCTTGTAACCTTTCCCTACAAAAGAGATATGTTCACCTTCATCATTGCTTCTATCAGTCAGCTGACTATCTCTTACATCCAATCCTAGTGTCTGGAATGGAGACGAGAGCTTTGATTTAGTACAAAGCTAAAGTGAGTTCTTATTAAAAAAAAGTAAGTCGTCATATATAGGGGACATACCTGATTTATATGGGCATATTTCTGAGAGTTTTCTATAAACAGCTGGATACTTCAAGACTTTCTTCAGGATATAAAGGCAGGGGGGGAGATATCAAGCATTCGTTCAATGGCAGTGTATATTTGATAGGCTACAGCTGTTGTTGCAGCTGCAAGAGACAGAACTTGAAGATATACAAACCTATCCACAATCTGATCTGTGTTTTAATAATCCAGTTCAATATCAAAAATGCTCAGCAGAGCAACAACGAAGGGTATGGCTTAATGGCGCGTTACTCAGCATCTCTGAGCAGCAACATAAACATCAGGAGCAAGCAAATGCAACCTCCACTTCCTGGATCCCTGTTCGGATCCAATACATTTGAATGTGTCTTCCCCTTTTTCAGTGGATCACAGAACATGGCCATTTCTCACAAATTCTTTTTAATTTCTTTGCTTCTTGCGAATCTCATACTACTGGCGTCTTTTCCTTCCATACTATTGCAGTACTCTGCTTCCATATTTTACAGCCAGTGTCCTCCCGCAATGATTCTTCTCCTGCCACCTCATAAAATTTTACTATCAGGGTACTAGTTTGGGGGGACAATATGTCCATTCTGAGGTTAATGTCAGTCCAGCTCATCTAGACATTTTAGTCAAATGTTTGATTCGTAAAGCAGCAATCCTTCTAACCGTACGAAGCAGAACCCAAAGCCAGTTCTAAACAGATATCTTGAAGAACGCACTTGTGATGAAAAGAGTGAAGGTGGATCCATTTACAAAAGGTTGGCATGGGAATATGATTTCAAAGTGCAAAAGATTTTCAAAAAGTTGATGATCCTAGCAACTTCCTCTTCCAGAACGTGGGAAAAATCATAAAATGATGTGAGTCTGGGTGCCTCTCCTCTCCCAGGCATGAATTGAGGCTCATGATGGTGAAAATTGACTGCTGGTGTTTGTCAATGTTGATTCAGAAAAATTACGTTCGTTTATTGCCTGATCATAGGGAAAAGATCATCATGGTAAAACTGTGGAAAGTTTATAATAGACACTTTGAAGCCCTTTGTCAAGTTTCATGATTCTGTAAAGCATCCTAGAAGAATGCTGCTTGGTTCACTCATTGAGGACACACTGGTACCCACAGTTGTGAAACTGACTTTTAGTCTGTCAAATGGACGTCTGTTTTTCTCCTGTATCTTTTCATTTTTTTCATATTTCAAGAATACAAAGTCTTTTAACACCTTGGCTGCTAGTGATATTTTCCTCCTGTGCTGACTATTATGTTTTCCCATTGTTCATGACGAGCTCAGCTCATCATCAGCACAGCTCAACCGTGCCTCATGACGAGCTGAGCTCGTCATGAGCAGCGAAGGGGTTAATGTACCTTGTTGAATGATTTGGTGATTTGGCTCAGCACTGAGGGACAATCACATGGATATGCTTGTCCTTCTCCATTAAGACTAGGGTGCCTTATATGAGCAGATCTGTTGGTTTCAATCGCTGGGAGTGCCTGTAGGAGGGAATCAGCACTGATATTTCACATTTCTTTTTTACCATGTGACCATCAAAGTCATTTCCTTGCTAAATTAAGTGTTGATGATGAATTGATATGTGTTTGATGAGACCATCTCTAGACTTTTGAGAAAAGGTCATAAAAGCTATACCCAGAGCCATGCATAACGATGAGTTTGCATATGCCATTGACTAGTTTATTAGCAGATAGGCTGCAGGAGACTTCTTTCCCGTTTTGTAGAGCTCACCTCCGAAAATGGATCAGTAAATTGTTAGTATGCGAGTGCCTCATCCAAAAGATAAGTAGCATATTATGTGTGCAAATTTTTTGGCATGTGATGAAATAGTGAACAGGGAAAAATATCAATTATGATGATAAATATGATAATTCGTGACTCAAAGGAATTGTAAGTTTGAGCATCTCTCTACTTGTGATGGAACTAGGGCAAATTACACTAATGTTCCTTCTCACTTGTATGCTCTGTTTGTGTGAAGGATGTTGTATCCGACAATCTAAAGAAGTGATGATCAACCATAGGAGAAGATTCAGAAATTGAAAAAATGTGTGATGATGAGCCTCATAATGTTATAAGCATCCGTGATCTAGCATTGGCGACTTTGTCGCTTAATTATATTGTTGTGCTTTCGATTTGGGCGGTTTTGTGTAAAGTATATGTAGTAGAGATTGCAGCTGGAGCTAGTGAGACACGTCTCAAATTGTGGTAAGTTTGGCCGGGCTATGGATCAGGTAAGATACATGCATCAAGTAGCAGAGTTGTATCGGGCCTTCCAAATAGGTGAGATGGGATCAAACTGGAGCGCCAGCCTATTCCGATACTGTTTTCAGGAAACTGGGATTGTTAAACAAGTGATCAAATATTTTGTTGTGGTTTCCTCATGTCATTATTTTCCCATTCTATTAAATATTTATTGTACTTTTTTGGCGAACGGTTATTCCTTTTATCTGCTACAGTCAGAACTCTTTCAATTGAAATCTGGAGTGAGGTAGCTGATATCTGTTGATATGATTAATAGATATTTGCCATGTGATTGGGATAATGAGGATTTGGGGATTGGAGTTGCACTTAAAAGACCAGTACCAGTCATTTACAATGGGGCATCTGTGAGTTGGGGACATTGGTGACAACAAAGCATGACACAAAACATTTTGTTATGGTTTGTGACTTGGGGTTGGAAACTATTATTCTCTAAAGTGCTACCCAAATGGGTAGCACATGATCATAGTAGTAGTCAGATAAGCTTCTCCGAAGTGACATGGTAGTGAAATTGGAGGTGGAAGTCTTAACAAATATAGTTTTGCTGAAGCCTAGGGGACAACCACACTACTGACTACTGATACTGTAGCATAGTTCATTCAAGTGAGGACTGAGTTTTGTTGCATGCAACTGTGTCTCTTTTGCCTGTCCATGGGGTGATGTACTTTACTGCCAATGGGTTCAGGGGATGGGGTGCTGGGGTTGTGTGTGTACGCATGTGTGTGTGTTACCGTTTCTTTATTTATGCACGTTATTTAATCACCATTTGTTATTGTGAGATGGCACTACAGTTTATATTTAGTGTATGTGCTTTAAACTATTTGATGAGCATTGGGATTTCTTATTATTTCTTCTTCATCTTTCCATACACTGATATCAGATGATATGATTGTTGGGACAGAAAATTGCTTGCATGGTGATGGGCTGCACCCCTGCTCTGTGTCCTCTTACTGTACCTATGTCTTGATCCCTAATACTGATTTTGTTGTCATAGGCAAACAAGGATCATGCGTGTGAGCCATGACCTATGCCAGTCTCACGGATTGTGGTTTTGTTGGACCAGGAAGGGTGCCCAAAGTGCAGCTCTCACAGTGGTGAATGCCTTCTCCAGGGCTTAAGCAGCACAAGTGTGTTTGTGGCAGCATACCGTGTAGTGATCATTAGGAGTTACTAGGTCCTTTTTTAACCTGTCTAACTGGAGTGAGGCCTTCAGGCTCACTCAGTTAATGTGCTGCTGCTGTGACCTTAATTCACTCTTGGCCTACATCAGTTTGGTGTGTAGTGCTGTGCAGTACATGAGTGGAGTATCTGTGCATGGTTGTTAACTATTCTGTTTCAGGAGAGGTTCTAAACTACATCTCCCATAATGCATCAGGAATGGTAGGGGCTGGTGTGCTTTCCTATACTGCACAGGTACATGTCAGCTGACTTCCTACAGCTTATCAGCAATGAGAATCCTGCTTCCAATGCTTGGCTTTGATACTAGTTGGATCGTGCCTTTGCCCCGAAGTGGATGTTACTTTCTCTGCTTGGTTATCAGCTCATTGTGAGACTCTTCAGCTTCGTTCGTTGTTTCCGGTTTTTGCTATCCGTCATCATCTGTCATCTGAGTTTAGAGTGAGGACCCGCTGGGACTTTTCAATTGATTTCAGTTCAAGGTCGCTCTGGGACCTTTCTTCCGAATTTAGCGCGAGGACGTGTTGGAATCATTTTCTGGATTCCCTTTCTCTCTCGGGACCTCCGTCTTCAGTACACCCACGAGTCTTCCGGTTGCTCGTAAGTGGCGCGAGGTCGCGCCGAAGCATTTTTCTTACTTATTTTTTATGTGTGTTTGGCGCACAATATTTAGCTTTTTGTTAAATGCTAGCAAGCGCGAAGTAGCGCTGTATTAACATTCTTTGTTTATTGTCTTTCGGGCATCTTGCATACACACTTCTGTGTTGTGGCTTAAATTATTACCGGCACCTGTATGGTTTGAGGTGTTTCAGGGAAAATTCTTTATTTTTTTTTATACCTAGTAATTCGCCTGATCTGCCCATTTGTTCCTTCTGTTTCCGGGAGGATTATGAACTCTGCAGTGTACTGTTGGAATTTGTGTTTGTAGAAATTTTGCCTCAACGGAACATTAGAATTATATTTTGGAACTGCTCTTTGGAACTGCAGCAAGACGTTTGCCTTTTGAGAAAGACTATAAACACTAGCCTCATTATCCTGTTTGGATTTCTTCGTTTTCTTTATTTTCTGGAGTCATATGGAACCTCTTTCCCAATCTCTCCGGTTTTATAGGCATGTGTAAGTATGTGGAAGCACACCTCCAATTTGTCACCATGTTTCTAATCTAGGTGATTTATCTATACATAACTCAGGGCCGGCCCTAGGCATGTGCAAAGTGTGCACCTGCACAGGGCCGCCAAACCCCAGGGGCCGCCACGACGAGGATCGGATCGGAAGGATCACTGTGGTGATTAGTGTGCTTTACACAGGGGAGTAACACAGGCCCCGCAGCCCACGCATTGCGGGGGGGGCCCACGCTCCAGGGGGCCCCTCAGTGAGCCAGCAAGCACTATACCAGCACCAGCTAGTTTCGGAGCTGTCTGCACCGAGGTATACTCACTTTACTCAGGCATGTTGAAGCTCCTGACACCCTGCTTGGCACTATCCGAGATTGTCGCACTCCATTCAACAAGACAGCGCGAGCCTGGTGCGTGGAGTTATTGTGTTTTTTGCTGACATTTTAACAATGTCATAATCATTTCGTGGCTACGGCTTGTATTCACTTTTCCCCCCCTCTGGTGGGAAATGTTGACAGACACTTGTGCTTGTTCTCAAAAGCAGTTTACGGCAGCACGTCCGAGGCGTCTTCCAGTCTGCGGCAATTTCCTATCTATTACGGTTACGGTATTACACTCTTTTTCTTAGCACAGTGCTGGACTCAGGCACAGAGAGAGTGGGGGCCGGCGTCCTGTAGTTGGGGGGGAGAGGGGGCTCAGTGTCAGTGCACTCTGCGTGTGCTGTTGATCAGCCTTTACCTTGCGGTCAGCGCAGGACTTGCAGAGCTGCTAAAATGCATGTTTTAAATTTTACCAGCCTTGCTGCCCTTTGCCCCCAAGAAGGCATTGCTGGGGCTCGGGCGGGCTCCCGTGAAACAGCATGCAGAGGGTCCTGTAAGGAGTAGAAACTGCTAAGACCCTGGGCGAGGAACTCCAGAAGAAAAAAAGATTATGGCTCTCCCCACGCTCCGACACATTTACATTGCAGCTGTTGCCCTTTACTCTCCTCCCTGCCAAGATATAAAGCTAGCCGGCTAGGCTCTCAGCTTTGAGACGCATTTCCAGGCCTCGTGGAAATGTAGCTCTCAGGTGAGTCACCTTAGAATTAATACCTTTCGAGGAGAGACATAACTCTATGCTCATTATTTGTCTTTAAAAATAGTCTGCAAAGGTCTAGGGCATATGCTAAACAGAACTTGAAACAAAATGTTATTTATTGATTTAAAACGTGCCATTTCTGTATACGTTTACTCACCTCTGGAATACCTTTTAAAAGTGCTTAAGTGGTCAGAGATAGGTAGATATGTGCGCGCTTTCTTTGGAGAACTTCTGGTAATACAGATTTTTAGTGTCCTGGGAACACATGGTAGTGCAGACTTTTCTGCCAGAGGGTTGATCCTACAGTTACAAACACAAAGGTGATCGGACACACGTGCCCTCAGTCCAGGTGCTGTCAAGTTTGTGTGTCTGCTTGGTTTCCTAGCCGTTGCCCACAACTTTTGAGTGCTATCGAGGTAGCTGAATCCCAGCCTGTCACCCTGCTTTTGGTGAAACTGGCTCAGAGGCTGAGGAGTGGACCACCATTGAATGTCACACATAATTGTGCTGAAATTATAAATGTGAGTGTTAACAACATGTCTCAGATGCGCAGCGTAGTCAATAATGAATGGTTTGTCTGCATTATGCATGTTCACGACACGCGTGTGTATGCACATTTGAGTATGTGCCTGTGCATAACCGAGAACTCACGAATGCATGCGTCTGTGTGCTCCTCAACGTGTGTGTGTGTTCCTGTTGTGCGTGAGTGCGTGTGTGCGTGCATGCACATTTGTGCGTTCGTGAGCACGCGAATGTGTGGTTGTTTGCGTGAGTGTTTGTTTCTGGCTGCCTTTTATATGCACTAGCCGTGCTTGTTGAGTGGAAGGGTGACTGACATACGAGCAGCGAGATACGCCTTGGTTAATGGCAAAGTTCCCGGGACCCCCACCTACGCTCCCTGCACAGGGCCACCATGAGCCTAGAGCCGGCCCTGCATAACTAGTGTTTGTGTTTGTACCTCTTGTCTAACACTACAGGTTCCTTCAAGTCACTAGCCGTGTCCCTTATTCCTGCCAAAGATTCTCGAAGTTTCTAGACGGTCCAACTAGGTTTCTTCGCTCCTTTGGGATCCACCTCTATCTCTCTGAACATCTATATTAGAGGGTGTGGGGATCTCGGAGGAGAGGAGAGACTCTGGCTTCGCTCCTGGGATATTGGAGTTTGGCAGGTAACCAGAGACCTGACAAAGGTGTTTGGGTGCCTGGAAAGGGTACTATACAGAGATAATGCAGTACTGTGCAGTTTGTGCCTTGTCAATGCATGTGTGCTGTGAGTGATACAATACATGAAAGATGTAGTCCTGAACAGTACGTGCATGGTAAATGCATGCGCTGGAGTTGTGTGCCTATGAGTGGTACAATACATGAAGATTATAGTGCTGCACAATCTGTACATGCTAAATGTATGTGCTGGATGTATGTGTGCCTATAAGTGGTACAATGCATGAAGGATACAATGTGTGTATGCTGTATACATGCACTGGGTGCATGTGAGCCTGTGACTAGTACAATACATGAAGGGCTCTGGGTCCATTTTGGGAGACCTAGGCTTGCATGGTAAAACATGGAGAGAAAATAAAGGAATCCCCCTGACTGATGTGGGTGTTGCTGTATTCCTATAAACTGGGTGGGACCCACACTGGAGAGGGGAGACCCAGGCATTCCCTGTGTTCTTTGATTCAGAGAGGTAAAAAGGAAGGGACCACAGGACATCTCAGGAAGGAGATGGGGCTGATATAGGAATCATAAAGAATAGGGCCTGGGCTAACCCTTTGATACATATATCACTATGATGGAAATCCAAATGAGAACTCTAGCCCTTCCCATTGCCTGGGTTGTGGTACTATCAGCTTTGGAGTCACTCCTGCTGTGACAAACTTCTTTCAAAAGGAAGAGAGGGCAGAGTAGTGGGCACTTCAAAAGAAGCAGACACCCAACAGAAACTTCAAAGACTCAGACTCTCAATCACATTTGGTGTCTGGTAATGGACTACAAAAATGGGAGTTTGAGACCCCAAAACTTGCCATCTGCTAAACAGCCAGATGGACTGTGTGAGGAGAGGAAACTCTGCAAGACTTCTGCCTGTGACCAGTACTGTGGGCCAAGGCCCTCTAGTCTCCCTGTTGGGTGAGGGGACATCACCCAGGGAATCCAAGACTGCCTACCCCAGAACACCAGTGCCTGCCTGCCAGTGTACCCTGTAAGGATGAGGAGTACATTGGAGGGAGTGAGCTCTAGTTGGGAGTCCTGTTGAGTGGACTCTCTTTACGAGGTGTGAGAAGACAGCTGCTGCACTGATCGGGTCATTCCCTTTGTGTTGGACAAAGTCAGTGACCCTTGTTTGGCAGAAGATGGCATCAATGAATTGAGCTGTGTGCATTGCTGCGCCAATCAGGCCGTTAAGGAGCCAGTGACCCTGTATGCCAGGTGGGGCCTCCGTCAGAAGGTGCCCGTGATGAGTGGGTGGGTCATAGCCCTTTTGTCATGGTGAGCTGTGACCTCCATATACCAGGAGGGGCCGCCACTGAGTACTTTGTAGTGCAGAACAGGCAGGAGTCCTTGTACAGAGAAGATATGGTGACCCTGTATGCCAGAGGAGGTCAACTGGAACAGCCAGATGTGCACCTTGATCCACACCTCTGCTGCAGAAGTGAGGCCGTAGTGGGAGCAACTGTGCACCATAATCAAGGTGAGGGATCCGCTTCAGGATCCATCACATCACTTCCCCATCGGGGAAAAGATCAGACATTTACCCTGCAAGGAAGAGCCGCAGAAAACCTCTAGTCGCTTCGGTGGTGCAACCCTTTGTGAGGAACACCGCACCCACTCTGATTCAGATGGTGCCAGCACAAGAACAGGGCAGAGTCAGGAACTCTGGAAACTCCAAGCCTGCAGGTGTGGGTAGGACTGATTTTGGGCTGGTCAGCCCCTTTGGTAACTTCCTTGCTAGTTAGCGCTGTAGCGCTTGAACACTGTTAACTTTAAAATTGAGTCAGTGTGGACTCTTGAGACTTAGATTACTGGTGGAGTTTGCCTGGATGTTGCCTATAGTGAATGAAGGATAACCACTATCTCTAGGAGCGAGGATTTAATGGGACCTGGGGGTGCGGGGGGTCACCTAAAGAAACTTTAGAGCCCTGACCTCGGGGAACTACGTAGCTGTTTGTGAATGTCATGTATTTCCGTTGAGTTAGTAGCGGTAGAAAATAAGTACTTTTCTTTTTTCACTAAAGTAAATATTTGGCTCGACAATGATGTATTACTACTGCTGAGTGCATTTTGAGTTGGGAGCCTGTGTTCACATCCCTGTATTCACCTCTCCCTGATGGAGCCTTGGACTGCTCAGTCATTGTTATTATTGAGAGTCAAGTGATGATGGATACATGGCCCAGTTGCTCAGACTCCAAATTAGGCTGGGCTCAGGACATCAGGAGTAAAAAGCCTCAAACCCCATTGTTGTGCTCAGTAACTCCTGCTTGCCCCATGGCCCTCTGAAAGGGGTTCTGACAATGATGCATGTCTCAGTCAAGATTTTTTAATGTGCCCATGTACTTTTCCAGAGCAACACACAATACCTCTATCCTTGAGGTACATCGGTTTCTGGATCTCTTATTTGTATTGTTTATTCGTTTGACGAATTTTCTAACACACCATTTATGCTCCTTGTAGCCATTTCCTAGCATATGTAAAGGATAAAGGATAATTACGCACTTATATAGCGCACGACTACCCGTAGGCATCTCTGCACTTGTATGAATACCGCAGAGGAACCCTTCCTGGCCTTTCCCTGTGAGGAGCCCACTCCTGGGCACCCCCAAGGTGAAGTCAGGCATCCTCAGCGTTGTTGGGGCCGTTGTAGAGATTAAGCAAGCTATTGCCCAGAGGTGCAGAGTGGGGCTCATGATCAGAATAGGCACCGAGGCGAGAATTATCAGGTCCGAGGAAATTGAGCCCGAGACCCGCCGAGGCGGGAATTGAACCCTGGTCCCAGCCAGACTCCTGCATCAGGGTCTGCCGCTCTAACCATTGAGCCACACTTCTCTACTATACCTGGTTACTTCAACATAACAAAGAGGAGCAATAGGGCACGACTGAGACACTGGAGCAATTTGGTGAAGTGTTGGTGGGGTTAAATGGAAGGGTCTTTTGGTTTGTCCATTTCTGTTGCTTGGTTAGAATATCTAGATTACAGGCTTGCAGTGGGGTGGAAAGGTAGTGTTAGGGCAAATGGGGATAATACATTGCTTACTGTGTATCTTATTTGATACAAGTTCAATTGACATTTAACATGAATATATTTCAATCAGAAAGTTGCTTGAAGCATTCAGTTGTTGACATCTTTCTGAAGATGAGGAATCTGGTCAGGCTTTCATGTGTGTTTGATTGTGTCCTGTATTGTTGTGTACTTCCGCATGCCTGCGCCTATTGTTTGTCATTTGAGCCGGCGTGTGTAAAAGACCTGTGATCTGGTCCATCTGAGCATCCTGGCCAAGGTATTCTTGAGAATCAGCTTACACAAGCATTCATGAGAAATCCATGCAGAACTGTCCAGTTTAAGGATGCAAGGGCTCTCATAAAGCTCCTCTGTTGCTAACTGTAAGAACTGACTCCATTCTGGGGGTTACTTGAGTCTCCCTTTCATTCATTTAGCATCTTAATCATGCTTTGGCACCCACTGCGTCAGAGATTCCTGATACTCATGCCCGGGTATCTTTCATGAGGCGATCACATCATATGTTCCTTACAGTGATTTCACATTATCAAGGGCCTGAAGTAAAATTGGTGCTAAAACCAGTACGTTATGTTACCCCATAAATTCCTTGCCATGCAGTTTCCCGCTTCATCGTCCTGCATGCGTAGAGAGGTTTGATATCAGTCTGTAGTCTGGTAGACCCCCCCCCAGGAGCAGCAGAATTATTGTTTTTTGTCCATACCTTATTCTGTTTCCTGGTAAAGGGGTATTGAGAATGTTTGCAATTGAGAAATTGCTCTTTGTGGCATTATGTAGGACATGGACCGGCTGACAAATTGGCAGCTTTGGTCTTGTGGTTACTTAGCTCATCCCTTCAGCTGTTATGGGTTGGAAGATCGAAAGAGTTCGGACAATGTTTGCTTTAATGCTAGGTGGTCCTCACATTAATTTCGGGTAAGCTGTAGACTTCCTTTATTAATGACTTATTGATAAATGTGCCCTTTTGATTTATCTTTAGTAACTTCTGTTGCATATTGTCCTCCCCCTTGATTGGATTTTTGCCACCAGCACTGCAGATTACAGTATATCGCTTTATAGGTTTGCAAGGTTCGAATGGTACAACTTGTGGGAATCAGATTATTTTATTCTTTATTTGATGTGTGATGATGTCAGGTATCCTCATGATGTTGTGATCTTCACCACGAAGGCAGTTTTAAAATCCATAACCCCCTCCACCCTAACCCCATAGAGGGGAGAAAATCCAGTCATTTTCTGCCATTTAATCAGTACTGTACTGATAAGGACATTATATCAAGAGGGCCACTTGAGCTTTTGAAACCGGTCTGAAACCTTGGCAAAATGCCTAATTCAGTAGCCCAAGTACTGAGGTTGTCCAAAGTAAGTGAGGCATCGTATTTAGCCTCCACATCTCAAAGGGCAATCATGTTGTGTTTTTTTTTTTTTGATGCGTCTTGTTTATCACCTTTTTTATTAAGTGAACACAAAATTGAGCCACTGTGACTCTGGAAATATTGAGGTTAAAAAACTAGCAGTGAACAGAAACACAAACAATGCAAATAGCATTTCGGCTTGAACTTAAAAAAACTGGTGGTTGGGTCCTACAGCACCGTCTGATCTACATGTTCCTATAAATGTATTTAGTTGGTCTGCTATAACCCAAAGGTCATTTTATTTATGGAGATTGTGAAAGGAAATGCCAAAAATCCATTGGTTGGGGGCGATAGTGCCATCTTCTCCATCATACAAAGTAGTTACGTGTGTGACCCGGACAACAGCTGCAGCACTGCACTGTTCAATTGAAGTTTGGACGTATTGCCAAATAAGCAATTTAGATAAGACCTCTATCCTCCCAGCCTTAGATTTGCACTTATAATGTAAAATTGCCCACTCTTGTGGAACTTGTTCTTGTTTTGCAACCCAGACCTTTTTCTTATATTGCATTTGGATTTCTCTTAATATGTGAAGGTTTTTAGTATACTTTTTAAAAGCGGGATTTATGTTATTCTGAAACCATTTCTGACAGCCAGGATACTCTGTGCAGCTCGACCTGATTTAGTCACTGTCTGCGTGCGACCAGCCACCATTAATCAAACATTAGAAATACTTGTACATATATGAGAAGCACCCAAAAACTTGTTAAGATAGCATGATAATAGACATCAATGTGAGCATGACAAAATGGTCCTCTGTTAGTGTGTTCCTTTTTTGTGCTTCATTTCACACATAGGCAGCAGAGAACACAGCCAACGCGTTTCAGCAACATATGGCTTCTTCAGGGCCTCCAAGAGTGGCATTCTTTTCTGCCATTGTGTGAAATGAAGCTGGAATAAAAAGGAGCACACTCTTAACAGAGGTACATTTTGTCATGCTTATATTGGTCTCTGTTACCATGTTGTCTTAATAACATATGTTTTTTTCGTTGCCTCTCATATATTTGCAATTATTCTGAAACCTCCTGACATTATACTTGATGCTCATAACACTAGTATTAACCAGTTGACCGCGGCAGGAATTCCGCCGCGGTGCGGGTGATTTATGACTGGGCGTGGTCAGGACGGCCCCCGGCCGCCCTCCGCACATGCCCACCATGACGTCGGGGGCAGTCCGACGCATACAAAGGGTTAAACCATGATTGCATATGGGGTAGGTGATCAAGAATGTCAAGGCTGCGTGGGGTAATAAACCTAAACATGTGAAACTTGTAGGTCCATAATCTACAGTGGTCTTGAGGGGGAGACTCTTCAAATAATCTGAGGACATTGATTGTTTTCTTTCGGGACTTGATCCATGTCTAGCTTAGAACCAATATTTTCACAATAAAATGTAGTTGATCACATTAGCTATGGCCTGGATGCAAAAGTATAACTATACTCCAGTTGGGCAAGTTCAGCAATCGATACATATATCCAGAAGTTAGAACTGGACTAATATATAAATTTATGTTCTTAACCAACTTGAGTAGGCCTATACTTTTGTAGCCAGGCTATACCTAATGTGATCAACTATTTTTAATCGTGTGGTTTTACACACACTTTCACATTGCAAGAGCACTGTGTCTATTGTCACTGCGCATGGAGCACGCTGTTTGAACTATACTATATATAAAGTGACGCTAAATATTATAGACCATATATATTCTACTTATGGAAGTGTGCAGCCATTATATGTGTGTGCGAACATTTCTTTACATTATTGGTTCAAGTATGGGAGGACTCTTGTTTGGCCTTCATCAGCTGTTTCAAATACAGAATAATTGGATACAACAGAAATATTGTTGTATGTATTGTCATTAGCCCAGGATCTTAAGAGCTCAGGGTAACCCTATTGACAGTCATGTGCCCGTGTTTTAGTGGATATAGATGCAAAAAAAGTGGTTCGAGTGGATAATAGGAAAAATAATTTAAGTAATAAGAATGAGCAATGGCAATAAACATACAAAGGACTTGGTAATGTCAGAAGGCGAAAATTAACTTACTACACAGTTTTGCTCAATATAATTTATAAAACACAGTGAATAGTATAAACACTTTCTTGACTTCAAAAAGTGCAACACTTTATGCATAGTGTCCCCAAGTGAAAGTTGGAACCAAAAAGTGACTGTCCACAGTTAAACATTTTATAGAAGGTTTCCATCTATTGTAACAAGCGACCATTCAAATACACTTTCTTTGACAGCATAGAAATACAGTGACACTAGCTGATCAATGGTTCGCCCTGTGTGCTTGTCGATGGCGTTTCGACCCTTCTTTCAATGTGGGGTCTCCTCAGGACTAACGATGTAGGGACATCTGGAATTAAATTAAGATAAGCATTAGGCCCATGTACCAGCACAAATGCGAGACACTAGAATGAAGGACTAAAAAATGAAGGGTGGTTAACGGGTGGGTTCAGGCGCAGCCTATGTGAATGTGAAGTGCCTTGGTGGGGTGTGAAAATAAAATAACTCACGTGAGGACCCAGCCGGGTACTTCATTATGGGGTGCAAAGGGGAAAACAAGGGGCAAGGGTTACACTTTGTTTCTGCGAGGGCAGATTCCTTGTTAATATGAGCAGCCACAGATTTTGTGAAAATAGACCTTACCTCACAATGAGGAAGGCTGGCTTGTAAGATTGATGTGTTCTCCTGGTGCGTTGCTACGGCCGTAGCAATCTCATGCTCGTAGTGGAGCCTTGTGGAAGGCCAGCGTGGGGCTCCTGAAAGCGCTGTGAATTAACAGAGCGATCGGGTTTCTGTAAAGATGAAGAATGCTATTAATATAACCGGGTGGTGGGAGGGAGGTAGGGTAAGGTGAGGGAGACGCGCTGATAGTCAGTGCGTGATGTTACTTACTTTGGATATGCAACATAATACGGAACGGTCTCCTTGGGCGGCAAGGTCGGTGCTGAATTCTGCTGCAGCCCGGCCGTATGATTCGGCTTCTGGTGTGATGACACCGGCTGCTGGAAGCGGAGTGGGTTAAATACTGAGATTCCCGCCAAGCCTGGCTGCCGTACGGCAGGGAGTCGGGAGGAACCCAGTTCAGCGGTTCGATCCAATGATCGGCGGGACCAGTGGACTTCAAAATGCACAAAGTGTTACGCTTTTTGAAGTCAAGAAAGTGTTTATACTATTCACTGTGTTTTATAAATTATATTGAGCAAAACTGTGTAGTAAGTTCATTTTCGCCTTCTGACATTACCAAGTCCTTTGTATGTTTATTGCCATTGCGCATTCCTATTGCTTAAATTATTTTTCCTATTATCCACTGGAACCACTGTATTTGCATATATAACTAGTACCCTGGTTCCGTTGTGAGTGGGGTTCCCCTGTCCTCTATTGTGACGTGTTTTAGTGGATGGCATTGGATGCAACAGCAATCCCTCACTATTGTGGCTGTCTCATGCATCATGGTCTGCCAACAAGGCCCTTCCATCTCCACCTTATCCTCTGAGCTCCTGGGAAGCAGTGCCATAGGTCCAAAAGTGTTTATTGGTAAAACTGCCTTTCCTTACACTATGGGTGATTTTCTGTTGTCAACATTGGAATTGTTGCACTCACCCTGCCTGCAACACATGTGACTTTACTGTCATGTAGGGCCTCCACTTTGCCTTCTCCCACTGGATAGGCTTGTGCCGTCACCATTTTATCTAACCATTAGCCTATTGTTATTTTATCTCTTTGAACAACGAGAATACCATATCTTTAGTGACATTGTATGGTACCATTCACAGTCCTGATACTTATTTAGTGTATATATTTAGTTTTTTTTTTATAGGACAGGCATTTTATAAGACGATTTTGAGCACCTTAGCTAGAGAATATGATTGTGATGCATGTATGAAGTTATGTTCAAAACCAGGTAAAACGTTCAAGCATATGACATTTTTGTAATTATAGAAGCCCTTGAATATAGCCAATTGAGGAGTCTTCAAGGCACAAACACAGTATTGTCCCCGAGCAACCAGAACCTAATAATACAGTTCAGTTATATCATCAGTCCAAATGAGTATCCAGATATGGTAGTTCACATTAATAATTCTTTTATTTTCTTGTTCTTTTCTTTGTCACAAGTGCAGACATTTGAGGCAATGTCTCTCAATAGAGATCCTGTGCCATTGACATCATGAAATGTATCCAAACAGCCAATAGCCGACACGTGTTTCGTCTCGGGGAAAATCTCCCGACGACTTCATCAGTGCTACAATAACAAGAAAAGCACACAGTTGTACTAAGCATTAATGTTACAGCCAGATTGTATCAGACATAATTCATCATAAAAGGTCTATGAATGAGAGACTGTAAAGGAAGAAAAAAGAAAAGACTAGACCAAAAAACCACCTAAGATTCACCCAGTGAAAACGGACACACATCAAGTCTGAGATTTGAACAGGATGTAGAGAGTAGAAAGATATAGAAAAAACCTGAAGGTCGCCAAGATGATAAAGCGTATTATCAAACTAATGTCCAGGGTGCAAGACTTTACAAACCAAAGCCTTACAGTCCCAGGACTATATATTCAACTAATTAAAAACCAGGCATCGCACAATACACCTAGATATTGTTTAAATCTGGTGTCACAATACCCACTTCCAATGTGAGAGCGGTCGCATAAGAGCTATGTACAAACTAACCATAAGCGTATTCTTTTGGAAATATCGTCACCACATTCCAGGTAGAACCTGTATGTGGTCCCATATAATATGGGTCTAGAAGGAAAAAGGGAAGGGAAAAGGGGGCGGTAGGGGTCAAAACGACACAACAAGATTATACAAAATAATTAGTAAAAGGCCATCAAATCATCTATGCGATTCAATATCCACTGTCATTGTAGTTGTGCGTATCTCATATTAATGTCAGATGCCAAAAGAACATCACGAGTGGAGAGAAAGTATTACCCACTCTAATAAAAAGTCATATGTAATAATTGTATAGGAAATAATACCTAAAAGAACAGAACAACACAAAAGAATATTGAGTAAAAAGGCATTGCGAATATCCTATTTTAATAACAAAAACCAAAGGCGCATTATGAGTGGAGAGAGTGTATTATGCATTCTTATAGAACGCCATATTTAATAATCATAACATGAAGTAATACCTAAAAGATCGAGAATATTCCTTCCATTTACAGCAATCCGAATTCTACAGATTATAAGATCGAATTTCTATAAAGGATAAGAGAGAAAAAATAATATTGAAAACGAGTTGCCTATATTGTGAGGTTGTTAAAAACCAAAAGTCACAGTCCATAGCATACAGGCAAAATCGTTAAATATCATTGCCATCACAAAAATCTATTTTAAATTACATTAGGGTCCCGTAATATAGATAGTATGCCAATCGCTTTTGAAAGGCCAGCACAATTATTACCTTAAAGGGGACTAGGAATATCTGGTCCAACAGTATAAGGTCATATAAATTCTAAAATCAAATTGAAGATGACACATATTAGTCGCGTAGGAAGTACAAAATCAGGTTCATCGCACAATATCAACATCAAACCCGAATGCGGTAGAAACTAAAAAAAATATATATGAATATAGTCGATCGCCATTGTCTACAGCAGAGGTCTTCAATCTGTGGGGCGCGACCCCCAGGGGGGTCGTGGAGTCCTGGGAAGGGGGTCGCAGATTATGTTGGAGCGTGCAGCAGTTCCTGGCGTCAGGCTGATTGAGGCCGGGTGATCACGGTGGAGGCCTAATTCACGCCTCATTAACAAGTAAAGGTCTTCTGAAGACCTGTGAAGTACTCGGGTGTGCCTTTCTGTGTGTCCCGAAGCTGTTTCAGCCGGGCTCACTTACACGTGCTGGGGGGGGGGGTGTCTGGGGGAGGAGGCTGTAGCCCTTTGAGTTCAATCAATGGACTTAGCTGTGGGGTTTATTTTTATTTTGAACGTTTTATATAGCGCTAGCTTAACCCGTAGGTATCAGAGTGCTTTACAAACACACATAGCAAACAGCAGAAGGACATTACAGTTATTGGTTCAAGTCCCACATACCTGGCGCCTGTGCAGGAGAAATGTGCCTGAAACTGTTCTTCACCGTGAGGTGTTTATACAGCCTGTCTGCCCCCCCCCCCCCCCACCCCCCAAGCAGGGAAGCACAGAGATGCCCTCCCATGAGAGAGGAAGAAGGAAGAAGACACAGAGAGATACTGACCCCACCCCCATGAGAGAGGCACAGAAAAGGTGGGTGGATGAAGGATGAATGTATGTGTGGATGGAAGGATGAAGGGTGGGTGGATGGATGGATGGATGGAAGGAAGGATGAAGGATGGATGGGTGGATGTAAGGATGAATAGATGGATGTGTGAAAAGGTGGGTGGATGAATGATGAGTGGATGGATGTAAAGATGAAAGGGTAGATGGATGGATGAAGGATGAATGGATGGATGTGTGAAAAGGTGGGTGGATGAATGATGAGTGGATGGATGTAAAGATGAAAGGGTGGATGGATGGATGAAGGATGGATGGATGTGTGAAAAGGTGGGTGGATGGATGGATGGAAGGGTGGGTGGGTGAATGATGAGTGGATGGATGTAAAGATGAAAGGGTGGATGGATGGATGAAGGATGGATGGATGTGTAAAAAGGTGGGTGGATGGATGAAAGGGTGGGTGGATGAATGATGAGTGGATGGATGTAAAGATGAAAGGGTGGGTGGATGGATGGATGAAGGATGGATGGATGTGTGAAAAGGTGGGTGGATGGATGGATGAAAGGGTGGATGGATGAAGGATGTATGTATGGATGGATGTGTGAAAAGGTGGGGGATGAATGATGGGTGGATGGGGGTGGGTGGATGGATGGATGGATGGATGAAAGGGTAGGTGGATGGATGAAGGATGGATGGATGAAAGGGTGGATGGATGAAGGATGTATGTATGGATGGAAGGACAAAAAGGTAGATGGATGAAGGATGGATGTATGGGTGGATGGAAGGATGAAGGGTGGGTGGATCGATGGATGGATGGAAGGAAGGAAGAAGGATGGATGGGTGGATGTAAGGATGAATAGATGGATGCGTGAAAAGGTGGGTGGATGAATGAGTGGATGGATGTAAAGATGAAAGGGTAGATGGATGGATGAAGGATGAATGGATGGATGTGTGAAAAGGTGGGTGGATGAATGATGAGTGGATGGATGTAAAGATGAAAGGGTGGATGGATGGATGAAGGATGGATGGATGTGTGAAAAGGTGGGTGGATGGATGGATGAAAGGGTGGGTGGATGAATGATGAGTGGATGGATGTAAAGATGAAAGGGTGGATGGATGGATGAAGGATGGATGGATGTGTGAAAAGGTGGGTGGATGGATGGATGAAAGGGTGGATGGATGAAGGATGTATGGATGGATGGATGGATGTGTGAAAAGGTGGGGGATGAATGATGGGTGGATGGATGGATGGATGGATGGATGGATGAAAGGGTAGGTGGATGGATGAAGGATGGATGGATGAAAGGGTGGATGGATGAAGGATGTATGTATGGATGGAAGGACAAAAAGGTAGATGGATGAAGGATGGATGTATGGGTGGATAAAAGGTTGCATGGATGAAGGATGGATGTATGGGTGGATAAAAGGTTGCATGGATGAATGATGGATGCATGGATGGATGTGTGAAAAGGTGGGGGGATGAATGATGGGTGGATGGATGGATGAAAGGGTGGGTGGATGAAGGATGGATGTATGGATGAAAGGGTGGATGGATGTATGGATGGAATAATGAAAGGGTGGATGGATGAAGGATGGATAGGTGAAATGGTGGATGTATGGATGGAAGGATGAAAGGGTGGATGGATGAAGGATGGATGGGTAAAAGGTTGCATGGATGAATGGTGGATGGATGTGTGAAAAGGTGGGTGGATGAATAGATGGGTGGATAGGTAAAGGATGGACGTATGGATGGAAGGATGAAAGGGTGGATGGATGTGTGAAAGTGTGGGTGGATGAATGATGGATGGATGGATGTGATGAGGTCTAACAGGCGCATTTATGGTTGTCGATAGTTGTTGATGATGAGGAGTACCAGTTTCTAGAATCTTTTGTCGTAAGGGGGTCCTTACGCCTAAAAAGGTTTGTCTCGGCATCAAAAAGTTTGAAGACCTCTGGTCTACAGGAACACCATCCGCAACACCTTCACTTCCAGATACACACCGACCCCAAGACCACCCTCAGAGGGACTCTCATCTACAGACCCCTTGGACCACACACACAATTCAGCGAAGCCATCGCAGCCTTAATCAGCCCACACGACCTCGCCTCCGCTGACTACATCCTCTTAGGGGACCTGAACTTCCATCTGGAAAACAACAATGACAACAACACCACCACCGTGCTGGACAACCTAGCCAACCTCGGACTCAAGCAACTGGTGAACACCCCCACCCACTACGCCGGCCACACGCTTGACCCAGTCTTCTCCTCCAGCAACCACATCTCCTTCAGCTACTCCACCGGACTTTACTGGACCGATCACAGCTGCGTCCGCTTCAACTTCAGTAAAACCACGACTCGCCACCACCCGCAACAGGTTCCCCGAAGACGCTGGAGCAAGATCACCACCGACCAGCTCACCACGTCCCTGAGCCAAAACCCACCTACCAACACTACGGACACCAACGACGCAGCCCGCAACCTCACACAGTGGATCACCGACTGCGCCAATGCCCTTGCACCACTGAAGACCCCGCCAAGCAATCCTGGCAGTAAGAAAGCCTCATAGTTCACCGACGACCTCAAAGACTCAAAGCCTGCCGCACCCTCGAGAAAGCCTGGCGCCACGAACAGTTGACAGGAAACATGACAGCCCTCAAGAACGCCACCCGCAAACACCACCAGCTGATCCGCACCACCAAAAGAACATCAGAACGACTGGACAACAGCAGCAAGGAACTCTTCAGCATCGTCAAACAGCTCTCCAACCCCAGCAACAACGACATCACGCCATCGCAAGACCTCTGTGACTCACTCGCCACGTTCTTCCACCGCAAGATCGCCGATATACACGACGGCTTCGGCACCCAGAGCACGCACCCAACCACCGAACCAACGCCCCCCTCCACCATCCTCCATGCCGGGACCCCCGTCAACACCGAAGACACCACCCACGTGATGAACACCATCCACTCCGGCTCCCCAGCCGACCCCTGCCCACACCACATCTTCAACAAGGCCGACTCCATCATCGCACCCCATCTCTGGAACATCATAAACAACTCCTTCGCGTCCGCCACCTTTCCGGAGAGCTGGAAGCACGCAGAGATCAGCGCCATCCTGAAGAAACCCACCGCCGACCACACGGACCTCAAGAACTTCCGCCCCATCTTGCTACTCCCCTTCCCCGCAAAAGTCATTGAGAAGACCGCCAACATACAGCTGACCACTTTCCTCGAAACAAACAGATCCCTCGACTCGTCGCAGTCCGGTTTCCGAGTGAACCACAGCACCGAAACCGCCCTCATCGCAGCAACCGATGACATCAGGACCATGCTTGACAACGGGGAAACTGCCGCCCTCATTCTCCTCGACCTATCGGCCGCATTCAATACAGTCTGCCACCGCACTCTAACGACCCGCCTCCACCACGCCGGGATCCAAGAAGAGGCCCTGGACTGGATCACCTCCTTCATCCCCAACACAACTCAAAGAGTCTGTCTCCCTCCCTTCCGTGCCGCGGCCACCAAAATAATCTGCGGCGTACCCCAAGGCTCCTCGCTCAGCCCCGTCCTCTTCAATGTCTACATGAGCCCCCTCGCGGCCATCGCACGCAAACACGGCCTCAACATCATCTCCTACGCAGACGACACCCAGCTGATCCTCTCCCTCACCAACGACCCCGCCACCGCCAAAGCAAGCCTCTAGGAAAGAATGAAGGACGTCGCGGAATGGATGAAGCTCAGCCGTCTGAAACTGAACTCAGACAAGACGGAGGTCCTCCTCCTCGGACCACCCCCTCCGCCTGGGATGACTCCTGGTGGCCCCCGGCTCTGGGCACCGCCCCCAAGCCCACAGACCAAGCACGCAACCTGGGAGTCATCCTTGACTCCTCCCTCACAATGACCAAGCAAGTCAGTGCCGTTACTTCTTCCTGCTTCAACACCCTTCGCATGCTCCATAAGATCTTCCGCTGGATCCCCACCAGAACCAGGAAGGCTGTCACCCAGGCCCTGGTTACCAGCCGACTGGACTACGGGAATGCCCTCTACGCTGGAACCACAGTCAAACTACAGAAAAGACTTCAGCGCATACAGAACGCATCGGCACGACTCATCATGGACATCCCCCGACACAGCCACATCTCTTCCCACCTGAGAAACATGCACTGGCTCCCTGTAAACAAGACGATCACGTTCAGGCTCCTTACCCACGCACACAAAGCTCTCCACGACATGGGCCCTGAATACCTCAACAACTGCCTCAAGTTCTACACACCTACCCGCCATCTCCGCTCCGCCAGCCTCGCCCTCGCCACCATCCCATGGATCCGCGGAACCACCACCGGAGGAAGATCCTTCTCCTACCTGGCTGCCAAGACGTGGAACACCCTCCCCACCCACCTACGTCTGACCCAGGACCATCTCTCCTTCAGGAAGCAACTCAAGACCTGGCTATTCGAGCCGTAGCAGCACCCTCCCCCCCCACCCCCAGCGCCTTGAGACCCTCACGGGTGAGTAGCGCGCTCTATAAATGTTCTTGATTGATTGAGTCTCATATCAGTTTGAGGTATACCGGTCACTAGTCCCACCATAGAAAATAGAATGACTGAATTGAAAACACAGCAATATCAGTTCTAGGAATGTGGTGACTATATTTCCAAAAGAATACGCTTATGGTGAGTTTGTACATAGCTCATGTGCGATCGCTCTTCTTTGGATCACATTGGAAGTGGGTATTTTGACACCAGATTTAAACAATATCTAGGTGTATTGTGTGATACCTGCTTTTTAATTTGTTGAATATATAGTCCTGGGACTATAAGGCTTGGGTTTGTAAAGTCTTGCACCCTGGACATTAGTTAGTTTGATAATACGCTTTATCATCTTGGCGACCTTCAGGTTTTTTCTATATCTTTCTACTCTCTACATCTTGTTCAAATCTCAGACTTAATGTGTGTCTGTTTTCTTTGGGTGAATCTTAGGTGTTTTTTTTGGTCTAGTCTTTTCTTTTTTCTTCCTTTACAGAAAAGGACAAGAAAATAAAGGAATTATTAATTAATGTGAACAACCATATCTTGATGCTCATTTGGACTGATGATATAACTGAACTTTATTATTAGGTTCTGGTTGCTCGGGGACAATACTTTGTTTTCAGTTTGTCCTTTGTGTATCATCTCAGAGGAGTTTTCCTGGCACGTGGGTGGCCATTGCCTTTTTGTTCCCTGGAGCACTTACTCTTGAAACTTGGCTATATTACTATTTTTGTATTGGTCTGCGCAGGGTTTAACCTAGCCACGCTTCGCAGTTTTTCGAATAATTTTGGGTTCTGCTGCATACCAATTGTACTATCTGTTTACCATTTTACAATATAATGAGTTCTAGATTCAATCGTGAGAAGGTCGCAGAGCACTTGTTCAAAAATCTTCATGCAGGTCTACCTGTTAATAAAGCAGTAACTGAAGGAACCCCAAAGATTAATGAGGCCTCAAGGCGAAATGTGTACGATTAGAAAGATTGAGAAAATTTGAAATCTCTAAATGGTGGGATGGCGCAACCCTTAAACAATATATTAAACTAAATAGGGTACCACGAGGATTGCAAGCACAGATATTCCCCACGTATGACGACTTAGAAGCAGATTTACTTCTAGCTTGGGAGAAAGAGCTTAATTATAACAGTCTGAGGCTCATGAATATTCTTATTGAAAATGCGGACCGTAAGGTGACAAAAACGGCTATGGAGGTAGACTCCTTAGAAAAAGAAATTACTGACCTCAATATGGCTGAACCAACTAAGAAAAATTACTGTCTTTTAGAAGAGATCTTAATTAAATATGAAGAGGATATAAAACAACGAAAGGCCAGCAAACTAAGCCGGGATGAGTTAGACTACACGAATGGGAGGGTTTTTACCTTCGCGAAAAGATTTGATGATATCATTAAAAAAGATCAACCCAGAGCAGATAATAAGTCGTCATCAGCTAGTTGCACCAGTGCTGGATCTTCTAGCAATCTATCCAGCAGTGGGGACGAGGGTCCCAGTAGTGGCCCACTTACAGCATTACCTGACAACCCTTTTTTAAGGGAAGTGCAGCGCATCAGAATGGGTAACAAGGGGAACAAGATGAGACCAAAACAGGATCTAAAAGGAAAACAAAGAGAGGCAAAAGGGGAGGGAGAAGAAACAAAAGAAAGAGAGAGGGTACAAACACGGTCTTGGAACAAGAACAGACAGTGAGCACTGATGAAGTGGGAGAAGTACAGGTGATTAGTTTGTCTAGTAAAACATTATCTAAAGATCTAATTACAGCACTTCAAAAAGGTATGAGCTTTTGTCCAACATGGATCTATGATGTTATTGATGTTAAGATTGACATATTCAAGTTTGTTAGACACCTGAAATTAAAAAAGTTTTTTGAAAATAATCCAAAACCTGTTGCATCTAAATCATCTGAGATGAATGTTGGGGACATGTATATTCATGATGTATATAATGTTACTACTCTATTATCATGGAATGAGGATGTTAATGCACCCATCACTGTTTCTGAAGTGGCTTCTGATTTGGAACGTGTTACTAACCTGAGTGTTGATAGTGGCTCTAAAAATAAATCTCAATGGACTCCACAACTTGCTAGTCGGAATAGCATTGACCTTTTTCATCAAAAGGTGATTATGGAGATAGACAGTTGGGATAAACACATGATCAAAAACAACTATACGCCAAAATCCCGTAACCTGACTTTTAAAGAACGGCAGGCCCTTACTAATTTATCTAGAGACCCTGACCTTATAGTGAGGGAAGCAGACAAAGGGGGCAATATGGTTGTAATGGATAGAACTAAATACAATCTAGAAATCATGTTGCAACTGAATAACCAGACCTGTTATAGAAAGCTTGACTGTAACCCCACACTAGCTTTTGTGAAGACAATCAACACTGAGCTTCAAAGATGGCGTGACTTGGGTCTTTTATCTAATATGGAGTTTTTGTATCTTAAGATGGACAACCCTCGATATCCCTGCTTGTACACGCTCCCAAAAACCCACAAGGATATGGAAACCCCACCAGGCAGGCAAATAATATCTGGGATTGAGGGGCCAACAGAAGGAATTGCTGAATTTGTGGATACATTTTTACAGAACTATGTGACTAATCTTCCGTCGTGCATAAGAGACAGCAAACATGTCCTTAATATCTTGAATGATTTAAACTGGGATCAAGGCATGAGATTTGTGACAATGGACGCGAGTTCATTGTACACAAATATATTACATGAGCATGGTATACAGGCGCTCAAACACTATTTATTCCGACGCCCAGTGGAATTATTGGAGCATTCTGAGATGCTTATTGAAATGTCATGGTTGATTCTCAAAAACAATGCTTTTCTTTTTAAGCACCTACAAATCTGTGGTACCACGATGGGTTCCAGATTTGCTCAATCTGTTGCCTGTCTCTTCATCAGATGGTTTGAGGCGGAGCACATCTGGGCCCATCGGGAGCGAAGTGACAGGAACATATCCTATGTTACGGTCGTTACATCGATGATAGTTTCTCCTCAGTACCGGTCCGGATGAATAAACAATCAGAATTCTTTGCCTATATGAATATGAATACTTTGAATATGACATTTACCATGGCTTCAGATCCTAATAAAAAAATGTTCTTGATTTGGAACTGTTTCATTGTGATGGGAGAATACAGAGTAGGATGCACAGAAAGACTACATCTTGTAACTCCTTATTGCACACCAAAAGTGCTCATCCAAGGAGTCAGATTAATGCGATTCCATATGGAGAAATGTTGAGGGCCTGTAGGAATTGTAGCAAAGATGAGGACTTTTTGTATAATCCGAAGGACATTGAAAGAAGATTCCATATACGGGGATATTCTGGAGAATCAATCCATAAAGCTAAAGAGAGGACATTGAAAACTAAACGTACTGATATTCTGAAACTCACCACAAAAAAATCAAATGACAACAAAACCAAAGTTCGATTGGTGACCAATTACCATCCATGGTCACAGAAATTATTTAACATACTTAAACAAAACTGGCCTTTGCTCACAGCAGACAGGACTTTGGTACAATATATCTCAAAGTCTCCAAGCATCACTTACAGAAGGGGTAAAACCATTCAAAGCCTCATTAGTCCCAGCTATCCGGTACAACCGCCGAACAGAACAATGTGGCTTAGACAACTTAATATTGGATCGCATGCTTGTGGTAACTGAAGTATGTGCAGGCTAGCTAAGAAAGGAGTACAGGAGTTTGAATATAATGGTTCCTGAAAATTTTGAATCCATGAACACATAGACTGTTTGACTAAATTTGTGATTTATGTGATCAAATGTAAGTGCAAGAAAATATATGTGGGAAGTACCATTTGCCTCTTAAAGAAAGAATGGCTGAGCACTTTCGTGCTTTAAAAAATCTGGACAGTAGGTACCCAATAGGATGTCATGCAGGAACGTGCTCTGATCAGAGAAAGTTTCTTGGATTCCAATTTCATGGCATTGAAGTTGTACATAGTGATCCGAGGGGCGGGGACAGAAAGCTCAAATTGAGATAGTGGGCAGCACGTTGGATTCTGAGACTTCGCGCAGTTAAGTGTGGAATTAATATAGATCATGAATTCCACTATTTCCTTAATGTATGAACTGAATACACATACACTTGTATTATTCTGGATCTATTCTTGACGTGTGTCCTTTGGAATATCCTGTGCATGGTTGGCACAAGTGCAACCAAATGAAGAAGTTAAATATTGTACATGTATTGCTGTTATAGTGGATGTGGACGTAAACAAAAATGTGGAGCAAGTATTTTTATATGAGACTCTGATTTTGTATTTATGTCCGAGATGCAACTTTACTGTAAATATTTTCTCATTGATAATTTTAATTTTGACTTAGAGTGTATTAACATAAAACCTAACCTGATACATACATTGTGAAAAAATGTGTATTGATACTGTTTGCCAGTACTGTTGATATAATATGGTGATGGAGGAAGAGGTTCTTTTATTGGTAGATACCGTATGTTCTTCTCTCGCTGTCCTTATTCCCTCTCTCTGGGCTTTTGATTCACTCAATTCGTCAATGATATAGCGTTTGGCACTTTGGGTTTTTGACACTTCTTACGTAGGCATGGACTCTATGTTGTGTTTAAAATTAGAGTATGTTTTTATTTATAGTCCCTGATGATGGGTGTATCATGGATAGATATATAACTATTGTTCACACTTCAAATTAACCCCTTAAGTGCTGCCGTCGGCCAATGGTCGTCGCGAGCACTACCTTGCCAGTGCTGCGCACGACCGTTGGCCGAGGGGCCAGCATTCGTTCTTCGAACGTTCAGCACTGGGCGCTGAACGTTCGACGCTCCTATGAGGTTAAGTACATGCTAAATAATGGATCAATATACATAAATAATGTCCTCTACTGATAATCAGTCTTCGAACCAAGATGCATTTATGTCGTTTTAAGGAACATTATACAGTTCCCAGATGGCCCAACCTCAGTAATACACTTAATGAGGTAACCCGTAATCCATAACGATAAATCTGATGCTGTTTACTGGCTTTCCGCTTTTGAAACATTATTATTTTAGAGTGCTAAACTTTTATGTTTGCTGCCTGAATTTTGTACTTTTAAATAATCTCTTGCGGGTATTAGACCGCTCCTAGACGTCTTCTATGTCGATGGGTGCAGCAATGAGGGAGTCCCTTTTCTGTTTTGCTGTATCCGTAATTGAGGGCGGGTTTCACTATTTAAACCTGCCCAGTCGTATGCTCTGCTTACTTATTACTGGCGGCGATGATGGCGATGGGAGTACTCTCCTGAACTTGGTAAGTCGCTTGATTTAATGTTGCTTTACTTGTCGTTTGACTGCTTCATTGATTCAGTTATTATGTACGATTGATGTTGAGTATACTTTGAAATGTATTTTCGTACTAGACTAACTTTTAGATAATTTGTTCATATATTGTATTTCGCTTTTGAAATATATTTTAAAATAAATCCTCATTGCAATAAGAGTTATTCTTTATAAATCGAAATAATATGATGTTGGGATCGATTTAATAATGATAGAGTCTGTGACAAGTATCTGTCTGTTATCAAATAAGGTTTGGAGATATTAGCGACAAATACAGTGTTTTTATTGCTGTGTTTTCAATTCAGTTATTCTATGTCCTATGGTGGGACTAGTGACGGGTATCCCTCAAACTGATGTGCAACTATATTTTTATATATTTTTTTAGTTTCCACCGCATTCGGGTGTGATGTTGATATTGTGCGATGAACCTGATTTTGTACTTCCTACGCGACTAATATGTGTCATCTTCAATTTGATTTTAGAATTTATATGACCTTATACTGTTGGACCAGAGATTCCTAGTCCCCTTTATGGTAATAATTGTGCTGGCCTTTCAATGGCGATTGGCATACTATCTATATTACGGGTCCCTAATGTAATTTAAAATAGATTTTTGTGATGGCATTGATATTTAACGAATTTGCCTGTATGTTATGGACTGTGACTTTTGGTTTTTAACAACCTCACAATATAGGCAGCTCGTTTTCACTATTATTTTTTCTCTCTTATCCTTTAAAGAAATTCGATCTTATAACCTGTAGAATTCGGATTGCTTTAAATGGAAGGAATATTCTCCATCTTTTAGGTATTACTTCATGTTATGATTATTAAATATGGCGTTCTATAAGAATGGATAATACACTCTCTCCACTCATGATGCGCCTTTGGTTTTTGTTATTAAAATAGGATATGCGCAATGCCTTTTTACTCAATATTCTTTTGTGTTGTTCTGTCCTTTTAGGTATTATTTCTTATACGATTATTACATATGACTTTTTATTAGAGTGGGTAATACTTTCTCTCCACTCGTAATGTGCTTTTGGCATTTGACATAAATATGGGATACGCGCAACTACAATGACTGGATATTGAATTTATAAATTTAATCGCTTAGATCAGTGTTTCCCAAACTGTGGTCCGCGGACCCCCAGGGGTCCGTGACACATTCCCAGGGGGTCCGTAGGCAACAGTTTTAAAAGCACAGAAACGTTTTTTGTATAATTAGCAGCTTTCCAGCAACAATAAAAGTGTCAAGAGAATGCCAGTGATTAATGTACTTGCTGGAGAGTGAGGAGAGTTTTATTCAGTGGCAGCTTTGATTTAACTAATGTAGCACAGAGGGTTAATGTGCTTACTGCAAAGAACGTGTAACATGCATCTTAAAAAGCAGTATTTTGTGTGCCTATGTTCGTGGTTATTGCTTTTGTCACAGAGATTCTTTTGTTACTGTGCACTTCATAAGTGACAATCGTAATCTAGCAGAGGGACCTATAAACTGTCATCAAAGAGCTGCTTGCAAACTGAATAGTACCAGTTAGTAACTTATATTTTGTCCCAGTTATTCATTATCCTGATGCTGCTAAAAAGATATATTTGGGTGGAAATCATTTTTAATGTTGAAGTCAATGCTAGCCACTGTGTTATGCTCTGAATCCGGAGTTTGTGCTTTTCCAGACCAAGCACTCTTTAAACATTTTATAAACACACTGATTTACATGTATGATTCAAAGTCTCTATATGTGTGTGATGTAAAGTGCTCTGACATCCTACAATGGTATGAGAGATGCTATAAAACAAATGAAATACATGTGACAGAGGGGCTATTACTTCAATATAAAATACTAAGGGCGAGATGTACGATCTGTTTTTATATGCGCGAACAGGTTCGCGAACCTGTTTGCGCATGCAAAAACCTATTGGGCCATGTACATAGCCTATTTTGTGAGTCGCAATTTGTTTGCGACTCTCTAAATAGGTTTTGCAACTTGCTATTTGGAAGGGGCATTCCCTTCCAAATAGCGAGTCTTAAAACCATGTACAAATGGTTTGCAGTCGCAAAACAGTCACAATTACCACCTACTTCAAGTAGATGGTAATGCATTTACAAATGGAAAGGCGTCCCCAGGGGACCCCTTCCCCTTTGCAAACGCATGCTAAATTATTTTTTAAGGGCAGGCAGTGGTCCCAGGGACCTCTGCCTGCCCTTAGAAAATGAAACGAAAACGTTTCATTTTCCTTTTTTTTTTAAATGCATGGTAAACAGGCTGCATTTTTTTTAAACTGCTTTATTTAAAAGCAGTCCGAGACATGGTGGCCTGCAGAGCCCAGCAGGCCGCCATCGCTGGGGGGGCTGGCATTCCCAATGGGGTCGCAAATTGCGAGAGGCTCATTACTATCAATGAACCTCGCAATTTGCGACCCCATTGGGAATCCCAAACAGTGTTAAACACACTGTTGTACATTTCATTTAGCAACTCGCAATTTGCCACTCGCAATATGTCGCCAATCACGAGGCGCTAAAAGAAATGGTCGTACATCTGGCCCCAAAATCCTACGTACTTTGAGTATTTGTTTTGTGTGCACATGAAAATCCAACGCTCCAAATGTAAAGCTCTGGAGAGGAAGTGGAGGGTGTCCTACTCAGCTTCCTCTAAAGTGATCTACAAAGAAGAATTAAAACTTTATCATGCAAACTGCAAACGTGCTAAGGCCTCCTACACTGTCTCCACAATCACTTCAGTGCAAAACTGTCCCCGAACTCTCTTTGCCACAGTTAAAAAACTCACAGGAGCTGATACTGTCCCCGTGCTGCCGGCTTTAGATGGCACACAATGTAATGCCATCGCAGACTTTTTTATATCTAAGGTTGAGGGCATCTATCAATCTCTTGCTTCCCTTCCCTCTCCAATTGACTCCTCTCAACACGGTCCGTACTGTAATACCTTCACCTCCCCCACTGAGCTTATTTACAACTGGATACCATTCGACGACTCCTCTTTCCTATCCTGCTTAAAAAGCATCAGGTCTGGTTCTCCGCGGGACCCAGTCCCCATGAAGATACTCAAACAACTTGACCTTGAACCACGAAGATTCCTAATGAGGCTGTTAAACGTCTCGCTCACTGAATCTCGAGTGGAACAGGACTGGAAACATGCCATGGTCGTCCCCCTGCTTAAAAAATCTGGTGCTGACATCACAAATCTTGCCAACTTACGCCTATATCCCTGCTGCCAGCCTGTTCTAAAATCCTAGAGCGTCATGTTAACACCCAGCTTAATGAGTTTGTTGAAAACATGGGATATCTCCATCCGTCCCAATCAGGCTTTCGCGCTAATTATTCCACCGAATCCGCACTCCTTGGGGTAACTGAGCGACTCCGACACGGTATCGATGGCGGTGAGACCTTTGCGCTGATTCTTCTTGACTTAAGCGCTGCTTTCGATACCGTGTCCCACTCCATCTTACTGGAATCTCTCGGTTCCCTTGGTGTTGCTGGATCTGCGCTCGCCTGGGTGTCCTCATTTCTTAATGAGCGCACCTTTCAGGTTTTTTCAAACAAAGCTGAATCTGCGATTCATTCCTCGGCCTACGGCGTCCCTCAAGGGTCTATATTGAGCCCTCTGTTGTTCAATATTTACATCAGACCACTTGCTTCCATCGTAGAGGACGCCGGTCTGTCTATATACTCATACGCAGACGACACGCAGATTGTGTTCTCTTTGTCTAGCAGCAGGGCTCAGGACACTTCTGCCCTTAAAATCGGCCTCTCTCGCGTTGCAGCTTGGATGCAAATGCATCTGTTAAAGCTCAACGGAGACAAGACCGAGGTGATCATACTAGGCAAACAAAAAGATCTCTGGGGTCCAAGACACTGGCCCAGTGATATGGGTCCTCTGCCTACCCCCGTGCCTGTTGCTCGCAACCTCGGTGTCCTAATCAACGACAAACTCTCGATGAGGCAGCAGGCAACTAAGGTCGCTGCGATCTGCTTTAACACCCTTCGCTGGTTGCAGAAGATCATATGGATGCTGCCTGAGTCCACTCGCAGAACTGTCGTACAGGCCCTTGTGATGTCCCATATCGACTATGGCAATGTGCTTTATCTAGGAGCAGATAAAGCTACAATCAATAAACTCCAGGTTGTACAGAACTCAGCTGCCCGCCTGCTGCGTAATGTCCCACGGAGAACGTCCGCAATGCAGGCTCTACGTGACCTCCATTGGTTAAAAATCTCGGATCGAGTGGCCTTCAAAACTCTGTGCATCCTCTTCAAGATTCGCCAAGGTTCTGCTCCAGCCTACTTGCACAATCTTGCGCAGCCATATCAGCCTGGCCGCCTTTTGAGGTCATCCAACAGTGGCAATCTTGTGATTCCCAGAATCCGACTGGCAAAAATGGGAGGCCGTTCATTCGCATATCTAGGACCCAAGATGTGGAATGCTCTCCCGTTGGCGCTTAAAACAGAAACTAGTCTTCTGGCTTTCCGCAAAAAATTGAAGACTCTCCTGTTCTAGATTCCTCCGGTCTAGTGTCTCCCTTGTGCAGTTACTTGTTTTCTGTTTTCTTCTCCAGTCTGTCCCTGGCGCCGGGAAACCCACTGCGGGTAGCTGTGCGCAATATAAGTTCAATAAAATAAATAAATAAATGTGTGTATTTTTTTCGAATTACTGTTTTAATGTTTGAAATTTAACTTATACAAATTGCTTGGGGGTCCCCGGCTTCCAGTGGTGACTCAATGGGGGTCCTCAGGAGTCAAAAGTTTGGGAACCACTGGCTTAGATGATTTGATGGCCTTTTATTAAATATTTTGTATAATCTTGTTGTATCGTTTTGACCCCTACCGCCCCCTTTTCTCTTCCCTTTTTCCTTCTAGACCCATATTATATGGGACCACACACAGGTTCTACCTGGAATGTGGTGACAATATTTCTAAAAGAATACGCTTATGGTGAGTTTGTACATAGCTCTTGTGCGATCTCTCTTCCTTGGATCACATTGGAAGTGGGTATTTTGACACCAGATTTAAACAAGATCTAGGTGTATTGTGTGATACCTGGTTTTTATTTTGTTGAATATATAGTCCTGGAACTATAAGGCTTGGGTTTGTAAAGTCTTGCACCCTGGACATTAGTTAGTTTGATAATACGCTTTATCATCTTGGCGACCTTCTGGTTTTTTCTATATCTTTCTACTCTCTACATCTTGTTCAAATCTCAGACTTGATGTGTGTCTGTTTTCACTGGGTGAATCTTAGGTGTTTTTTTGGTCTAGTCTTTTCTTTTTTCTTCCTTTACAGTCTCTAATTCATAGACATTTTATGATGAATAATGTCTGATACAATCTGGCTATAACATTTATGCTTAGTACATCTGTGTGCTTTTCTTGTTATTGTAGCCCTGATGAAGTCGTCGGGTGATTTTCCCCGAGACGAAACACGTGTCGGCTGTTGGCTGCTTGGCTACATTTCATGGTGTCAATGACACAGGATCTCTATTGAGAGACATTGCCTCAAATTTCTGCACTTGTGACAAAGAAAAGAACAAGAAAATAAAGGAATTATTAATGTGAACTACCATATCTGGATGCTCATTTGGACTGATGATATAATTGAACTTTATTATTAGGTTCTGGTTGCTTGGGGACAATACTTTGTTTTCAGTTTGTCCTCTGTGTTTCATCACGGAGGAGTTTTCCTGGCACGTGGGTGGCCGTTGCCTTTTTGTTCCCTGGAGCATTTACTCTTGAAACTTGGCTATATTACTATTTTGTATTGGTTTGTGCAGGGTTTAACCTAGTCACGCTTCGCAGTTTTTCGAGTCTTCAAGGTACTAAAAGTTGCATGAAGTCTTAGTGGGACGAAAATCAGTCTCTCTGGATGTGTCCATCGGGTTCAACATGAGATGATTTTTCAGGCAGTTTTTTGTAGGATAGATCATATCTGACATTGGACAAAATTCTAAACCTTTGTAACAAAACCCGAAAGTAAAAGGTTTGGATGAAAGATGTGTTGCAATTAAGTGCCTCTAACTAGAAGTTATTGATGATGTAAAGGTGCCTTTCTGTCAGATATTTTCTTTCAATTAAATATGAGCATTTAGTTTGCTGACTTTGTATATGATGCAGGCATATCTGTGCTTTGTAAGGGAGTCATTTGAGTAAAATCATTACTGGATTAACACGACCACATTTTCAAGCTTCTGTGATCAAACTTGCAACAGCATGAATGACCACCTTTGATGGAGCAGTTTGGTTAGCATTGAGGCCAGAGATATTACAATTCTAGCCTTTACATTAACAGTGCCTTGAATAACTTATTTAAAATTTTCTTTAGGTATATGTCTCTTCAATAAATGTAATGAGTCTTTCAGGATGTTGAGCAGCATTATGTACCAATGATTTTGTATGATAATCTAGGTTCAGTGTGTTGCCTATACACCCCAGAGATCTGGCATTGTGCATCGGCTTTACAACAAATGCCTTCCTATTTCTGGCGTGAGATACATATTTTGCTTTACAGTTTGTAGTTCCAGAGATTTTATTTTGTACTAATTCAATTTTACTTTCTCCCTGTGGTCCTCTTTGTGTTTTGGAATGGTAATCCTTTATGTGATTAACGAAGATGCATTAAGGAAGCAATAGAGGACTGGAGTGTCTTAGAATTCCCCAATAGTTTGAGGTATAAGATAAATAGGATGGGAAGCATTCGTGTATTTTGTGAGACCCCAAGAGGGTGTTTACAAGGTGCAAGGAGTCACTTATTTTCCCTAATTGGCAGGCAACATTCATAGGTATGCTTTCAGTAATGCAGGTGTAGGGAAGCCAATCACTTTTTTCAGTGAAGACTCTGTTATTGCCCTTGGAGGTAAACTAGCGTACTACCTATTGGGCTAGTGCTAGGATCCTGCTGTGACTTCCTGCCTTATTAGAAGTGATATGGAGTAGTTCTATGGAGGATGAAAATCTAACATAGAAATGGAAATAAAAATGTCAGGTAGGACTACTTATAAAAGGAAGAACACTAAAATTTCCCACACCTTGGCCACACAACCTTCCATCCTTAAACCGCAAGAGACTTAATTAAGATCTTGTCTGAGTCAATGTGTTGCATCGTTTCCTTTCCTGCTACAGAGAAAAACCAAAATGCATTATTAAGATATTTAAATAATAAAAGGTCTTCATTTCAAATCGCTGCCATATCCCATGCATGCCAAAAGACCCAATTCTAGCAGAAGACTCCCGATTTTTTCAGTCAGAGGTTACTTAGTTTTTGCTGTTTCCTGTCTAAAAATTGCCTTTTGCTTCATTGTATGTTAATGGGGTAAATGTATTTCCTCGATTTTTGTATTAATTTTAAGAAATATTGTTGGCACAGAAATATGCATCGGGCGAGGCTGTGAATATATATGAACGGGAACGAAGCAGGCTTTGCATTGCAAACCATTGTACATGATTCTCACCATGGCACTTTGATGCATTGTGATTTCCAGAGCTCGGCGTTTTCCAGCAGAGCCCCGATTGAAATCATGTTCTTCATTTTTCAGAGTCGCCCAGCGGTGTTGAAGTTACGGATAAAGGCAGAAGGTGCGCAACTGGTCATCAGTCTGGAGAGAAATGAGTGAGTACACCGGCTCTGACCTGAATCCACAGCACATCCCGAACAGCACGGCTGGCTTGATGGCTTTTAAATGTGTGTCGTTTTAGATGCAGAGAATGATGGACAGTGCGGCCTGGGTTGCTGTTAGCGCCATAAAGACCGATAATTTGTAATTTTAAGCAGACTTGGTGACAACTTGTGTCAGGCGCAAAATGAATTTGAAGGGGAGCAGCCATGCCTCATCGTGTCAGCTGTCGTTTGCTCGTGGCTTTTTTGTCACAATATGTTTTGGAGTATTTACTAGACCGGAAAGGGCACGCGCCGGAGGTTATGGCCATGTTCTGTCTGCAGGCAGCAGGAGGCAGATTCCAATATGATTTAAAGTGTATTTGAAGTCTTAGTGAGTTCTGACACGTTTGTAGAAACTTATGCGGATTGAAGTGGGTAACGTGCTACATGAGAACAAATAAAATGGGCTGAAGGCTGCCAACCGAAAGCTCTGATTTCCTGCTGACGTTCCACCCACGCTAGTATCTGTATACCGTTCTGTTATGGCGTTCTCGGAGGTGCGTCTTTTGTGTTTACTTCAAAATGTTGTGAGGAAACCAGCATGATCTATCCATCAAATATTATCTGAAGAACAATGGTGTCACGCTCCATCAGCCGATTTCAAAATACAGCCACTCACGGATGCAGTAAGACTATCCAAATGGTGTTCTGAATTCCCTGGCACATTTCGCAAAGAACTATTATGAAATAGTAATTATTGAATTATAGAATAGTAGTTATGGGCTTAGACTGTCTAAATTGAATATTAAGCCGAATTCATTTTATGCAGAGGTGACACAATTTAGTTCTCATATGTGCACTTTATTGGCCTAAAGTATAACTGAATTTTTAAAAATATGTCAAATGTGAGACCGAAATAGCAGCTTATGAAAGAAACTGCAATGTGGCATATGGAAAACACTTCTAATGAACAGGCCCGTGCTTTGCTTTATTTTTAGCCAGCATTCTTCTTTTATTTTTTAACTTGACTTTTATTGAATATTTCACGTGACTACATCCCCCAATTACATTTATAAACGGAGTAAACAATACACAAAGCAGCATGTTTTGTAATGTGGGAGTAATATTCAATGACGCCTCATATTACCCGCTTCGTTGATGCTCTCGTCCATCCAATGTTTACCATTCTTATCCCCACGTAAGTGCTGTGGTGACTACCCTATACATAACTGGACACCTTCAAGGTGCACGTCTCGTGGGGGTCAAGATATAGGGTTTGAATCGCGGCCACTCCTGGCACCAGAGGATAAATGATGGTTTACTATGTGCATTTGGGACCAAATTGATGGTGTAGGAGAAAGAGTAGTGATATTTTCGTGTTCGTGTGGTCATTTGTGATAGAGTAAGATGGAGGGGGAAGTGTCTGAGTAGATATCAGATGCGGAAGATGAAAAGGGGAGGTGGTGAGAAAAAGGTAAATGAGACACTGGTCTGAGTTCTTTGTTTCACTCTGCAGTAAACATGCATTTTAATTTTGTGTAAGCCTGGGCAGAGTTTGCGGAAGCGGAGCTCCGCGCAGTGACAAAAAAATCCACAAAGCTATGAGGAGTTCTGCGAGCAGTGGAGTGGGTTACCTCACCCCGTTGGGGCTGATTTTTAGTGCCAGGTGTTGTCCCGCGCTGTAAAATCAGCACGAATGGCATCTCGCACAGTGCAATAGGGGGCTGTTTGTTTCTGCTGCTCGAGTAGAAGTTCTACTTGAGCGGCAGCTTCTTCAAGTAGAATGAAAGGTTTCTCAGAGCAAGCGGTAGCGACCATCCATGACCGCCCATGTTAAGAGCTTTGGAGTTTCTTTGCTTGCCAACTTACTGTTGGCAAGTGCGAATGGGGGAAAAACTCTGCAACACATTTTTTGGGAACTCCATGTGCTCCGCAGAACGCGGAAAACTCCACGAACGAAGTGGAGTTCACCATCCAGGCTTAATTTTGAGCAACAGCAACTGTAATACATTTTTAGGAGGAACATGCCATTTTTAAACCTTTTTGGTACTGTTGATTGGTCAATATAGATGCAATTTTCTAAGTATTATTATAGCAGGCACAGGTATCCCGTAGTAGCTCAATTGCCAATTTTGAAATTAAACACATTTTGGCCCTTTTACTCACCAGAAAAAATTATTTGGTGTTTTCAAACTATTTCCCAGCATGTTCCCACGTTAGCAATGAATTGCCATTTAGGGGAACTCCTATTTTTCTCTCCCCCAGCCCTTCTAATTTTCAACAGGTCGTATTTTTGAATTTTGCAGCAGCTTAGCTACAGAACATGTAGTGAGATCTTTTATTTCTGTGTGGCTAGGAAACTTATATTGAAGGGAAGAGGGGGTGCGGCTTTCAATTTAATGTAACCCAGTCAAGTCTTGTTAAAGTTGTCCTTTTCCTTGGAACATGAGGAGATGTCCCCAGTGAAGAAAGAAAGAGATCTGTGGAATGAGCTTTTGTTTGCATTTTTGTTTTATGAATGTGCTGAAAGTCATAAACTTGAGACGGGAGTAGACATACTTATACCTTTGGTTGGAAATCTCGTCATTAGGAGTACAAATTAGCTTTATGTAATAGAAATTTAAAAAAAAGTAGAATACATGGAATAGACCAAGAATGTATTTATTGGTCCGAAGAATAGCAAACATGCATCATTTCGGACAAATATACAGATCTACTCTTACAGTATATCTTCCAACAACCGAAAGATGAAAAGACGAGACAGTTCTGATTTACTATGCAAAGGCATTGGGAATAATTGATCGGCTGGAGTGCTAAAGAGGTCATATGCATCAAAATAATAAATGTTCTCCTTCAAAAATAGGACTAGTGCTCACAAAGAAGGGCATTTGTGAGATGGTGGACATCATGTACCTGCATTGTCATCTCAAAAAATAATTAGTACAAAGTTGTACATTTCAATTGAGGCATGTTCCTACTTCAATATGGTATTAATATAGAATTACATTGCTTTGTTACACCTCTTGTAGAATTTAAATTTCCAGAAAGCTATTCAAACTCCCCTTTCCACCAACACCTGTACAGGACACTCAGTTATTTCATGCCCACGAAGTTGAAATGTACTCCAAGCTATGCAAACTTTGATGTTGGGCTCCAGCCACTATTTTTAGAACTCAGTTAGATACAACTTAGCTGTCTGATTGAGGCCTGTTGTTTCAAAAATGTTACATATGCATAAAGTGGGCTTCTGGTCAGCTCTGTACTTATGATTAAATAGATTTGTTGTTTAACACACTTCCGTGCTCCTGACTTGATGGCTCTCCTCCCTCTTCTTGTGTTTGTCTAAACCAGAAGCATTTTGGTCTCAGTGTTTTGATAGGTTGAAGTATTTTCCACTCTTGACATCAGTCCTTGCATTGCTGTACATGTGAGTGGCTAGTTTGTCTCCCTCGTTCTCTCTCTCTCTACTTCCCCTGCCCCATTTTTCTATCCTCATCCTTCTTTTATTTAACCACCCCTTCTCTTCCTTCTCTTAGGACAGCCTTGTCTTGCTTCCCAGGCTCCTTGCAAATTTTTCAGCACCCCTGGGTGATCGGCCACTTTAAAATGTTCTTTTTACCATATCAAGATAGCCCGCCATGCATGTGCATACACAGGAATATTGGGACACTTTTAAATGTCTTTTTTTGCCTTTTACAAATTCCATTCAATGAAGGCTGATGCGGATGTGCTCCCATCCACAGTGGTCATCTTTGGACGGGATTTGTAAAAATAAAAACATCCATTCAGAGTTGGCCGCTGCAGGTGCAAACACATCCACAGTGGCCATCTTTGAATAGGATTTGTAAAAATTAAAAAAAGAACCAGATGCTCCAAAAATCGTGTTGCAAAAAGTGGTTAGAAATTGCACACTGACTTTGGGACCATTAATTATTTTGCAAATTGACTCTTGTTAGGTCACAAAATATGGAATCATAGTGGGCCAAACTACCTAGTAGTGGCCCACCTGCCAAAAGAATATTAATTAGGCAGAAATCTCTTTGCAATCCACCATGATTAGCTACTCACAGGGCTGGTGGGCTGCAAGAGTCAGTGGGCCAGCAGACCACCCTCCCTGCAATTGCTTTTCCAAACAGATTTTTTTTAAATGTAGCCCCATTTCCTTAAAGGAAACAACTTTGGAAGACTTTAGTGAGAGTTGGTACCTGATCGGTGGTTTGTGAGGAGAAGTCCATTCATACCTATTGTACGGAATCACAATTTCCATTTCTAAAGATATTTAGGAGCTGAAAAAACTTTACTGACTCCCAAAATGAATTTACTACATGCTAAATAATTTTTAGTGGTCACATACCCTCTGATTTCGTGAATCCGAGGGTGTGCAACTGCTAAATTGTTTAGTACATCTGGCCCAAAATGCTATAAAAAAATGACCACTGTGGATATGCACACATTGACTGAGGCCATCTTTGAATGCAATTTATTTTATTTTTACAAATGACGTTCAAAGATGACCAATGCAGATATGGAGAGATTCATAACTGGCATCTATGACAAAACAAAATCAAGTGGCAAAGCCAGTAGGTTTCACATCGCAGACCTAATAGATTTGACATTGCTTGTTGTTTTAGACCACTCAAAATGAATTGTGCCTAGCTAATCCCCATGACCAGATCGTGTCTTGTCTCTTCATTTCTTGAAATAAATGTGCAGTTTTTCATTATATAGTGATTTTGATCCATGTACACTAATGAAAATGCGTTCACTTAAGATGCCTAAATCAGACTCAGCTCATGATGATAATTTTGTTTTCACTTGTCAATTGACTTTTTGTATCTGTGGCTGTCAGTTAAAATGAGGATTAAACTGTAGCAGATGATATTGCCTTTGTTTTCATTAATCTTTGTTATAGATAAACACACAAGCTCTTCCTTAGAGCAAAGCCAATTAAATAACGTAACACATTCACTGGGATGTTGACAGTAGAGCCACCAATCATGGTCCTGAAAGCACAATCACTGATGATGGTTCAGCTGACTTCCTTAGGGGGACAGAAAAATCAGCTTTGAGAGGGCTGTAATATTTATATAAATATAGCATTAATGCTGCTTTGCCTATAACGCTAATGAGGGCTAATTACTCGCTGACAACACACCAATGGTACATTCAAACATCTGCTGAAGACAGTGTAGTGAGAAAGAATTCTGATGATTTTTTATTTTTGTTTTTTAAATAAGTTTAATATGCATTTACTTAACTTACAAAATAATTCGGATGATTGGCAAAAGTCCTTTAGCCCATGTTTCCAAGATTTCTTCTGCACCTCCCATTTAAAATTTGATCACCCTACTTGTAGCGTCCTGCTACTAATAACCACAGACATGGCTTATATTCACGAGCTTTATTCAATTTCAATTTCAAAATAGTCTTTATTCGATATTTTTCAATCATAAAAGACAATTAACAGTTAAAAAAGATTGTTGTTTTTAGAACCCCACTCCCTGCCCCACAATGGAACAAAATCCACATTGAATTAATTTGATCTAAAAATTAAAAAGAAAAGTGAATAAATATAACCCTAAAACATCATATTTACATTTTTACATATTATCAATTAAAAAGAAGCAGAATTTTAAACACGAATATAAAAACTAATTCATTAGTGCAAGAATGCAAAAATACACATGTTACTAATACAGTATGCAGAACTGGTTATTTTTTAAAACAATGTATAGACATACCAGATGGGGCGGTAACTAACCTAGAATTAATCCAGCCTCATTTTGCGTGCCCGAATTATCCACATCCAGTGGAAAAATTTTGACATGGCTATAAAAACGGGCTGTGATGCATCATTTCTTAAGATCCTAAGTGCCTCGTTTGCAGTTCTAAGACCTAGCTTTACACAGATCGGTTTCAGCCATGATCGCCTTGGGGCACTATATTCGGGGCAGACAAACAACACATGGCCAATGTTTTCCTTGTGGTCATTGCAAAAGGGGCACCTTGAAGTATGACTCTTATGCCATTTCTCAGTTAAGGAGTTTAGCGGCAGGGTCCCCACCCTAAATTGGTGGTACCTCTTCCGGTCCCCTGGGACAGTAATCCAGTCCCAGTAAGGCTCTAGGGCCGGTGAGTGTTTGAGATCTAAATAGTCGTGAGTAAATGATCGAACAGTGCATTTCCCATAACAGTTGGTCTCTACCATACTCCAATATAAATCTCGGAATACCTTTTTGGATGGAAAAACATTACTTATAGGATCATCCCACAATTGAGATAGTCCCATCGCCCTATATATAGCTCTTACATCTCTCATCCAGGCTATTTTGCAACTTTTATCCTGGGATCTAACATCTAAAAAGCCTTGGGCATACTGGGAGAGTTCTGGGGTTACCCATAACCTTCTCCAGTAGGCAGCTGATCTATACCTTGCCATGTCCTCAAAGTTATAGAATCCCAGATCATAGTTTAAAGGTATCAGGGGGGTTGACATAGGTAAGCCAGTAATGTTGCGGAGAAATTTGTTCTGAGCAACCGTTAACTTTGTAAGATTACTGGGCCCCCAGAGTTCTGCCCCATATAGGACAGCCGCTCCTACCTTAGCATTGTAAATTTTTATAGCCGGTTTGATAGGTTTAGTATGTGAAGAGTAAAGTTCCTTAGTGAGGGCTCCTGTTAATTGAGCGTGTCTTGTTACTAGCTCATTTGTATGTTCTTTCCAGTCTAGATTATAGGACAAATTAATTCCAAGATACTTAAAGACCTGGGTCTGTTCTAATGGGACCCCGTCCATAGTTGCCTTCCCTCTGATATGTCTTCGTTTGTGCAAGACCATAAATTTTGTTTTGCTTGTGTTTATGACAAGACCGTGGTCTCTGCAAAACGTTTCAAAAACGCCAATGGCTCTCTGGAGTCCCTGCTGTGTCTTTGATATCAACAGGGTATCATCCGCAAACATCAACAGGGGGATTAGTCTTCCTGCTAACTTTGGGGCATCTGTGGATTGATGTTCAAAATACCTAATCACCCTGTTGATGTATAGCGAAAAGAGCGTTGGAGCTAATACGCATCCTTGACGTACTCCCTTCGCAATAGGAAATTTATCCGTGACACTACCCTGCTGATTCCAGCGAACTTGGGCGTAATTGTTCTCATGCATTCTAACTAGTAGATGAAGAATTTCATTTGGGATACCCTGCTCTTGCAATATATTCCATAACTTGTGACGGGGGACTAAATCGAAAGCCGATTTTAAGTCGACGAAAGCAGCAAAGAGCACCCCCCCCCCCAATTAAAACCACGCGCCAGTATAATAACACAAATCTAAAAACTTGGTCAATGGTACTAGTATGGCTTCGAAAGCCTGCCTGTAGGGGTGACAGTATGTCCTGATCGTCTATCCACCCATGGATTCGCTGCAATAGAAGTCTTGCCAGTACTTTCTGTATACATGCGATCAGGCTAATAGGCCTATAATTGCCTGGGTCCGAGCATGCCCCCTTTTTATAGATCGGGATAATCTCGGCACCCTTCCAGGTCTCAGGAATAGGCGAGCCCTTCGCAATGCCATTGGCAAGTAATTGAATATAAGTAGCCCATAACTCTTTGTCGTGCAAAAATAGATCTGCAGGGATGGAGTCGGGGCCCGGGGCTCTGGCTTTGGGGATAGTATTCAGGGTTTTTAAAACATCATCTTTGGTGAAGGAAAGGTAGCTCGTTTGATTGTCTGCTTGTACCAAGCTCACCTCTACTTCCCCTTCCTCTACAGCAAACTGGGTCGCAAAGTGGGTTACCCATGCTTCAGGTGGAACATTATTCATGGGTTCACCTCTTGTCACCCCCCTTCCCCACTTAACAATGTTCCAGAAAGATGTCATAGATCTTTCCCCGCTGGCTTTGAGGAGATCCCTCCAATAGTCTTCCTCCCATTCCTTTTTTGCACAAATTTGAACTTTTTTATAAGTAACTCGGGCATCCTTTATTTTATTTTTGTCTCTTGTCTTTACAGCTTCGGACAGTGCCTTATAGGCAACCCTGCAGGTTTTATCGTACCACTGGTCTTCCTTTTTTACTGGCATACGCTGCTTCTTAGTGACTCTTTTAACAAAAAAAGGTTTTAATTTGTTAAAAAATTCATCGTGGATCTTACTAATTTCAAGCACTGAGGAGTCCGTAGTTGTTACACTCCTTACTTCACTAATGGCCTCGATTGTTAAGTCCCTCATAGCAGATATGCTTTCCTCATTGGCTGCACAGATTGACCATCTAACTCGTCTATTGTCATTTGAGAGATACATCTCAACCTTTTCCCTCAGTTCGTCTTTTTTAGATAGGTCAAACAATTTAAATGTCATAACTAGGGGGTCGTGATCGCTTTCCACCCTTGGCTTAATCCACATGTCTATAACACTGGCCCAGTTCTCTTTGTTAACCAGAATATAATCTATACGACTTTGTGAAGTGCCATTAGAAAAGGTGGGGGCACCCTGTTTATCCGAGCTCGTTCTACCATTGGTAGCCCGTAACCCTGCCTCAACACACAGGACTTTTAATTGTAATGCGGCCTCAGACCATTTTCTGATGGGTACTAAACTAAGCTGGGGGATGTCCCAGGTATAGTCCTCTTCTGTCAATAGATCTACATCATACTTGTCTAAGGGTTCAAAACAACAGTTAAAATCGCCCCCCACAATTACATTAGCATTCAAACAGTATTGCTTTAAGAGGGAGTCTAGCTGTTCTACAGCCTCGGTGCATTTACCCCCTGGCAACCCCCTTGAGTAGATATTGAATATATACAGGTCCTTACATAGCGGTCGCTGTAATTTAACCAACAATATATCTGGGCTATTAGTGACCAATTGCAGAACTGAGTAATCATTATTTTGTTTGACCCAAGTTACCAGGCCACCTTTAGGCCTTCCTCGTAGACTAGGTGTAGCTTGGACAAAGAAATGTAAGTAGCCTTGAACAGGGTCTGGATGTATCTGCCATGTTTCCTGTAAGAGGATTATGTCCTTAGAATCCAGGAAATGTTGCCAGTCCAGTGAAGGGATTTTACTTTTCAGGCCTGCAATATTCCAGGATACAATAATATGTTGTGCAGATACATTATCATTATTTGGTTCTACATAACTCAGTTGTCTGACCCTATGCTGTTGTTGAATAAAATCAATTGCTCTTCCATTAATCATATTAGTGGCTTTATTCAATACCTCTTGTTCTATCCCTGTCCCTACTCTAACTGACCGGTTCCTTTCCCCGGCTCCTCCTGTTCCTGCTCCCCCTACGACTCCGCCCCCAACCACTAGACTACCTCACACAGCTCTACATCTCCCCCTTTCTTAACAAAGTGAGCTTAATGTCCTCAGTGTTCGCAGTTCTTCAATCCACCCCACGGGTTGGCGGACAGTCTGTTCTTCAAGCCTCAGTAGTGTCGAATCAGTGGTGGGCTTGGCTTTGATCACTCCTTCCGGTGTCTTAATCAGGGCGTTCTTGACCACGTTGCGTGTGAGCTGTTCACTCTCACAGTCTGCAGTCCTCATGTTTCCTTCTGGTGGTGTAACGGTTGGTTCGGGTGCTCGGTCCCTTTCATGAGTGGATAATGTTCTGGTCCTCTTATGGGCACCTGCGCTTACTTTTGCTCCCTCTTGTCTTGTCCGGTCGAGGGCGACACTGTCTTCCACTTCAGGGTCATGCACATCAGACAGTCCGGTACTATCTGACGAGACTGTCTTGGTTTGGTTCGGCAGCTCATTCACAGCCTCGGGTTGTCTGACGAACTCGTGGGCTATCTGTGCAGAGGCGCGTTTCTCTCTCATCTGATGATCTCTCTCTACTGACATGTCCGGCTTTCTTTGCGGAATGGCTGGCAGGTCCCTTCCCGTCCGGTGACTAAGGTCCACTGTCTCTGTTTTCTTTTTGTAGGTCCTTCGAGTCAGCCTTTTGGACCCCTTCAGGGGTGACGGTGTCTGGTCTATGTCCGGATATATTTATGATTGACACGACAGATTGTCTTGTGGCGTGACTGAGTATTCAGAGACATTTGTGTGTGTCATGCTGCTTTTGACAGGAAGGGTGTCCTTTGGTTCTATGGCGCGTTCGGGTGGTTGACGCCATGGCTGTTGTCGGGACCATGACTTGGTCGACTCACAAGATCGAACAGACGTGCTCTCTGGGTCAGAGAAGTCTTTTGTCGACCTCCAGGATCGGATGGATGTGCACTCCGTGTCAGAGAGATCTTTCTCCCCATTCCTTCTCCAACGTTTCTTTGAAACTGTCTTTGGAAATGAATTTTTGAATTCCGTAGTCCCTGACGAATTGCTCTTCCCCTTTGAATTGTCGTTGAGATGCTTCTCCGTGTGCCTTTGTTGGAACGTCTTCAATGCTGACTCATTTGGGAGGTTGTTTGATGATCCTGTGCTTGTTCCTTGAGCTTGATCCCAAGCTTTGGCCTCTTTGTCCTCTTTTTTGGTTCTTTGCTGTGGAGGATCAGTCCGTTTTGTGCGACTTGTTTCTCCTTCTCTCTTGTTTGATGCTCTGACGCTTCTGATTTGTGTTGTATGTGGTCTTCGGCCAGATGTTTACTTGGACTCGTCTTCACTTCTTGTCGACTGATGTTCCAGTGCCGACTTCCGGTGTTGACCAGTGCGACCCCTTCTTCTATGGTTAGTCTTTCTCTCCCACTTGCTGTGCAGGATGCCTTCTTGTCCAGGAGTGCGATCTGTCCCACTTGATGCTCTTTCCCCATCAGAGCATTGTGTGTCATACCTTGAGTGACTCCTTGAGGAACTCCTGGGGGGTGAATAACTTCGTGGAACGATCTTTTGGGTGGTTGGCCCTGGGTCATCTGACTCCGAGTAATTCTTGGTTGACTTTGAGTAGTCTGATGCTGAGGAGTCTGACTCTGAGTAATCCGAGTCACTTTCTTTGTCACTGTATCTTTCCCGTTGTCTTTTTGCTGGTCTGCCTCCCCTCTCTCTCCTTTCAGTTCTGTTTGTTTTCTGAGTTCTATCTTCCCAGGTATCTTGATGGTTTGCGCTTAGGTGCACGTCCTTCAATCCTCCTCTTGCTTCAATTTGCATTCCAATTTCGGCCTTCTTGAAGATTTCCTTTAAGGACCAATGCCCCTGCAGGATCTTGTGCTTTGTGGCAGGGTTTGTGCAACCTTCAACAATCCGAAGTCGAACCGCATCCTCATCTGTGAAAGTGTTGAAGTAGCAGCCTCGTACCATACTTTGCAGACGAGTGATGAAACTTGGCAACGGTTCGCCTGGTTCCTGCGGTGCTGTATTGAAAGCCATGCGATTATGATCCACATCTGTCTGTGCGTTGAGATGGGCACAGAGCTCCCTTTGGAGTCTTTTATAGATTTCTGTGTCCTCTTTGGAAAATGTCTTGATTGGGCACCGGCCCTCCGGGCCTACCAGATGGAGGAGTAGTATCAGACATTTCCTCTCTCTTTGCTCACCATTGGCTTTTAAGAAATCTTCTAATGCTTCGAGCCACCGGTGTCGTTTGAGATCCGAGATCCAATCATCAGTCTGCATCGCTGGGGGCGGTACTTCACTATATGGAGTGACCCGCCGTGCTGTGTCTCCTTCCGCCATGAGAGAGGGAGAGTCTGGTCAAGGTCTTTGGTCTGGTCGTTTGCTTAGAGATAGATAGTCTTTGTAATCAACGGAGTATGCGCCGGCAAATGAACTTGGATGGTTCTGCTCTCTCCGGGGTCCTCTGTAGGACTGCCCTCCTCTGGGTCTTCTGCAGTTCTATCCAGCAGCTCTTCTCTCTTCGGCGCTCTTCAGTTTGTGCTCAGCGTCGTCGTTATCCGCCTCTTGCATTTGCTAATGCTTGTTCCATTGTGCTGTTGTCGTTGCTTGGTTCTTGCGTTCGCTTGTGCCTCTTATTTTTTAGACATGCGTTGCTTCGGTGCATTCACCACTGCGCAATCGTTTGCGTTTCTCAATGTCCGCGTTGCCACCCGTGCTGACATTTGTTTTTGTCAACGCATGTATGGTAAGTAACTCTTGTGGTTGCCCGTGCTTGTTAGTTGATTTACTCTCGTGTGTGCACGTGCCTGTTCTGTTTCAGTTGATAAGCCGTGTTCATTGTTGTTCACGCGCCGTTAACAACGCTTGTGTGTTTGCCTTGCCACTGCCTATTTCTTGGCATTTACCAGTGTATGTTTATTGTTATGTACCAAGGCTTGTCGACTGCATGTGTTTGTTTCCTTTCGCCACTGCTTGTTGTTTCTATTCGCCACGACTCGTCTATTGGCCCTTGACATTACTTGTTTGTTCCTTGCCAATGCTTGTTTGGCCTTCGCCAATGCTGGTTTGGCCTTTGTCAGTGTTTGTTTGGTCTTCGCCAATGCTTGTTGTTTTACTTTCGCTAATGCTCGTTTGCATGCAACTGCCAATGCTTGTCTGTGTGTCTCTTGCCTTTGCCAATGCTTGTTTGGTCTTCGCCAATGCTTGTTTGCATGCACCTGCCAGGGCTTGTCTGTATGTCTCTTGCCTTTGCCAACGCTTGTTTGGTCTTCGCCACTGCTTGTTTGATTCACTTTCGCCAATGCTTGTTTGCATGCAACTGCCAATGCTTGTTTGTATGTCTCTCGCCTTTGCCAATGCTTGTTTGGTCTTTGCCAATGCTTGTTTGTTTGTCCTTTATCAATGCTTATTTCCAGACACTGATTGCCTGACTTAAAGATGGCCGCTCCCGATTTTCACAGGGATGTCTCATTGGCTTGCCTGACTCCAATATGGCCGCCGCCCCGGAAATCCCAGCTTGCACGAGACTTTCACTTTGCTCATTCAGAACCGGGCCGACTCAATCAGGACTCACCGGCCGCCGGTCCCAGGGACATCAGCACTTCTCCCGGTCTCCACTCTGATCCACAGGTGAGGTTGGAGCGAGTTCCCGCTTCGCTGCGCTAGGGGCCCCTTCTACGCGGCGACAGCGTGTCAAATCACACGCATCAGGCGTGAGGTTCCTGGCGTCGGGGCCACTCGAGCTCCGGTTCCACCGCGCTCGACGGCGCTTGCCGCCAAATCTTCTGGGGGCGATGCTCTTCGCTTGGGGCACTCTTTTCCGCTTCTTGGGCGCTGGGCAGAGTCGGGGTGGGCTCCCGACCTCTGTTCTATCAGCATATGCTGGGGGTACGTGTATTCGGCAATGTCGCGTTTTGGCGCGAACTGCTCCGACTTCTCGAGCGCTCCAACGCTCGTTACCGCGGCTCCCTCTCTTCTCCCTCGAAGCCTCTGAAGGGACAGGGTCACCGGCTGCCAGCTTCTCTCTGGGGCAGCTCCGTGCAGCGGCGGTTTCTTCTTCTTGGCGCCGCCTTCCTTCAGCAGCGGAGCTCTTTTCTCGACGCTGCAGGGACAGGATGATCTCACGAGGTGCTGTGGCTTGTGGGGTTTTGCTCATCCCACCTTCGTCGCCAGCTGTAGCGTCCTGCTACTAATAACCACAGACACCATGGCTTATATTCACGAGCTTTATTCAATACCTCTTGTTCTATCCCTGTCCCTACTCTAACTGACCGGTTCCTTTCCCTGGCTCCTCCTGTTCCTGCTCCCCCCTACGACTCCGCCCCCCAACCACTAGGCTACCTCACACAGCTCTACACTACTTTCAATTGGTAGAGTGTTTATAGTATCCTTATAATCTTTAAGTCTGGAGCTGTACCAGTCATTATATAAACTCACTCTCATGGGCCCTCGCCAACAGCTCAGGGTGTGTAAGCTCTGGGTAGGGCATTTTATGACTTATAAGGCCCTTGGTGGCAGGCTGTAGTGCTATAGTATTGCCTTCCTGCTAGCATGGAGATTGAGTGACAAACTTAAATTACGGATATGTTTTTAAACCTAGAATGGCTTAAACTGTAGAAATAAAAGATGGATTGGAATTCAGCTTTGTTCCCTTTCACACGAATCTTTGCTTTCGTGAGGACATCCGTGGGGTCCATCAGGCAGTTCTTCTCTTAATAAATGGCACTTGAGTAGGTTGAAAGAGGTCTTTACCTCCCATGATGCTCCTTTATGTTTAGTGTTTAGTGGGAGAGTCAACAAGTAATGGTAAATCTAATAGGTTTGATATTTGCACTGCATGCACGCGTCAGTCCTAGATACCACACAAATGTCAAATCCATTTACTTTCTTAATGCATGTTCTAAATGCATCTAGGTAGAGCTCATTTCCACTCCATGTCGTGCTTTTCCCTTTCTGTCCCAGATCTCAAACAGGTCAAAGTGGTTGTGACTTGGTGGGTTGGAGAGAGCTAGCCACCACACGCCTGCGTACACAAAAGAACATTTCTGTCGCAAGCCACATGAGTGTGAAAGCGTTAGGGCTTAGACAAACAATAAAACCATTGCTCTTCAAATCAAAAGTACAGTATTTTCTGCAGTACAATCCAGTAAGATGAACAGTGGGTAATGTAAGATACTTAATGCCCCGGACATGAATTGACAGCAAGTTGGCAATACAAGCATTGATTAAACCATCCAGAATACTCAAACTCTTATCCGTCTTCAAAAAAAAGTTTGTCCTTGAACAAAAGTTTTCTAACACTGATGATATTCTGACCACCACCCCGCAACTGAAGGTCGTCTTTAAATCAAATATTATTTTTTTCATTCATTTTGGAATCATTTGAAATGAACACCTGAAAATCTTTTGGAAGATGTACCATATTGATGTTCCACCGTTTTTCTCATGCCTTTGTCTGTCTATTATTTGAGATGGTAAAAAAGGGGTGGTGATGGACGGAGCATCTTAACCAATCAAACACTCACACCCAGTCAACAGATCTGGGTTTAATCCGTCACCGTTCTTTAGCCCACTCTGCCACCCCAGTTGAGACATGTCCATATGCAAATCAGTCTGACCCTGTGCCTCATGGGAACAGTCCAGCCCGAACTGCTAAGCCATGCCTTCCCTGGACCGGAAACAAGCTTCCGAGGACCGGTTTCTGGCATTTCAGCTGTCTTCAGCCTGGCTTGCTTGAATCCAGTGGCAAGGTTAGCAAGGGACTCACGTCTGAGCATACCCTGCCAACTTATGGAGAACAAAGTAGTACAAAAGGGGGTGGTGATGGACGGAGCATCTGAACCAAACACTCACACCCAGTATTATTTGAGATGAGCGTTACACTTTTACCTTGCATATCTGTTGTCACTTTCTTTCTCTGCTTTCATCATACTCTTTTGTCCTTCCAAGAATTCTGGCAATGCCCATCGGTATTTAAAGGATTGTAGTGATCTGCAGCAGTGGAGTATTTGGTCTCTTGCTTTTCAATAAATGTTATGTGCACCTAACTTACGGACCAATTTAGAGTTTGGCAGATGGGGATTTACCCTGTCAGGGCAATGAAGTAAAGTATGCCGTTGTCCTGACGGAATCCCCATTTGCCAAATTTAGAGATGTACACTGGCCCTGTGGACATCTTTAGCATTGGCAGGAACCAGGGTCACTGTGGTTCTTGTCAATGCATTGTAAGTTGACAAACAGCTCCGTCAGCATGCGGGAGCCACACGGCAAACATACAATGTTTTTTAATATTCCAAAATAAAGACCCAAAGTGTGATTTTAGTTTGCAAAGTAAAAGAAAAAAATGCCCATCTCGCCATGGTGGTTATCTCCTGTGACAAGGGGGGCATTTTGCAATTTTCATTGTTACCACAGGATTTGCCTGGTGTTGGTGAACAATGAAAACTATCCATGTGTTCACCCACTCTAAATCATGTAGGCAGACAGATACTCCGTCGACATAATGAAAGTACGCCCGTTTGTAAATAAGGCAGGCGGACCTTCAGGTTGGCGGAAAATGTACTCTGTGATGTTGCAACAGAATACCCTTTCTGCCTACATATAAATCAGGCCCTTAATTTACTTTAGAAAGCTCACCTTTTACTATGCAAAAAAACACCAACAATGCTTGTGATTGGGAGCTACCATATGTAGATTGTCATCAGTGATCTGCACCTAAAAAATAAAGTAACTCAATAGCCTTTTGGAATGATTGGTTCACCCCTGGCTGGAGCTTACATAACTGGCTAAAATATTTCATCCTGAATGTTGTTGTATGGCGTTTTAGGATCCGAGCGAAATTTATAGATTCATGCCCTTATAAGGGTATAATTCACATTGCCCATATTTAGACATAACCAAACCAGTCTAAATACAGGCATGGCTACTTCCACTAGTTCCAAAAAGCCACAACGATTTCTTGGAAAACTCGGCTTCAGCAGTCAGGGGCATCCCCTTACTTGAATATTGATTTGTCCTAGAAATCATGGCATTTTCAAAGAACTACCATTCACTTGGGGTTCTTTGATGACGTTATTATGTCCGACTTTATGTCAAACAAGACACCTTCAAGGTATAAATATGCCTACAGTTGCCCTAGCAAACACACGGTGGTTTGGAGCAGCTCGACTATATACTTGCACAACGCAGCCCGCTACAGCAAGTGCCAAAGGAAGCCGACCCTCCAGCTGACGCACTGACAGAGAAGCTGTCCTTTCTCTCGCTTAGAATCCAGCTCCAGTGTTTCCAAGCTCCCCTTGCGGTGTGCTGGGAAATCGAGTCCCGAGATAGAGATATCAGACCTCCTTCATTCTAAAACCAAGATACAGAGCTGATTAGACCCTAAGAGAAATCTTGGTTAGATTCTTGGCAAAGAAAAACTAAACCTATGCTACACCTCACTTACTTCTTCCTTTGTACTAGACTTAGGTTAGGTACATCGGGGTAGGCGTATTTTAGAAGCACCCGTTTAGTACGTTTTAGCCATTGTTATTTATGTATGTATTTTCTTATGGTCTACAATGCTTTTACAGTATTATTTTATAATACTGTTCTTACTGTACGCATTATTTTGCAACCAATATTACGATTGTAGCAGTTCATTTTATTTGTCTGAGAAAGAAGACTGTTCAATAAACCCTTTTACTGAAAACGCCCGTCTCTCTATATCTCTGCACCTCTGATGAAACGAAGCATGCACAATTGACTGAGTAAAATATATATCTATTGTTTCCACGACTCTGAAGATCAGTTTTATTCTTGGGGAAACAAAGTTGTCATGTATATGCAGTTATCAGAAACTAATCCCTTCTTGTTTATTCGAGAACGTTTCTAGTGACCTCTGAGCTAGCTGACACTCACAATTAAGTCTAGTATATTTGATAGAGACCTAGTAAACATAAGTCCTACGTCACATCTATAGGATATGTTATTCCAATGCGCAGAGTCTATTGGGAATATAGGAACTACACTACAATGCCGTTTTAGAGAGATTGTAAAATAGGTTTTGTGGCCTCGTTTTCTTTCCTTTTCTTTTCTTTTCAGCTGGTTACCACGTACATGATAATTTCCAGGATGGGAGAATTTCACCTGAATACAAGACAATTGGGAATAACATGTAGGAAATGGTTTTTCCTAAATCGATTCCTGTAAATGTTTCAACATTTCTAGACAGTTTCACCCAAAAATGTCACCTGCTTTGACGAAATGTCTGGGTGAGAAACTCCTGAGCTGTGATGTCCAATGAATCTTGTAATCTAATAGCTTGTATTACCATCCCCATTGGGATTACCAAGGGAAAAAGAACGTTGTTCTTGGCTTTAATCTGGCATCCGTTAGCTTTCCCGACCAATCTAATCGTGTGCTGTTCACTCCCATATTCGATAACCCCACTAAAGATTCCAGGTACTCACTCATATTCTGGGTGTACCTGATGCTGTATATCAGTGCATTGATCCCTCTTTGGGTTGAAGCTCATAGTGTTAAAAAAAGTGTGAACCACCAAATATATAGAGTTAAACGACTAAATTCCAACAAAGAACATTAATATATGTCCAGTATTCTCTTTTGTACCATATTAGAAGCATGGCCAGCATTTGTTGGTTCCACTCGCACCCTTTACGAAACAGTAGAAAAACAAATATGAGAAAGTGTGTCTTCCCTGCACCTTCCAGACTCCTGCTGCAGTAGCGAACAGCAGCGAGTTATGAGGACTGAAAATGACCTTCTTTGTATAATGGATGGGTCACCAAATTGCACATATTTTCGCACTCAGCAAAAACAGCTGTTCTGAGTAGACTTGACACCCAATCCCACTTCTATAATTTGTCAGTGATTACTGAAAAAAATTGGGCATGAGGTTTCAAAGCATTAACACCACAACCCATTGACATCACGAGCGTGGCAACAGTTACACCCTCATTAAAATCCCAACACACTCTCGCAGCGTTTTTAGAAGCTGTTTGTAAACAACATTTTATGCGTTAGGCATTGAGGTCCGAACCCCCCCCCCCCCCCCGTCTCCATTTGAATTTCATTATGTTCATTTACATCCATTATTCAAAATGGCTGCTCTATAGGCCAAAGTATGCCCAGAGGGAATCCTGACAGAAGAGATATGGATTATGTGTACTTGGCAACAGGAGGATATAAATCAGAGAACCATGTGACAGCCACATTCGTTTTATGATTTACTCAGAATGTGTGATTACACTCAAGGGCCGTTCCTCATCTTAAAACACTTTGCAAACATCGGGTCCGCTGTGGGGAAATGTTATGACAGCTCTGATTTGCACTCTCCACACCCCATGCAGCATTATTCACTGTAAACAATTTGATTATGAACGTCAGTCATTGATTGGCGAGGGGCCCGATGTGGTTTTTCTCTGCTGGGCGTGCAACAAAACATTTTAACAAAACCGAAAAAAAGTAATTTTCTTTCAGAAGTGGAGTTAGCTGTGTGTTGTATGGCTTTTTTTGTAATGATGTGATCAGCGGTAAGCATAGTAGGCAATTAGTAACCTTTCTCCAGATTTTGAATAATACACAAGGCATGCTGGATGTCAGACAGCAAACTGATGCAAAATACAAATCAAAGAACCAGGCAAGCAGGAAGCCATTAAGAAGGAAGGAGAAAGAGTGTCGGACGAAGTCAAAATGTCACAACAGCAAGGGCTCCCGTGGAGTATGTTGGCCCGTATGAATTACATGGGAAACAACATGCAATCAGTCTTGGAAAACACCTAAGCCTTCATTACCTGGAACATGGCGCGATATTTATTGCACCTGATAAATAACAATACCCTGGAGTTTCTTCCCTTAGTTGGGGAATAACATGTGGATGTTGGTGCCTAAGCAGCAAGAGCTGCATGTCCATGTATTGATCGAGCATTTTCCCCCAATAAGTATCAGCAGGATTGACCTGATGATATTTATCCGAAGAATGCAGTTTATATTGTACCTGGTATTTACTGTGTACGATGAAATCAACAAAAGTCATAATTCTTGTTTTACATTTTTTTATTTTCAGAGGCAAGTATTATTTTTTTATAACAATTTTCATTTGTTATTGTTACAGTGCATCCTTTACCGAGTAGCCATAGGTAACTGGTATTTCAACACTAATGGCAGTTTATGCATTTCAAACACGGTCCCAATCTAATCACCTCCTTATCCTCTCATCCCCTGCCCCATCCTCTTTGACATAGCTCAGTTGTGCTCCGACCCACGTCATATTCTTCAGGAGACCTCCTATCATCTTCTGCTTAGACTGTTGCCTTTGTGTTCTCCTGTAGGGTACCCTGTCTGGTGCAGAAATTCCTTACTGTGTCATCCCGTCCGTACCTACATTCAGGGGCGGCTCCTCCACAAGGACGGAGGAGCGTCGCCCCATTGCTTTCTCGCATTGCAAAAATCAGAAACATAAAAATGATAAAACTACCATTTTATGTTTCTGCTTCTCTCACTGCAAGAAAGCAGAAGTGTTTGGTTGGGGGCGGGTCAGGGAGGAGTGGCTTGCCCACTGCTGGACGGCGCTGACAGTTTGGTCGGCCCCAGGGCCGACCAAACCAGTCTTGCGTACTCTGCTTTTTCTCCATGTAGGCTGCATGCAGCCTACATGGAAAAAATGGAATCTCCATGTGTGCCTGGCTGGTCAGCATCCCGACCAATCACAATGCTGCCCTTGCAGCATTGGGATTGGCTTAGGGGAAGAGAGGGAGTCTGCCTGCTTCCTCTTTCTGCTGGTGGCAGGAGGGCAAGCGAGGAGTGGAGATGACGCGGGAACGGGGGGCAAAGGTAAGTTAACTTTAAAAAAAAATTATTCTAAATTAAACCCCAATGACCCCCGGGGAGTCAGACAAGCTGCGCTCCATGTACACCAAACTTTAAAAAAAAGATTCATGCATCCCTTGCCCTTGTATATCTCTCTCTCCAGCAACTTACACTGTTCCATACCTGATTCCCAGTCCCGATATAAAAGTCATATTTCTGATATGCGTAATAGATGGAGTTGCTACACATTTTGTAATTCATCGAGCCCCTCATAATGAGGCTAGTGGTGTGTGTCCCACTTGACTACAAAACGGCTGGTAAGGCAGGGAGTTCAGTTATGCCCAAAGTCTGCGAAGTAGGGGCATTGGTCCTTTAACAAAGGAAGTTGAGTTTCTTAAGGAAGTCCAGTCTTGAATTCTTGCACTAGTCTAGAGTCCCAACAATAAGTTGGTGCTCGATAAAGATGCATCTATTTTGAGGGCAGGTGTTTCATTGTATTGTACACACCTTTAAGGAAAATGCTGAATCGAAAGCCTTAGCTTCAAGCACTATAGATTTAAACATATACAGAGGCAATCGAGTTTGGTACACCACCAAATGTAAGTCATGGTCACCATATGATATCTGTGCTTCTTCAGGATATACTTTGAACTCAAGGTGGGAATTCCATTGTATCAGAATCCTGGCAGTAGAGTCGCTGTGTGAAGTGGGTCACTCCTGACGCTAGGGTTGGCATTTATAATGTGAGTGTTATTAGATTACCTGTATTGTAGACAGAGGGGCGGATAAAGAAAAGTGTTTGCTTGGACCTCATAGGACTCAGATGATTCTTGTGTTGCTTGTGAGAAAGAGCAGTACGTGCCCCAAAGAACGTTTGTTTATTAACTGTTAGTCTGCCTGTGTTACAACTTCTTGCTGTGATCCTGCAACCATCTTCGTTTATCAAAAATAAAATACAAGTTGCTGTTCCTGCAACCTTTGTCTATCCTGCGTGCAACCGGTCTCTGTCCTGCCTCCAGCTCGTGTCTATCCTGCCTGCAACCTGTGTCTATCCTGCCTGCAATCTTTTTCTGTCCTACCTGCAACCTGTGTCTATCCTGCCTGCAACCTTTCTCTGTCCTGCCTCCAGCCTGTGTCTGTCCTGCCTGCAAACTGTGTTTATCCTGCCTGCAAAGTTTCTCTGTCTTCCCTGCAACCTGTGTGTATCCTGCCTGCAAACTTTATATGTGCTACCTGCAGCCTGTGTCTATCCTGTCTGCAACCTTTCTCTGTCCTGCCTCCAGCCTGTACTATCCTGCCTGCAAACGTTCTCTGTCCTGCCTGCAACCTGTGTCTATCCTGCCTGCAACCTTTCTCTGTCCTGCCTCCAGCCTGTGCCTGTCCTGCCACGGACAATACACCTCCCGGTATAGGTTTAGCATTTAATTCCATATGTTCTTTTACCACCGGATAACTTTTCCTGTATCCCACCCACACTACAGGCTGTGCCAAGCTGCACAACAGGCCTCTTGCTTGCCCCTCTGGTACTGTAACTGGTTAGATCACCCTGATTTTAGAGGCTGTTTTCACCACCCTGTTTTGATTTTGCCGTAAACTGTGTCAAAAAAACTCTACTTATGAGATCTGTTTCACGACTAATGTCTTTGTTGCTATCTAGCTCTAGAAGGGTTGGATTAGTCTGTAGATGGACAATACACTAAGCAAAGCCCCCAATCCTACGTTTTATATCCTGCTAAATAAACAAAAGAACAATCAATCTTGCACATGAACTCTTCCTATTTGGCATTCATTCTGTTATAGAACCTCTGTTTACATAGATCAATTTATACATCAGTCTTCGTTAAAGTCTCAAATTACATGGCCTATTCGGCTGAACAATTAGAAATCTGCCCTGCAAATCTCTTGTCTCGAAAGGCATCAAGACTCCATATGCATTCTACAGAACCCCTACAAGTCATTTAATATAGAACAAGGAAAAATCCCGTCACAAAATTGTTTTATCTTTGAGTAATAATTTTATGTAAAAATATAAGCAGAGGTATTGCTTCTTATTATGCCCCAGATTTGGTGAATTTGTACGCGTCAGCATTTGAAAGTTATATTGTGCAATGAGTTATTAAAATGTAGAAGTAAACCACAATAACCTCTTTTTTTTTTTTTTTTTTTTTAAGTTTGAAGTTTATTGAAGTAAAAAGAGACAAAGACAGAAAATGAAGAAACAGTCAAAAGTTATGGAAAACAAGAAATCTCTCTTACAAAATGGCGGAACTTATTAAAGCTATCTTATACATAAAAATAGGATAAGCAATAAATGTCAGGAACATAGGGGAATGAAGAAACATCTTGAATAATAAAAACGTATAAATGATATGATAAAACAGTAGATGCAATGAAGAAACAGTACATGCAAATAAGAAAATGCAATCACGGTGGTTTGCGAACTTCAACATTACGTATCGGAGAGGTGGGAGGAGGTCTGGCAATCTTAGATAAATACTCGGTAAGGGGGAGCCATAAAAGATCACGTTTGATTGCTAAGGAAATGGGGGAAACAAAATTAGTGTCTAGACGATGATTAAAACAAACTGCGTTCCACCAAGCAGTAAAGGAAACATCTTTAGCCTGTTTCCAATGTGATGTAATATGGTGAAAAGCAATGGCTATTAAGAGGTCAATTAATTTATGTTTGTGGTGTGACCCGGTAAAAGCAGGAGAAAGGGAACCTAGGAAAATGTGAACAATGGAAAAAGAGAAAGTAAGGTTGAAAATCTTTTGCAATTGGGACCAAATTAATTGCCAGAAACATAAAATGGGAGGACAATCGAATATCATATGTTTCAAATCAGCCAAAGGGCAGGGACAGGACCAACAAGTGGAGGGAGTGTCTGGGGAGAATGATGACAGAGTTAATGGAGTAAATAGTGTACGGTTATAAACAAAGAATAAAGTTTGCGTAGTGTGAGCAGCTCTGGATGTACTGTGAACCTTAGACCAAATTTTATCCCATAAAGTGAAGGACCAAATTAGAGACAAATCTTTTTCCCAAGCCAACTCAACTTTAGATTTAGTACGATCATTAGAAGACTGCAGAGATTTATAGAGAAATGAGGCAGAAGGGGATTGGTCGAGGGCATTAGAAATCGTAAGATGTGTGACAGGGATAGAGTTAATGCTCGGGAGAGAAGAAAGGTATTGGGTAAGGGATGGAATCAGTGATAAATATTGTTCATGAGAAGAGGAAGGCAGCGAAAATTGAGTTTGAAGATTTTGAAAAGGAAGAGGTTGAGTATCTGAAAAGTTGGGAGATCCATTTTAAACCAAGAGAATGCCAGGTTTTCCAATATAATGAGCGATTACGAATTTTAAGGAGTTTATTATGCCAGATAGGTTGGGTGTGAGTAGAGGAAACAGAAGGGTATGTGGATAATAAATAAGGACGAAGAAGAGAACGGGAGTGAAAAATAATGGGGGAACGAAGAGATGATACATTAGAGGAAAAGGATAGAACTTCTTTAAATTCATAAGGATGAAGAAAAGAAGATTCTAACGTGAGCCATAGAGGAGGAATATGAGGAAGATCAGAAGAAAGCCAACGCAAGGCTTGTTTTAAGGAAAAAGCATTGTGATATGATTTAAAGTTAGGAAATTTGACTCCACCCAGGGATTTATCCTTTTTCAAAGAAGAGAGTGCTATTCGAGATTTTTTACCCTTCCACAGAAATTTTAATAGAAGAGAGTCTATCGACTTGAAATAGTGGTCCGGGATACGAATGGGAATCATGGAGATAGAGTAGAGAACTAAAGGTGCTAGCATCATTTTGATGGAGTCCAAACGACCCCACCAGGAAAGGAAGAGAGGATTCCAACGATTGATCGATGTAGTAATTTTATTAGAGAGAGATTCGAAATTGAATTTAAGTGTGTCGGAAAGACGAGGTGCGAACCAAACACCTAGATACTTAATCTTAGAGGGCTGCCAGGAAAAGCCAGAGGCGTCAAAGAGATGTTTTTGACATAGAGGATTTAAGGGTAAAATTTCGCATTTATCAGTATTGAGACGATAACCTGAAACATTTGAGAAAGAGGAAACTTGATTAAGGAAGGAAGGTAGAGTTGTTTGGGGGTTTGAACAATAAAATAAAATATCATCTGCATAAACCGATAATTTAGCTTGTTTTTGAGAACCATAATGAAAACCAGTAATATTATCATCGAGTCTAATCTTAGTTAAAAAGGGTTCTAAAGCTAGAATAAACAAAAGAGGGGATAGAGGGCATCCTTGACGCACCCCTCTTCGAAGGGGAAAGTATTCGGAAGTCATACCATTTGCAAAGATTGAAGCATGGGGGCTAGAATAAAGTAAAGAAATAAGAAAAATGAATTTAGGAGGGAAACCAAACCAACGAAGTGCCTGAAACATAAAATCCCATCCTATTCTATCAAAAGCCTTCTCGGCGTCCAGAGAGATGGAAGCAAGGGGAGTAGAAAGGGAGGCGGCCTTACTCAAAATGTTAAAGAAAACACGAGAATTGTCCGACGATAAACGGCCTTTAACGAATCCGGACTGCTCAGGGCCAATAAGTTCCGGTAGTAGAGAATCTAATCTAAGGGCTATAATTTTGGCGAACATTTTATAATCAGTGTTTACTAGGGAAATAGGGCGATAATTTTTACATAGGGTATGATCTTTATCTGGTTTGGGTATTAAACATATTAATGCTTCTTGGAAAGTTCCCTGAGAAGATCCGGAAGCCGCAAAGGATTGAAATAACAGAAGTAGTTTAGGGAGAAGAAGGGAGGAAAAGTGATTGTAGAACTCAATGGTAAAACCATCAGGCCCAGGTGCTTTACCTCGACGAAGGATAGAGACTGCATGTGAGATTTCAGAAAGGGTAATATCCAAATCTAATGATTGGAAGTCAATATGAGATGAGTCCGGGGAGGGTATATCTTGAAAATATGTAAGAAGATCAATAGGGTCAGGATTAGATTCGGGAGTGTATAGAGTTTGGTAGAAGGAAACAAATTGAGCTAATATGTCCTTGTCTTTAAATAGAGAAACACCAGCCGGGCCTTGTAAGGATTCAATTTTTGTTCTTTCTTTTCGTATCTTGAGATAATTGGCTAGAAGTTTGCCCATCTTGTTCTGTCCACCGTAATAGCGGGAGTTGCATTTAAGAAGAGAGTTTGAGGCAGCATTGGTGGTATATTTATTAAAATCAAATTTGGCGGATATAAGTTCACGAAGAGAAGATTCAGAGTTAGAATTATAATAGGCATATTCTAACTTCTTAATTTTATCTAAAAGTTGAGTTGATTTAGAGATTGATTGCTTTTTCTTTTGAGAAACGAAATTAATGGTAAATCCCCTTGCAGCCGCTTTAAATGAATCCCATACCATGGCAAAGGAAGATTCAGGAAGATGATTAAGTGTAAAAAAATTCAGTGGTAAAAGTTTTAAATTGAGTGCAAAAGTTGGAATCAAGGAGTAAAGAGTTATTAAATCTCCAGCGCCCTGAGTGAGGGGAGAAGGGGATAAGGTCAATATCAACAAAAACGGGAGCGTGGTCTGAAATTAAAATGGAGCCTATGTCTGAGTGAATGGCAAGTTGTGCTAAGGGTTTGCTGAGGAAGAGGTAATCAATACGGGATTGGGAGTGATGAGTGGGGGAATAGAAAGTGTACTCTCTAAGGTCCGGATTACATAGCCTCCAAATGTCAACTAAAGCATTGTTCCGTATAGATGTGATAAATTGGGAGTGCATTTTGGAGGAAACAAATTTAACTTTTGAATTCCTGTCTATAAAGGGATCTAGGACTTGATTGCAATCGCCGCCGAAAATAACATATTGTTCATTGAGGGTAACAAGTTTGTCAGAAATAGCAGGCCAAAACAATTTATCAACACCTGTAGGAGCATAAACATTGAAAATAACTATAGGTATTTTATCAATAAGAAGATTAATGAGAACCCAACGACCATTAACATCGCATTCTTGAGATATAACTGAAACTGTTAACTTTTTATGACACAATATAATTGTACCATTTTTCTTACCTAAAGCAGGAGAGTGAAAAACATGACCCACCCAACAACGCTTAAGTTTGGTAGCCTCCTTTTCTGTAAGGTGGGATTCTTGGAGGAGGGCTACATCGGCTTTAAGCCTAGTCAAATGTGTTAAAACTCTTTGACGTTTAATGGGGTTATTTAACCCCTTAACATTCCAGGTAACTACTCGGAATATAAATTATCAAGAGAATGATATAAAAGAAAAGATGAAGTAGAAAATGAGTCGAGAAGAAAGGGGAGAAGCAATCAGAATGCAAAAATAGAGTCTGTAAGAGAAATAAATCAAGAGAAAAAAAAATCGAGAATAGGCTAAGTGAAAGGTTGAGAAAAGAGTAAAGAAAGAAAATAGTAAGAAAGAACAGTAGAAAAAATAGAAAGGAGTGAGAAGAAAGTAGAAACATACCAACAAATACAGAAGAAGAAAGAGGGGTGACGACGCCAGAAGAGGACGACATCGACAACGGAAAACTCACGCCACCGAACACTTGAGGAACCAGCATAGGAGCAATTGAAGGGAGCAAAAATACACCAGGGTGGAGAACATGAGGAGAGGATCTGTAAGAAGACAAAAATTGAAAAGGGGATGTTAAAGAGACATAAGAAAAACCAAATATATATATAAACTGCACAATACTAGGGCATGATAAACTAGGACTAGGTGTACTCAGTAGGATGGAGGAAACAAAACTAGATACGGTAGGATAACAGAAAGATAAACACTTTAGTCAAACAGGATAAAAAATGAATAGTTAAACAGGTCGTGCAGTGTCCATGTTGTCGGTTTCATGATGACGAAGAAATTCTTCAAGGACTTGTGGTTCTTCGAAAGTTGTTGTCTTGTCTTTGTAGGTCACCTTGAAGAGGCAAGGATGAAGCAAACCAAACCTGGCACCAAGAGCCCGTAGTCGTGGACATAAATCAAGGAACTGCTTCCGACGGTCAGCTGTTACCTTAGCTACATCTTGAGAAAGATATAAACGGTGACCTTCCCACATAACTTGTTTTTTAGCTTTTGCTGCTGAAAGTACTTGAAGGAGGTCAGTATATTGTAAGAACAGCATGATGACTCCGCGGGGTTTGGTGGAAACCTTTGGACCAAGTCTATGTGCACGTTGAATGTTGAGTGAAGAAGAAGGAGGAAGATCCAGAATTTTCGGTAAGAAGGTTTCGGAAGAAAGCAGTTGGATTTGACCCTTCTGTAAGTTCCGGAAGATTATAAAGGCGTAAGTTATTTCTACGATTTCTATTTTCCAACTCCTCTGTCTGCCTTCTTAAGAGAGAGACATCCTTCTCCAACATCGAAATTTTTGCACAGGAAGTTTGAAGAGACTCCGTAGATTGCTCCACCAAAAGAACCCGCGATTCAAGTGTAGACCATTTGTCATGAAGAAATTGCAGAGTTTTAGTAGTTTCAGCCATGAAGGGTTTAAGCGCACAAATTTCTTCAAGGATAAGATCCATGGATGCTGAGTGCGACGAGGAACCTGGAGAGGGAGGATCCTTTTTCAGACGTTTCGTAGAGCCAGGTTGCAAAAGCTTACTGGAGGTAGTAGCTTTAGGAATTGCCCCATGGGTAACATCCGGTTTAAGGGAAACAGGATCATCCATGGTCTGCGTCGTGGAATCAGAATCTGAGGATTGACGAGGTTTGGTCTTAGAAGCAGTAAGCTTGAGGGTGCGCAGTTTCCCCATATAAGGCAAGGGAGAAAAATAGCAGTGCTACCACAGAATCCAGGAAAAGAGGTTTTGCGAGGAATGCACTCTTTGATGTGATATTATAGAATAACGAACAAATAGTGCGTGGATCAAGGAGCAAAAGTTAGTTGTATCACATACTCTCTTTTTGTAAGAAATCCTCTACAAAATAAATAAAAGAATATAGAATGCGCCATAGGAATGAATGCGGTGAAAAAAGGCGCCAACCAAGAAGAGAAATCATTGAGGTGAGGAGGCAGAGTTAGTGAAAACAGCGTGTGACTTTCAAAACATTAGAAGTCGAAAATTGCAGCTGTAGAAGCATGTTGCAGTAAGATGAGGCTAATTGAGGAGGAGAGCATACATTAACAGTCTCTGAGAAGGGGAAATGAGGCTTGCATCTGGCGAAAACCGCTCGTGGAAGGATCGCGGTAAAAAGAAAATGGCGGCCGCCGGAATAGCGGACCGCGTCACTGCAAAAAGGAGCGCATTTCGGCAGAATTCAGAGACAGGGAATATAACCTCCTGCTCACCTCACATTCCGATGCCAGATTCTGTGCGAGGGTTTAGGATAATCCCGGTGTATGCTGAGAAAACTGCCGGCGCTTGTGTCCAGTCAGCGGAGCTTCGCCGTCAAGCCGCCATCTTGTGCGGCGCTCAAGCCACGCCCCCAACCACAATAACCTCTGAGCAAAATATTATGCGTTGGAATGGTAGAGAAAAACACTCTGAATGTCATTCTACAGGCTTGCTGTACAAATCATAGCTGAATGCGGGTGGCTGTACTCTGTACACCAAACTGACCCACTGGGTGTTTTGTAACCTTTTAATAGCTATAAGGCCGACAACTTTAAAGGGAGTCTCATATTTCAGCAATTTTCCTGATGGAGAAGAAATAGTCAAAAAAATAAAACTATGCATCTCACCTCACTTAGAAACTCGGTATAAGGGGTTGCCTCAATAACTACATCAAAAACATACCCAAGAAAGTATGCAGACTTAGGGGCCCATTAGGATGGCGGGCGGATCGCCACCGCCCGTATGGCGGTGGCGATCCGCCTGCCATTCTCCACCGCCTGCCTAACATTTCCCCCCGCCATATTACGATGGCAATTGGGACCCAGGCGGACGGAAAGACCGTCCGCCGGTAGGCAATCTGCCCAATTGCCTACCGGGCGGAAAAGGCCAGAAATATGGTGGCGGTGTCTTGCAAGCACCACCATCCATATTAGGATGATGGTGGTGAATTGCCTTTGCATGGTGGAGACTCCTCCATGGAAAGGCATGCAGTCTTTTTTTTGGAGGCCCGTTGCTGGCCCCCAGGGGTTGGGGGTGGGTGGCTGCACTTGGCGGGTACCCATGGTACCCCCCGACATTTGTATGCACAAGGTGGCAAGCACCGCGCGGTGCCTGTCACGTTGATGCAGTTTTTACAGTATTGCAGCAGGTGCTGCTTGCAGCACCGCCCGCCACAATGTAAAATATACGTTATGCGCCTGCCAGTGTGGTGGGTGCATCGTAATCGGCACAGCGGAACCGCTGTACCCCTGGCGGGCGGCCCCGCATCCTGTTACGGTGGTGGGTGGACTTTGGCATGAATGTGTCAGATCGAAGATCTAGGATATTGGATACTGACTGAGCGGATAACACTCTGTCCCACTCTTTACTTATACGATATCAGAGACTTGCTTGCTTCTCTGTATGATTCCACGGATTTGGGCAAGTGGAAAGAGCAATGGATGCAGGGGTATTGCAACATATGGGAAAAAAGCAGATGCTACCGACCACTCATTTAACATTGTGGATGGAAAATGTATAAAGCAGCAGGGCAGGGGTTTAGAGGTGAGAGATTCATGAAGCAGGTCCCTCTCCTGCTAAATATGGCCTGACAGGTTAAATGCCTAAGCTTGTGTCCAGTATATGTGCCCCCCCCCCCAATAGATCAGGCAGAGTTTCTTATAATCGCTCAAGGGGTTGCAGGTTAAAATGGATGTGGGAGGTGACACCTTATTTGGGTGTCATCATCTACAAGCAGCTCCTGTGGAATCAGAGATTGTGGTGTAAGTAAAGGCAATCACGGTGTTGACAGCTATCCTCAAGAAGGGACACACTTGGCATTATTTACTGTTGCTCCTTTTGATATTGGTGGAATCAAGTCTTCCAAAAACTTAAAGTGCATTAGGACCTTTTGTTCACTACTATATAGGTCTATAAGCATTTAGACCCAACATAAATACCCTTCGTAAAAGGAATCTTTAAGGAAGTTTTTCCATTTTTTTAAAACTAAATATCCTGCACAGTCCGATTCATCTGTAGCGGCCTCCTTGATATGTATATATTTATTTGCTGATGATCCTCTGTCTGAAATGTTTCATGAAAATGTACGCGCTCTGCCTGCCAAAGAAAATACCTGACTGCATCAGTTGATTGGACCAATTTGTACGAACATTTTGGCTTCAAATCTGAATTAATGGGAACTAGTCAAAACAAACAGTGCTATCACAGAGTAAAAACACAGGGCCTCTACAAATATACTTATGATGCATAATTCATCATTGGAATTTTGCCTAGTGGTATGACAATGCCAAACTTCACTTAAATCCGTGTTATCTGCAACAGCAGCTGTTCTGCCCTGTTTTAGAAAATGATACTATACATGGCGCAATTGTGCCTTTTAAAAAATGATTACATTTGCATTGGCCTTATGTGTTTATATGTCTGAGTGTGTGTGTATATATATATATATATATATATGTATGTGTGTGTATATCTATATATATATATATATATATATATATATATATATATATAAAACAAGGCATGTGTGCTCGGTTAAAACTGCCGTGGCTCCAAAACAAATGGCGTGTCGTCCGACTGGGCCAACCCTGCAAGGTCCGTAATGAATTCTCCAAAGATCCCTTTACTGCAGTAAAGGATGACGATGCTGTGTCTTACTCAAATAATAAATGTATTTGTCAACTGCTGGGCGCGTTTCGCTTATCCTGCAGGCTTGTTCAGCAACAGTGTGAAATAAAGTTTACCACCATTTTAAACACACCATACATGTGTCACATGAATGGACTACAAACGCAGTGCATTGGACAAAAGACTAGTAGTATCCATTTTACCAAACATTGAATCTCGATAAACTCAACCTATTACACGCATTTCCCCCGAAATAAAAGGAGTATTTGAAAATTGCAAAATTTATTCCTCTCATTGCGAATTACAGAACCAGCATGAAAACAATTTTATAACGCTAGACACCAAAAACGCAAATTGATAAAGTGCACACTCGACACCTGGAAGCTTAAATGCCTTTCAGTTTAGGGCTAGTGCCCCTTCACACATAAATCAAAAAATCGCTAATGTATATACAATAGAAGTATAAAGTTACTTATACTAATAAATGCATACCAAAATGTACTACAGTACCCGGTGCCAATACATGTTTGTGCACATTGACTTGAATCCTGCCCAAGTGGGCATATCATATTGAGCGGAGAATGTAAAATTAGTGGTAAATATATTTTACCTATTCATTTTTACCGTATAATTATCAATACAAGACAGCTCATTAAAATGAGAGGCAGAGTCCGTGGTATCGGAGTCATACGGGCTTTAATATTATGCTTCGAAGCAAAGGATATCGGGTTCCATCACCACGCAGGTTCAGGAAGGGACATTCAACGTTTTATTAACATTACACATTATATATAGTAAATCGTTACACTTGAATCCAATACAGTAGGCGTAACAGGTGAAAAGAGAGAGATAAGAAACACATGTGCGTAAGAGGAGGCGTGAAAAAGGGCGTACACATGGGCGTGTACTGTACATGTCAGAGAAACGTCACAAGATACGTCACATGTGGGTGGATGTAAAGTGAGAGGTTGCAGAATCAGCAGAAAACCTTCGCCTATATGCGCGTGCAACTAGTATGACGTGAAACTGGGGGCTTTGACTTTAGCACTAGTGGAGGAGACTGATGTCTGGAGTGTCAGGGCAACCTGTACCTATAGCATATCTAGTATCTGTTGTTTGGAGGATGTAGTGTCTGAAGTAAAGGTCTCTCGGGCAGGGGCCGTTCAATACTAAAAGCTAGTGCATGCATGCGTGTCTTGGTGCAATGCGCGGAGCCATGGGCCTACCATGGTAACGGGTTCAGTAAATCACTTGCAAGGAGGACAGGAAGGCCGGGCCCTTTGCTCTGCAGCCGGGATTATGTTTACCCATTTCACTAGACTGGAATGTGTTTTCGAGGAGGCTGAGCAGATACCTGTAGGCAAAACATGAATTTGGCAGGCAGTCCAGGCCGAGCCGGGCACCGTTGCGCTGGCAGGAAGTAAGGCAGGGATCAGGGATGCGTACAGCTTCGGAGACAGGAGAGATGAGGCAGAGAGGCCTCGTTTAGGGGCCTAGCTCGACTGAGCCAGGAAACATGGAGAAAACGTGTGCGAATTTCAGAAGTGCATCACATAAAGACGGTGGCACCGTATGCTTAGGAACACAATTAACGGGACTTCTTGGTATGGTTGGATAGCTAACATGTTGAGGATGGACGCAAATGTATTTGCGTCTCTCTAGCATGAACAGAACAGAAGTTACACAACATACATGGAACATGGGTGCATGGATAGGGTGCGAGTTGGGGGACACTTTGGCTACCTGAACATTTCTATTACCTCATTCCCTCCTTGGACCCTACTACACCCTTAAGGATATATCTATATTCATGAGACCATCTATCTGTTCATAGAGCATCATTTGTTCGTCTTTCTTTATTCGGGAACGGGAACGTGTACTTGGACGGGGAATACAGACTGTGGCGCACAAGCCGCAAATCGCCGGCCCACATTGCAGACAGAGACAACAACTGAATACTATAGCCAATATTATTCCTAGGAACGATAGCAATTTCCATCCCCAGGCGGATATCACACTCCAGAACCAACCGGACCAAGACCAGGAGCCTGGATTCTGATGCATCTGATGCGCTATTTCATGAAGCAGAGTTATGGCCTTATACACGGATGGTGCGTTATTTGGAATAAACACGCAACAACTGGATCCGATGACTATACAAGCTCCGCCCCTATCTGCCAAGATGACGTCAAGGACAAGGCGATTTTGAAGAACAACAAGTCTCATAGCAGACTGTTCCTCAGTCAGGTTACCTAAAGCAGAGGCAGTCTCATTCACTACTGCCTCTAAAGTTCTGGTCAATTTACAAATTAGTTTACTATTTGAGACAGTGCCTATGAATGGAAAGAATCCTTTATTGAAATCTATATATTGTTCTAATGTAGTTTCAGTCTGATCGACAATCGGGATCTTGATTTCCCTTCTATGTCGTACATGAACGAGATGTGAATTTCTGTGATAATCAGGCGGGGCTAGGAAAACAGGTGGCAATAGGAACGCAATATAGCACGTCCCATCCCAATCAGGGGGCAGATGAACATAAGCTGTATGTCCACAAATAAAATAAGAATGGCGAGAGGCTTTGAAAGTAGACTTTCCTTTGTCACTGAATTCGACCACAGTATTACAATCACTGTGTCCTAAATGTACTGAGCCATTCTTTCTGACGCATAATTCACCCCTTACTGGCAAAACTGTAATGAACGGCAAGTTCGAATTAGTCTCGGACTGGACGTTCAGGATCATGAGGTTGAGGGAAAAGTTACCTAATGCATACACTTCATTTTCTAGATCGGTCCCAGTCCTTTGTGGGAGACCGTCTGCATCTGGGAAACATGCTTTATTCATGACTGTATTCAGGTTCCCCCATATCCAATTGCCTTGGGAAACTTTGGACTTACTATCTAGGGAGGACATTAAAGAAAACCATGCACCACACGAACCATTATGTGTGAACGGGTAAGGAAAGAGAGGCAGAGCTCCCTTGTACTTCTGATAGGGAGGGAGTCGGCCACATACCCAGCAATTGGTGGCATTGCTGGTCTGGTGAGTGTGATGTAACATACGAATGAATGTATTATTGCGCATTGCCAATCGATAGGATAACTCGTGGGGAGGCAGGTCGCTGAAAGTGTGCTCCATAGTGTCATTAGAGGAAACATGTACATGTGAATCAAGAGGGAAAAAAATGTGTAACATTAAACTTATACAGATTATCGTAAGACTCAGAAGGAACATTGAGATCAAGGCAATTATGCATCCGCTGTGCAAAACTTTACAGTGCTTTTTCCATTTCTCGTTTCGCCTATCTCTCTGACTACTGGGGTCTATTCTATACATGTCAGAAACCTGTCTAACCGCTTCACCCGAGGGGGACTTAAACAATTAAACGCTGTCTGACTTACTAGAACTCAGCTTCGCTCGATACTCCTCTTGGGGAGTTTTCTCTAGCAGGGGGAGTTTAGTATCAGTCTCTGAAAAGGGGCAGTCCTTAATTGGCAAGTCTGGACACAGTCCGTGAACTTTTTTCACATGGCTCGAATGGAGCCATCCCTTTCTCCCCTCAATTTTAACTGCAGTTCTTGTAGATAATAAAACCAATTTGGGCTGCTTACATCTGGGTTCCAGCGGGCTCTTCCGATCAAAATTCCTAATCAGCACTAGATCTCCCGGGCGGACTTCATGCTGTTTTACTTGGGTGTTGTCCGGAAAGGCAGCTGCGACCTGTGAACGACAAGATTGTAGTGCAGACATCAAGGAAGCTAGGTAATCTGTCAGCATGCAACTGTCAACATCAGTAATTCTACGGGGCATAGGCGTCCCCCACATATTCGGAGGCCTACCGAAGACCACCTCATACGGGGATAGCCCTGTCCTGGAATGAGCTACCATTCGCATGTAAAAGAGTGCAACTGGCAAGGCAACTATCCAATCTACTCCTTTCTCGGCACAGATTTTTGCAAGACGGGTTTTCAGGGTCTGATTATGTCTCTCTACGAGACCTGCGGCTTCAGGATGTCGGACACAGTGGAACTTCCATTGGTAACCTAACAGAAGTGAAACCTGTTTCATGACTTCGGACGAGAATGGCTGTCCATTATCAGAGTACACGACACGGGGCAAGCCGTACCGTGGGAAAAATTCACGAACCAGCTGCTTAGCAGTGGTCGGGGCAGTGTAATCTGGGACTGGATATGCTTCTGTCCATCGGGAAAGAGCACATACGACTACGAGGACATACTTGAATCCTCGACATCGGTCCATCTGGATATAATCCATCTGGAGGACTTCAAAAGGATGGTCAGGAGGATGAAATCCACCCTGTTCCCTGTCTGTGCCGGACTATGTGCTGTGTTAATGATGATTTGAACCATAGAGTCGGGGAGTAACTATGTGGCTCTTCCCTTCGTCATCCATCCCTGATCTGTATGGATCCCTCCTTGTTCAGACCATTTCTTGATTTCGTCTGGTGTTGCATGTTTCTGTATGTCGAGTACATCTAGAATGGGATCCTTAACCGTCAGGCAATGTGTCAGTGTAGTCGGATCAGTCTTTGTCATGTCAGTCGGGATATCTGTCTGAGCTGTGAGTTTGGCTGTACGATCTGCCAGGTTGTTGCCCTGGGTAATTCTGTCAGTGACCTTGGTATGTGCTTTGCATTTCATAATGGCTATGGCTGTAGGCAAGTGTATTGCTTCCAACAGGGCTTGGATGAGGGGACCATGCTGGATCCTGGTACCGTGAGAAGTTAAGAAACCTCTCTCTTCCCAGAGGACGCCGAAGTCGTGAACGACTCCGAATGCATATTGTGAATCAGTGTATATGTTTACTTTTTATTCTTGGCTAATATACAGGCTTGGGTCAGAGCTATAAGTTCTGCTGCCTGAGCAGACAGTGTGTCAATGCGATGTGTTTCTAGAATTTCAGTTTCAGTGGTCACTGCGTAGGCGGCCACTAACTCTCCTGTGTTTGTTCTCATACATGAACCATCCACATAAAGTGTCAAGTCTGGATCGGGCAATGCAATGTCTGTCAAGTCCTGTTGGGGCTTTGTTATGGTATTAATGACTTCTACACAGTCATGTGGTGCTGGATCTGTTGTATTCGAGGGTAACAATGTGGCATGATTAAGTATGTTGCAGCGTCTGATTTCTATGTGTGGCTGGAACAGTGTCAGTTCATAACCTGTCAGTCGTGCTATGGTCAAGTGTTGAGTCTGGGTTCGGTTCAGAAGTACTTCCACGGAATGCGGAACCTGTACTGTCAAGGGATGTCCTAACACTATTGAATCGCTTTGTCTGATAGCTAGAGCTGTCGCTGCAACTGATTTTAAGCACGCAGGCAGGGCCTGGGCTACTGGATCCAATGTACTGGAAAAATAAGCACAAGGCTTATGGTGTCCTGCTTGATCTTGTGTGAGAACGGACAACGCAGTGCCATCGCGTTCTGTGACAAAAAGTGTAAAAGGTTTGCTGTAACATGGTGTCGCTAGAACTGGTGCTTGACATAAAGCTTTCTTCAAGTCATTAAAAGCTTGTGTATGTTCCTGAGTCCAAGGGAGGACAGTCGAAGTCGCTGCCTCCTGTGTAGTCAACTGTATAAGTGGCTTGGCTAGAAATGCATACTGGGGAATCCATTGTCTGCAGTACGAAGTGAGGCCAATAAAGGCCCGTACTTCCTTTTGAGTCTTGGGTTGTGGCAGATGTGCTATTAACTGGATACGATCTGGTGTCAACTGTCTACCCCTCTTGGACAGCAAGTGCCCAAGGTATACCACTTGCTGGGCACAGAATTGGAGCTTCGAAGGGGACACCTTGTGCCCCTTTTCGGCAAGGAAAAACAAGACTGTCAGTGACGCGCTCTCGCAGTCACGTTCGGTCCGTGCTGTGATCAGTAGATCATCAACATACTGTAGTAGAGCAGTGTTGGTAGGCATGTGAATACTGTCTAGTTGTCGTTTCAGGGCTTGGCTGTAAATACTGGGACTTTCCGTGAACCCTTGAGGTGCACGTGCAAATGTAAAACTTCGGCCATTTAATGAGAATCCGAACAAATATTGGCTTTCCGGATGGATGGGAACACTAAAGAAAGCGTTCTTAAGATCAATTACAGTGAAGAACGCAGCTTCGGAATCAATGGCAGTCAGTAGTGACGAAATATCTGGAACCACTGGGTATTGCGGTACTATGCATTTGTTGAGTTCCCGAAGATCGATCACCAGTCGATAAACCGGAGGTGCATTTGGGTCAGTTCGTTTAAGAATCGGAATGATTGGAGAATTACATATATTGGAGTCAGTTTCTACGACTACTCCTTGGGCAATGAGTTCGTCAATAATTTTCAGTAAGGCTACTACAGCCTCGGGGGGAAATTTGTATTGTCGGATACGGGGCAGTACAACACCTTGCTTGAGTGTGACACGATAGGGAGTAATGTGCATACAACCTACATCAGTTGGACCTTGCGCCCATAAATGCTGTGGAACATTTTGCAATCTGACATCAAAATCTCTCAAAACATAGTGACCCTTAAAGTCACGTAGGAACAATCTCACTCCTTCCGGGGAACAACATATAACAGCTCCTAGAGCTTTCAGTGTCTTAATACCAAGCAGGTTTTCAGGACATGATTTTGTAAGCAACAAATCTGTAGTACGGGACAAAGGACCAACTGCAAGGGGAACTGGCTGTGATACTTCGTTAACAATAGGTTTTCCTGAAAATCCAAGGGAAACATTCTGTGAGCCTGAGAGGGGTGCCCCTGGAACCTCGTCATGACTAATGGTAGTTCTGCTCGCCCCCGTGTCAATCAAAAATTTTCTGTCTTTCCCTAATACCTGACTATGTACATAGGGACCATCTTGATCTACAGGAACCTCGATAAGGGGCAAGCCAACCTCCCTCTCTAGGCTGTTTCATGTGTACTGCTGATAATCGGGATAATCTGACTGTGCATACTGGTACATTTGTGACGTGACATGTTGAGTTGCAGCAATAGGCTGGGGTTGGGGTACAGCTACTGTCTGTTGCTGTACATGCTGTGGAGGTTGCGGATTCTGTGGAATATTCTGTTGAACATGTTCTGGTCTAGGTGGACGTGGTCTTTCTTTAGTTTTGCCTGTAGCAATATTGTGTCGGAGAACGGCACAATCACTTATAAAGTGACCTGGCTGCTTGCAATAATTGCAATTTCCTTTAACAGGACCTGTAGAATGACTAATTTGTGTGTTCTGCGTGTTACCACTCTTCTGACCATTTGCTGGTACAGACTGGGCAACTAGTACTTTCATTTTCGTGTCTTTCATGCGTCTCTGTTCATGATTGTGTTCCTCTCTAATTCTGTTCTGGTGGTACTGTAACATCTGTAACATTTGGGAAGGCGTATTAGCTTGCCATGTACTTTCTACTTTCGATACTCTGTTTTTGACCTGGGGCAAGGAATTCTCTACTAATTTGGTCACAAAAAGATGTGGGAATGACTCGCTACTTGTTTTCAGGCCACTATTGATAATGAAACATTTCTCGAATCTCGAATAAAAATCACTAGTGTCTTCGTCTTGTTTTTGTTTGCAGGCTGAGATCGCATCCCAGTCTTCCTTTTTAACTGTCAATAATCTAGGCAAAACCTGTACTAATAATCCTGGTAGTGCTTTAGCCTTCTCCCCAAGACCTACACCTGGGGTTCGTCCATTTTCCTCGTTTTCTAATTCAGTCCAAATAATCTTTTTATCACCCACCTCCCATTCTTTTTCTTTCAGTTTTTCGTAAATCCCTGCTGGCAACAATACTTTTAGCATTTTAAGAATGTCGGGATACGTGTAATCTCCCATAAGTAACATGTCTTTTAATTCACGGTGGAAGCCTGCAGGATCTTTATCGTGACAAGGTACGATTTTCTTCATTTCCAGTAATTCCATTTTAGTCAAAGGAGTGTATACGAATACGCATTCAAGTGTATCGTCTGGCTTCCGAATTGGATGTACTTCTCGTAAGGGGTTCTGTCTATCTAGGTGATATGGCTGTCTAACTGGGGGTGGAACGGAAACATGACGTGGAGTCAGGAAAGTTCTGTATTTATCAAGTTGTTCTAGAATAATATCAATTAAATCAGTACCTAGGCCTCTCCATCTTCTCAGGAGTAAGTCTTGCAATAAATTATACAATGGACCTGGATCGGATTGCTGATTTTCATATAAGGTAATGAGATGTTGGGTCATGTATATACCAGCTAGTCGTTGTTCTTCTGGAGTAAGGCTTAGAAATGTTTGCACTACTAAATCATCTTGATATATATTGTCATCCCCGGCCCATTGGACTGCTGTCCGGGCTAGTTCCTGATCACGTAAGGTATTGAGTTCATGATAACCTATCCTTTCTTTCAGTATTTTATCAGTAACTTGAAAAACATGTTCAAGAGAACATTGCTCTGGTATCGGGGAAAGGACCGTTTTTTGTTTTCTGAACGAATGGACCTGTCAATAGTTCTATCAGAAGAATACTGTTTAGGGAGTTTCACTCTACCTACGTACGCTATTGTACCCTGACCCTGATTCTCTACTGGATTATCTATTTCTTCCTCCTCCTCCGAGGATTCATTCTTGTCCGACTCGGCTTCAGCCTTCTGTCTTGTATGTATTGCTACTATTTCTTTACGAATCTTTCTGGTCATGGCATCTATACACGTTTGTTTATCGTGTTTACAGTCTGCAATATTTTGACTTCATTTTGTCAGTACATCCATCTCTTCCTTAACAACACCTGTCTGATCTTGTTCCCTTATCAAACAATTAATCAAGAATCGTAATAATAAACCCTGTGTCTCAACTTTCTGATATGCCATGGCTTCTCGGATACATTCTGGCTTCTCCCCCGTTCTAACAAAATGATATATGTTGTCTAGATGTTCTGGCATGTCTGGTAATAACATCAGATAATCTGTAACACGTCGTAGTCGTAACGAGGCTAACACCATATCTCCTGTCTTGCCAGGTACTGGATCATATCTACAATCCGTAAGATACTGTTTAAGTTTTTCATGAGGCATTGCTTTTGGAGTACGCTGTGTTGCTAATTCTCTCATTGTCACTCGATGTAATTGTGGTGGGGTGTGAAATTGGCCTCCTATGGCACCTCCTGAAGCAGAACCGTGAGCATGACTTGACGTCATGGGGTGCGGGAAAGGTACATGTATTGGGGACTGACTCTGGGTTGCATCTGTAGCAAAAGGATTGTGAGGACCAATAGTAGGAGGACCAGTGGCACCAGCAGTAGAAGGGAAAGTGACAGCAGGTGCGGGAAGTGAATCTCGTCGTGGAGGGGTCGTGGCTTGATCAGCCGGAACATGCTGCGGTACATTATTAGCAGGTTGTGCGGGTATATTGGTATATGCTGGAGCTACGTCATCTAAATAGGAAGAAAGGAAAATGTCTGCTGCGGTCTTTTGGTGACGGAGTTTAGTCGGGACCATTGGTGGTGGCAAGTTACGGGGTACTTCCAGGGTCGCTTTGGGCAGGCCCTCGGCCAGAACTGGATACATGCCTGTAATGAGTGCATTTCTTTGGCGGTCTAATTGTTCTGATCTGACCTGTTCTCCTTCCTCTATTAACTCTTTTTCTCTGGCTTTTTCGGATTCTTCTCTACTTCTCTCGGCTTTTCTGAATTCTTTTTCTGTTCGTCTGTGTGATTCTTTACGCCACAATTCTATGGCATCCTTCTGGGATTGTCTGGCTTTCTTTTTCCATAATGCTTCTTCTACTCTCATGATGCACTCGGCGTCCCATGTCCCTGAGGCAGGCCATCTAAACTTCTCTTCCAGATTCTTGGTGTACTCCACCCATAAGTCTAAATACAGCACAGCATCTAAGCCGTGTTTGTGGTACATAAAATATCCTGGAGTGTCCCGAGGTGGGACGGGAACTGCTTCTTCGAGTATCCCTTTCCTAGTACCTATCTGACGTAATTTAGAAAACAGCGGCATGGTCGGATTACCTTAAACGTGGACACAGTAAAACACAGTAATGAACAGCAAAACAGTCACTCATACCACAACATTAAAACACTTACAACAGGTTACCTGATACACAAAAACACATAAGAGCCAGACAGAAAACTGAAGTTGCAACACTAGAATACTGAATCACTGAATTGCTAGACTAGATGCACTGCTACAACAGTACAGACCGGTCCCATAAAGAGACACGTCGGACCGCATCCACCTAAGTGAACACGTCAGGACCAGATTGTGTACCCAAATCTGTCTTTACCGAGCACAAATTAATGAACCCGTCTAGATGCGTTCCCAACAACGGTACTCACCGGGAAGAAAGAAAACCGAAGGCCTCGGAACGGAAACTGGACTGGACTGGACTGCGTCAGGTGACGATTCTCCTACGCATGCGCTTAGGAACAGGTGGGCCTCCGGACACCTCAGACCTTGCTCTCTCGACTAGGGCTCTGGTCGGGATCCTCCGCATTCCTCACCGCCTCGTCTGGACGCCGGACCGCAGTCTCCGTCTCCCTCGTGGACCCGAGGGAAGATAGCGGGAAAACCCGCAAACGTGCACGGTTTCCGTCGGGGTTGTAGAAGGGGTCAAAGGCCGCGTGACTTCACCGGCGAGTGGGGAAGGGGGGGGTCCCTATTCGGGCGCCAAATTATGTGGTAAATATATTTTACCTATTCATTTTTACCGTATAATTATCAATACAAGACAGCTCATTAAAATGAGAGGCAGAGTCCGTGGTATCGGAGTCATACGGGCTTTAATATTATGCTTCGAAGCAAAGGATGTCTGGTTCCATCACCACGCAGGTTCAGGAAGGGACATTCAACGTTTTATTAACATTACACATTATATATAGTAAATCGTTACACTTGAATCCAATACAGTAGGCGTAACAGGTGAAAAGAGAGAGATAAGAAACACATGTGTGTAAGAGGAGGCGTGAAAAAAGGCGTACACATGGGCGTGTACTGTACATGTCAGAGAAACGTCACAAGATACGTCACATGTGGGTGGATGTAAAGTGAGAGGTTGCAGAATCAGCAGAAACCCTTTGCCTATATGCGCGCGCAACTAGTATGACGTGAAACTGGGGGCTTTGACTTTAGCACTAGTGGAGGAGACTGATGTCTGGAGTGTCAGGGCAACCTGTACCTATAGCATATCTAGTATCTGTTGTTTGGAGGATGTAGTGTCTGAAGTAAAGGTCTCTCGGGCAGGGGCCGTTCAATACTAAAAGCTAGTGCATGCATGCGTGTCTTGGTGCAATGCGCGGAGCCATGGGCCTACCATATTAACGGGTTCAGTAAATCACTTGCAAGGAGGACAGGAAGGCCGGGCCCTTTGCTCTGCAGCCGGGATTATGTTTACCCATTTCACTAGACTGGAATGTGTTTTCGAGGAGGCTGAGCAGATACCTGTAGGCAAAACATGAATTTGGCAGGCAGTCCAGGCCGAGCCGGGCACCGTTGCGCTGGCAGGAAGTAAGGCAGGGATCAGGGATGCGTACAGCTTCGGAGACAGGAGAGATGAGGCAGAGAGGCCTCGTTTAGGGGCCTAGCTCGACTGAGCCAGGAAACATGGAGAAAAAGTGTGCGAATTTCAGAAGTGCATCACCTAAAGACGGTGGCACCGTATGCTTAGGAACACAATTAACGGGACTTCTTGCTATGGTTGGATAGCTAACATGTTGAGGATGGACGCAAATGTATTTGCGTCTCTCTAGCATGAACAGAACAGAAGTTACACAACATACATGGAACATGGGTGCATGGATAGGGTGCGAGTTGGGGGACACTTTGGCTACCTGAAAATTTCTATTACCTCACTATTTATAAACGTATTGCACAAATGACAGGTGTAGTGTGAAAAATCCCAAATAACACCTAAAAATTGTTAATTTAACCAATGGTTATAAAAACAAACAGGAAGGGAAGAAGCAGAAATCCATACAGAATTTGCAGGTGAGTATGTAAATCTTCCTCAATTTAAACCAGCAGGTATTTTGTAATTTAATTTAATTATGTACGATGATTCTAATCTTCTCAAATGTTTCTCACGGTTGCCCCCTCTCTCTCATTAGGCTTAACTGCGTCTATAAAAAAATAGGACAGACTAGTTGTGTTCTTCTGATGATATCGTTCAATGTGGCGTGCCACTGGATAGCTTTATTTCCATTTTTGATAGCTCTAAGTGTTGCAAAACACGTTTATAGACAGGTAAGATTGTTCTGCCCACGTACCTCAAGCCACAAGGGCACTGAAGCACGTAGACCGCATGATCTGATTTGCATGTGTATCTTAAATTCTCTGCTGGACAGACCCGATGTGTACATGGAGGTATTGATTCCATGGGCACACGCTTTGCAATTAGTGCATTTCACAAAGCCTTCTTCCTCAACTAACCACATTGTGGCTGCTCGCTTGGTAGGTGGAGTTTTTAAAACATTGCTGACCAACATTTGCTTGAAGCTCCTAGCTTTCCTGAACATTAGTTGGGGTCTTTTTTGGACAATCTTGTCCAACACTGGGTCACTTCGCACCAAGTGCCAATGTTTGGTTAGGATGCTCCTCACCTTTTTATGCTGTGTATTAAAAGTGGTTATCATACTACATTCATTTTTGTCTAACCTTTCTTTTTTCTTTCTGGTATTACTTTTGTTAAAGAGAATATCTTCCCTTGTTCTCTTTTTAGGTCTTGTAATAGCTGAATTAATACATTGTTCAGGGTAGCCTCTTGCTTCGAAATGTGCCTGCAATGTCTGTAATTCCTCACCATAACTTTCCTGATTGCTACAGTTCCGAATTGTCCTTAGACTTTCCCCATACGGGATGCTCTTGATCAGGTTTTGGGGATGGAATCTCTTAGCGTGTAGCAATGTATTGCCGGCCGTGGATTTCCGGTATAGTGCAGTTTCTAATTTTCCTTCCTTGATGTAAATGGTTAAGTCTAAGCGCAGAGCTATCTAAGTGGTTGGAATCAAAATCACTGAAAAGGTATCTTGAAGTCAAACGGATCCCTAGAGGACTCAGGATTTTGGTGGCCCCCACTTATGAAGATCCGAACCCTAACATGCTACGAGAGTGGACGGAGAATAATCACAAGTCATCAGCAAGAATGTTATTGATTCTTGTTAAATAGGCAGACTTTGATAGGCTAAGGATCATTGAAGAGATTGAGCAAATTATGGAATTTTTGGATAACGAGGCGGACCAAGAGCTTATAATCAAATTCAAGACTGAAATGTAAATGTTGTATACTTGTAAAGCGCACAGCTGCCCACACCGCAGGCGTCCCGGCGCTGTATACCGCTGGGGAACCCGTCCTGGCCGTCCCTGTGAGATGGTCCCTTCTGGGCACCCCCAAGGTGAGACCAGGCATCCCCGGCGTTGAAGGGGCCGTTGTGAAGATTAAGCAAGCTATTGCCCAGCGTTGCAGAGTGGAACCCAAGGTTAGAGTAGGCGCCGAGGCGAGAATTATCAGGCCCGCGGACATTTTGACCCAAGACCCTGAAATGCAAGTCAGACTTCGCAAACTGGAGTAATCTATAAAAGAAAGGAATGTGCAAAGTTCAAGCGCGATAAACTGGACTATGAGCGAGGCCATATTTATACCTTCGTTAAAAAACTCGAAACTCTACGACGGCAGAAGATGAATGTAGGTGGTAAAGACTCATGCACGGATGGGTATGAAAAATCCAGTCGGCGTACTGGCCCTGCGCCCCCAGCTTTGCGAATCTGCATTGGCTGGTGGGAGGAGCAGGTGGTCCAGAAACTGTATCCAGGCATTTGGCAAAATAATGTGATGCATTGGAGTAGATTTAGTGTATATATATATATATATATATATATATATAGATAGATAGATAGATAGATAGATAGATAGATAGATAGATAGATAGATTACCTACTGGCGGTCGCCAGTAGGTAGTTATAGTTAGGATTATTTTCAATGCAAAATCTCAACATTCTATTGTGAATAACTTTGGCGCCGGTTGAGGAATCTGCCTGAAAATTTCCTCAAATTTGCCTCGCGACGCTCCGGTCCTTCCTTGAAAGTTTTGGGGGGAATCGTGAAGAGGGAGCCGAGATAAAAGGGGGGTCCTAAAACGTGTTTTCCCCATGTTAATTTCCATAGGGCGGTCAACCTCACTTTTAGCCCGAACGGCTGAATGGATTTCCACCAAACTTGGCAAAATTGTAGGGAATGGTAGCCCGATGTGCCTTTGCTATGTCTCAAGATGTGTGCTCCAGTGGATTTTGAGTAATTTAGGTTAAAAAAAATATATATATCTATGGCCGCGCCCCGGTACGCGCACCGGGGAGCGTACTGGGCGCGCCACGCGAGGTGCGCACAGAAAGCTGATTGGCTCTCGGGTGTCTGTAAACATTCGAAACAGTCCGGAGCAGCCGCCATCTTGTGTCTCGGTAGGATTGAGACACAAGAGGTGGCAAAAACAAAGGGGGAAATGACCAAAAGGGGGCAGGGTAGACCCCCCCTGACCCCCTAGGTTTGAAGTGGGGGCCATAAAAGGGCCCCGCGGGGCAAAAACATTTTTTTTATTTTTTATTTTAGCGGGGGAGCGCCCGGTACGCGCACCGGGGAGCGAACGGCAGACCCTGATGCAGAGGTCTAGCCCGGGACCAGGGTTCAATTCCCCGCCTCGGCGGGTCTTGGTCTCAAAATTTCCACAGACCTGACAATTCTCGCCTCGGTGCCTATTCCAATCATGGAGTCCCACTCTGCAACTCTGGGTAATAGCTTGCTTAATCTCCACAACAGCCCCCACAACGCTAAGGATGCCTGGCCTCCACCTTGGGGGTGCCCAGGAGTGGACGCCTCACAGGGAAAGCCAGGATGGGTTCCACAGCGGCATTCGTACAAGCGCCTTTAGACCCTTGCGGGTGAGTAGTGCACTATACAAGTATCAATTTACAATTTTTATTTTTTATTTACCATGGGAAAAAAAGAATGACAGTTTTTAAAAAATGTAGCTGTTTTTGAAAAAAAAAAAATTTTCTTTTTTTTTTTTGATTTAAGTACCTACATGTAGGTATCAATGTAGAGACTTAGGGGCAGATTTACAAGCCACTTGCGCCACTTTTGCGTCACTTTTGCCATGTTAAACGTGACGCAAAGGTGGCTTGTAAATCTGCCCCTTAAATTGTTTTTTGTTTTTGATTCAAGTACCTATATGTAGGTTCCAATGTAGAGACTTTGGGGCAGATTTACAAGCCCCTTGCGCCACTTTTGCGTCACTTTTCCTATGTTAAAAGTGACGCAAAGGTGGCGCAAGGGGCTTGTAAATCTGTCCCTTAAATTTAATGTACACCTTCTCCTTTGTAGTTATCTTGCATGAGGTTACAGAAGTTATTGTGGTATATGGTATAGTCTGTCAAGAAAGCAGAAACAGATACTTTAAGCACTTCCTGAGATGGCCTAGTGGTTGATGGGTAGTCTATCCTGCTCCCTTATAATGCAAAAGAGATGTATATTACACATTATAGATAATATAGTGGGAGAAAGGAAGTAACTATGAGTAAACTTACTATGTAACACAAAAAAGTTGCACAGTATACTATAAGTCTCATTTTATAATATAATCATTTTGGTACTACTTCATGAATTACATATAAAAATGAATAATGTCTGAAACAATTTAAAATAATTAAATATACATTTATTCTTCTGATTCTTTTTCATAATTTAATAAAACTTGTAACATAATATTGTCCGCTATTTCCTCATTATTATTAGTACATGATTCCATTTGTTCCAAACATTCTATTAACTGTTGGTCCAAAGAGTCCTCCATTAAATCAAATTCATCTTTTTGTTCTTCTGGATTTTCCACCTTTACTTCGAAAGAAATAACAGTTGATTGTTTTTCTCCTTCCATTTTATTTCTGAAAATTGCATATAAAATAACTATATCAGTAGAGTAAGGGTACTGTTGGGTTTAAGTTCAGACAGGTACTTTTGAGTTTTTAACAGTGAAGTAATTTTTGGGCAGTGTATGGTTTGGGGCAGGAAGTAGAACTATTTAAAAGTGCATGTGATGAAGCCTAAGTAAATTCATAATTATACCAGAGAAGCCTAACTCAAGCCATAATTATAACAGAGAAGTTTATCTTAATCTCTAACTCTTACAGAGGGACAGTATATAACTATCTAAAAAAGGTTTTGCCAAATTAACTTAAAGTGCACAACATAGTTCCCATTCAAAAATATTAACTTACCCTTTTCAAAGGAGTTGGAGTTTTCTGTGAAAAATCTTTTCAAATGTACCTCAGGTAGTATTAGTCAAAATGGCTGTGTTTCCCTCATTTTTCATATATATTGATGTACATAACCAATCAAATGTCAGCACATAAAAGTCAAAAATATAAGTAACATTTTAATTGGCTGAAAATTCTAACACTTTCATATGTGTTTTTGTCATGTAATGTACCTCAGGATATTTAGACAGGGCTACAGCCTAAATGGCTCAATGGAATACCATCAAATTTGGGAAAATGGTAGGGACTGCTATGTAGTAGGGTCTATTCTATATTTGGTGAAAGTCTGTCCAGTGGTTTTTATGTAATTTTATTTCCCACATTTTTTTGGGGAGCGCTTACCAGTGCGCGCCCCGGTACGCGTACTGTAAGCGCTACGGGAGTCCGCCATTTTGTGTTTCGGTCGAATTGAGACACAAGATGGAGGACAAACAACGTTGGGAATGGGTAAAAGGGGGCACGGTAGACACCACCTGACCCTCTAGGTTTTCTGAGGGGAGATTAGGAGGTGCATATATGCACCGGGGAGCGTACTTTGGTGAAAAAAGTTAGAGAAAGATAATCATTTTGAGTGATCAGAGGTAGGGTAGCTCTTAAAAGAGCTTTTGGGTTCTGTGGCTGATTTAGGTACCTACAAGTAGGTGCCAATGCACAGTCTTAAATTCAGAAGGAATATTCTATTACCCTCATCTGAGAAGTGCACACCATCTCCTCTGTAGATATCTTGCATTTTGTAACGCAAGTTATTGTTGTATATTGAACCCATTCCATAGTCTCTCATGTAAGCAGAAACAGATTTATTCACATGTTTCCGTGCTTTCTCAAATTGTGGACAAAATTGGTTAGACCAGTTCCATTTCTGTCTTTGACATATATTAGAATATACCAAGGCAGTTTGTGGAAAAAGTGTCATCAATTGACCAAAGGTGTCCTTTAAAAGCATTTCCAGACCTACCCCAGTCAAAGTGCCCAAGTCATTTCCTCCACAGTGCACTATTAAGAGGTCAGGGTTTGGCAGATGCAAAAAGGTTTTCACCAATGGTATCAATTGGTGACATCTCAATCCTCTCTGGCCAATCCACTTGATTTCCACATTTGTTAAATCAAGGTTGTAAAAATGTCTGCTAGCTGTATACCTTTGAGCCTAGTGGATGTAGCTATGTCCAATAATCCAGACAGAATACATGGTGAGAGAAGGTTCTGGTGCAGTCAGATGAAGTGTGGGAATGAAATGGCAGTTGGAACAGTAGGAGTTTACAAAAAATAATTGTGGAGTTTCACTGCTCTTGAATCACAAGCAATGATTGGTGGACTCAGATAGTTGAAAACTAAAAGTTAGGGTGCATGGTTGTGTTTTGTGAAAGAAGCAATTTAATTGGTGAAGAAAAAGTCAATTAAAGAAACATTTCATCGGATAAGCTAGTGTATTGAGAGGTCAAACATCCTTGCTTAGTTCATTTGCAACATTGTAGAATAAACTTTTGAACCTGAGAGTTAAGTAAGGAGGGAGTTGCTATGGTAACAGATAGATAGGGCTGAGGGGGGAAGGGTGTTGGTTTGAAAATAGTGAGGGAAGAGTTTTGATTGGTTGAAATGAGGCACACCACTCTTTCTGTCCCCTTTCTTTATGCTCACTTCTTCATTATTTTTTTTGTTTTTTTTGGGGGTGCGCTAACGGGACGTGCCCCGGTACGCGTGCCGGAATAGTGCGCTTACTGGTGCGCTCACCGGTACGCGCACCGGGAGCGCTCCAGGGCCAAAAAAAATTAAATATGAATATACATAAAAAATAGTATTACATAAATATACAATATAGGATTCATTTTAAAAAATAATACATTACATAGCTATAGAAATTTGCTATTAAAAAACCTTTGAAATTCACTAAAAAAAACATAGGTTTCACACTAGTTATAGTTAGGAATTAGCATTTAAAAAACTTATGAAATTCACTGAAAAAACCATAGGTTTCAGACCAGTTATAGTTAGAAATTAGCATTTAAAAAACCTATTAAATTCACTGAAAAACCAGAGGTTTCACACCAGTTATAGTTAGCTGGAAATTTTACTGACATAAAACCATTGAAATTCCCACGTTATAGTTAGTTGGACTCACTATAACTTGCGCGCCTGCAATGCACTGCTGATGATGTCACATATTGCATCACTCATGACATGGTCAGTGACATCACTCATGACATCACTGATGACACCATCCTTGTGACAGTGACAGACCCCCTTTCAGTGTAATGTAACCCTTGAAACACATATTCAAAAATAGAAACTAAAATTTTCAAAAAAATGGAGATACCCATACCAGTTACAACAACCAATTCAGTAATTCCACCATCTATATACACATCCACTCATTCACCAACTGTTCTATATAGTCACTCATACATATACTCACTCATCATATGTAGTGATACAACTATACATCCTGTTTCACACCAACAGCCATCCAAAAGTTACTCACACACTTACTCACACATGCAAATAAACTATTGAACATCCATTTATTTGCATATACAGCTATACACACACAGCCACATTACTTCTAAGGAAACTTACACATACTTACTCTCTTAAACAATCACTTATAGAAACACAAACTTATTTAAACAGGAACTCTTACAATCTCTCACTCTCACATATATTCACTTATATACATCAATACTCACATATACTAGATTAAAACATATGTAGTTACTGATAAAGACACTAGTGAGACAGTCATTCACTCACTAACACACACATATACACACTCATCCACCCATACAGTCCTGCACATATGCGGTCTTCAAAACACATACAAACAGTGAGTCAGTCACCAACCCATGCAGCCACTTATACACAAAGTGAAACACTGATACATATATTTAAATATTAAAAAATTACTCGCTAATATATGTATTCACTAAGATACACTTAATAAGCCAGGTAACCAACCAATATTTTATAAAAAAAACATCCATTTACAAACTTATTTATACATTTATTCTTCCATCGACCTTTACAAATACATATATAAAACATATTTATTTTTCAGAAAGACACACATTCACTGGATGGTGTCATCAGTGATGTCATGAGTGATGTCACTGACCATGTCATGAGTGATGTAATATGTGACGTCATCAGCAGTGCATTGCAGGCGCGCAAGTTATAGTGAGTCCAACTAACTATAACGTGGGAATTTCAATGGTTTTATGTCAGTAAAATTTCCAGCTAACTGTTACTGGTGTGAAACCTCTGTTTTTTTCAGTGAATTTAATAGGATTTTTAAATGCTTATTCCTAACTATAACTGGTCTGAAACCTATGGTTTTTTCAGTGAATATAGATATAGATAGATAGAAAGATATAGATATATAACATACAGATTACCACTTGAAGACGGCAGAGTCCTAAATGTGTTGCCCTTATGCTTAGCTGTCAATAAATTCACTTTAACTCACGCATTCTGGAGTACTGCCTCTTCACTAACATTCACGTTGGCTTTACAGTAAACTGTGATTTGTGGTAGGGGACCACTACAAACCACTTTTTGCGTTGAAATCTGCAAACTATGTCACAATCTATATGACAAATTGTCTGACAAACGCACAAATTCCACCGTTATGTGGTTAAATGCTGCAGCTACAGAAGGACAAAAATCCATATTGATTTATCAATAATTTTTTCATGAAAGGTAAACAAAACCCCATCACTTTAATTCCAATCAAGTGCCAGTTATTAGATGCCCTTTGAGGAAAATTAGTTTTTTTACCTACCCAAAAATAAACATGTTATAAAAAAAATCATGAAAGGCAACATGTATAATATGATTCTATATTCAACGTTGGGGTTTTGCTGACACTTAAACACCACTCAGCCTTCAGCCTAGGCATGAGCGGGAAATCCGTTACGCCCGCGGATTTTGCGGATTTTTGGGAAATCCGCAATCCGCGAATTTTGCGGATTTCCCGTAAAATCCGCAAAAAAAATCCGCGGACGTAACGGGTTCAAAAGTTGAACCCCCACTCATGTAACTATTTTACAATGGCGCCAGCAAGCTGCCAGCGCCGTTGTAAAATAGTTACAAAGTTAGCTTGCACAGGAACCACTTGATAAAACGAAGCAGGTGCTGCTTTATTTTATCTAAGTGCTTCCTGTGCAAGCTAACTTTGTAACTATTTTACAACGGCGCTGGCAGCTTGCTGGCGCCATTGTAAAATAGTTACAGCTCACTCAAGGGACCCCTGCGCCCTACGGGGCGATTGCATAGTAACACACACATGGTCGCTCGAACTAGTTGATGCTCAAATTCAGTGACTCATTCATTAGCCCAAAAACAATCGTGAGCGTCGTCGAGGCTGGACAGGTGTGCCTTCTTCCCAAATCTACCATGGAAAATCAGCTGTGATGCTGGATAGACTTTGCATCCTTGACTTTCACGAGCGCAATACCTGTGCTGTTCCTGTGACCAGGAGCTTCTTTCTCTTCATCTGCTGAATTGATCTTTCTCTGTCCTTTTATACACACAAGAGGCACATACATGAGTAGGCACATTGTGTTTGCACGGGTTTCTGCAAGTTCTCGAGCGTTTGGTACAATTTCGCAATTTGCGAAATTGTACAAAACCCTCGCGAACTTGCAGAAACGAAACCCGTGCGAACACAAAAAAAAAATCTGCGAGGATTCGCGGATTTTGCGGATTTTTGCAATCCGCAAATTCGCAAATTCGCGGATTGCCAATCCGCAAAATCCGCCCATGCCTACTTCAGCCTTCTGGTTTACAAACCTATAGATGCAATATTGGACCACATTATACAGTAGCATCTTATGTGTTCCATATCCTCCCTCTCTCGATAGATAGATAGATAGATAGATAGATAGATAGATAGATAGATAGATAGATAGATAGATAGATAGATAGATTATGATCCATTGCTGAAACCTCTGGTATTTCACCTGTTATACATGACTAACTCCTACAAATGCACTGCTCATGTGCTCATGATCTCACGCACCCGGTGTAACATCACAAGCTACTTCCTGGTGTTGTCACCTATCACATTATGATCAACATCATTGATGCCAGAATTAAAGGGTGAAAAATAGCAGCCCAAGACCCTTTTTAGTGGCAAGCAAACAGGAGATGATGTTGGACTAGGGTTATTGGACTGTCAGCACTAGACCTGGTCTCCAGCAGGGCCCTGCACTCAGCACTCTGTTCTCCAAGCCCACATGGGCTGACCTTTGATTAGGTGCAGTGACATCAGGGCATGGAGCCTGCTCTTCGACGAGTACCTGCTCTCAGCACCACTTCACAAAATCCTATGCTTAGTACACGCTCCAGCTGCTTTTGTTATAGGGGGCCGACATTACAGCTGTGCTGCAAAACCGGCCCCCAGTATCAGAAACGGCCCCCAAAGTGACAAAAATCGGCCCCCACTCTGGCGGCCCACTGCCACACCACCCCCCTCCTTGTACCCCACACGCAACCGGTACGACTCCATTGCCAGGGCCGATTGGCATTCCCAGTCCAGCCCTGAATATCACTTATCCTATGTCAGTATTGTTGCTCCTGTTTCAAGGATCTCCTGTGTCAGTGTCCCAGTGTCAGTGATGATTTGCCTGTGTCTATATCCTACTGTTAGAGCCAATGCCTTTGTATCCATGTCCCCTTTTAGAGCACCCATTTGTCACTGTATCCTCGTCAATGTCCCTATGCCAATATTGATATTGATGATCCTGTGGCGGAGTGATAGTGACACTCGTATGCTCCTGTGTTGGTCTTTCTGTGTCATTGTTGGTGCCCTGGAGTCTAGTGTTAGTGTGGGCTCCCCATATCAGTCTACTAGTCTTAGTGTCCCAAATGGCGTCACTGTTGGCTTATAAACTACATTTTCCATTTCAAAATACTAAGCGGGTTGAAAGTTTTAAGGCTAAAGATGGGCAAGAGGTTTTGTGATCTAAAAATGCTGGTAAACTGAGTAACTTAAATGGGTATTAGTAACATCTGTTATTTACGGCGCTTAGAATTTGCAGAAGTGAAGCATGAAGAACTGTATAGAGAGGTTTCTGTTAATATTCCAAAAATGGGGAGTTGACAAGTAAAATGTTTTTTTCTAATACATACAGGCATCATTTTATCTCCCAAATCAGGCACATTTTGTAATGTGGCCATGCAGAAACAATTTCACTTAACATTTGAGAATTGAAGAAATCTTTGAACTTTGTTTCACAATGTAGTGCAAGTCTTTAATTTTAGCTTGCATATGAATGTGTTCAGAGGTGAAGGAGTTGTTACCATGATGTCATGTTACCGGCTGGCAGTTTTATTTCGTGTGACCGAGCATTAATACAGCGGTACATGGCCCTGCCTCCAACATCCTCTTGGCTATGTTTTAAGAGTAAACATCATTTGCTTTGGCGAACTTTACGTTGCTGAGTAATGAACACTTATCTTTAAAGGTATATTATAAGGTGTACTATAGACTGTAATTTTCATGAGGTTTTCAGGAGTAAAAGGTTTGCCCACATATGAGCAAACTGTTTTTAAGAGGATTAGTTGTCAATTGTAGGTTTTAAGAATAATTTTGTCTTTTTTTAGGTCTAGCTGTAGTCCCGACCTTTTGATTTTATTAAAATGACATAAGACATGTACTTAGAGAGGCTTTTAGGCAACACCTTCATCTATTGGACTGTTGCTGTGTAATTCACATTTTACTTCCATTCATTACAGCACACTTCCTGGAGCAGCCCACTTCTGCCACTTCCTACCCTCAGTTATGTGAGTGATGGTGTTCTTTTACATGAAGCACATACACTTTCAAAGTAATTCCCTTCAGTTCCTAGGACTACCATGGCAATGTGTACTTTCTGAGACCAAACAAAAGTTTTATTCTCACACATTCTTAATTTATGTTGGTAAAGGGCTGCAACTCCCACAACAATAACAATTTGTGATTTTCTAATTGCTAATCGCAAATTGAGACTGTCTTCCCATTCATTCCTATGGGCCTCCTAGCGCATAGGAATGAATGGGATGGTATTCCTTAAGTGCGAATTGCGATTTGCGATACGCAATTAAGGAACATTAAGGATTCACAATTATTATTGCGATTTCTGCATACATAGCACTTTGCGATTCCTTAATAGCAATTCGCTAAAAATCACTATTAATGAATCGCAAAAGTGCTTGTTCATACATATGCCCCTATGTGTTAACTTTAAGAAAGGATGATGCGCAAATCTCAAAGTGCCTGGAGTAGACCATCTAACTACTACCAAAAGAAAGCTTTAACAAGCATTGATCAAAGTTTTTTTTATTTTAGCACTTTGATCTAGATGTTTGTTTGTCTCGAAACATTTTACATGCAATTCAGTATCAAAACAGCCTCTTCCTCTCACTGTAGGGAACATCCAATAAATATTGATATGATGAATATTCAGGGGACTAGGGAACACTATTAAAATAAGACACACACATACCACTTGAAGTTGTAACTTATGTGCTAGATATTCATAATCACAATTAAATCCCCCTTCTCAATTGACATTCTCCTTGGAAAAGGTTAAATCGGAGCACTACTCTGAGGATCGTCCTTTATCCATTTGATGAAATCTGATAATTTTCTCCTTAATTTTCTACCCTACCAAGTCCAATCTGTTCTTTCTCTGTTACTTTTCTAGCTAGACAGTGACCCCCAACTCTGGTGAGTAAGAGAAATAAGAAGGGATGAGGGACCAGAAACTAACAGAGAGGTGGAGAGAACAGTGAACCAAGAGAGGTGAAGTACAGGAAGAAGGAAGATGGAGAAAGAGATGAGTTCATCGAGTGGTGACATAGACAGAGACTGAAGGTAGAAAGAAAGCCACGTTAGATATAAAGGAAGACAGGGATAAAGGTAGACAGGCAGATAGATGTGGTAGTGAGGGACGTGGTGAGAGGTGCATGGTAGAGAGATGCATGTTCTTTTCGTGTGGCCACAAAAACTAGTTTGTCATCACTGTAATTGAAAGCATTTTGTGACTGACTGTATATCGCAATGAATGGCATCCTGAAAGAGTTCTGCAGCTGAGGACACTCCGAAACTTAGTTGTTTATATCCAAACAACCCAACATGAGTTGAAAAGGTAGCAATGTACCAGCAATGTTCTTCCCGTTCGAGTTGGTGATACCCTTTGTTCAAATCACGGCAGGAAAATATTTTAGCTTCATTCAGCTGCATAAACATGTTTGCAATGTGTGGACCTGGGTCTCGTTCTCTTTCAATTGCCTTGTTTGCGTGGAGCATATCAATGCAGATGCACATAGTTTGTCCACTATCCGTCTCAACATTACTGCTATGGTGGACACCCATGGCGTCGGTCCAGTGGATAACTCAGTGAAGTCATGTTTCAATAATGTCTCAATTTCTCTCTCAACAACCTCTTGGAAATGAAATGCAATTTGAGAATGTTGTTGAGCAACAGGACGGATGCCCTTATTTTTGTGAACTAGCAATTTTTATTGTTTGAAGTCTTCCTAGTCCGTGAAACAAAGATGGAAACAATTTTACAGAAATCAGCCCCATGTCAGTGGCACTGCTTAAACTGAGGAAACATGCACTTGATGTAGTACTTTGCAGGACATGAATTGGTGCTTGTACTTTCATCTTTTTATGCTTCACAGTTGCTATGTAGGAATTATCCCTGAGTGGTGAACTATGCTCCGCTCACGGAGTTTGTGGAGTTTCCCGCACTCAGCGGAGCTCACGGAATTCCGAAAAAACTCTGCTTCATGGAGTTGAGTTCTTTTTCTCGCTCTCTTTCACCAACCTCAAGTTGGTGAGCGTGAGTGAGGAAAATCCACCTCCCGGCGAGATTCTTCCTCGTTCGCGATCTCCAACATCAAGTTGGTGTGCGTGAGCGTGGAAAATAAATCTCCCAGCAAGATTTGTCAATGTGGGGGGGTCAGGTTTCTCATTGCGAGTAGACGCTTATGCTTGCGACCGCTCGTGTTGAGAAACTGCCTGTTTGCATTGGGAATGCTGCTGCTCAAGTACAAATCTACTCGAGCGGCAGAAAAGGTAAGCTTGCACTGTGCATGGTGCTATTCGCAATTATTGCACAGTGCGGACAAGCATCCGGCATTGTGCAATCACCGCAAACTGCATTTTTCTACCGTACTCCCAACTTGCAGAGCTCTGCGTAGTGCAGCAGAGGTTTTTTGCACTTTGCATAGTGCAACTCCGCAAACTCTGCCCTGAGTTACTATAAATGAACCTTGACTTTGCAGTGGCATCTAAGGAGCCCCTGTATACACCTTGGTTTTCGATGGGGTTGAACAGGGCACTGGAGACAGTTCATTGTACTTTTCCACTGACAAAATGTTAATTGATGCACCACTGTTCATGATAAACGGTATGGAATATACATTCACCTTCAGTGTGAATTTGGGATGTGTCCAAAAACATTTTGCACTTTCACTTGTCGATTTCATTTCAACTGGCAATCTTCCTTGCAAGAAGCTAATCCTACATGCATACGTTGTCCAGTGGTCAACATTGACATTGCACACTCATCTTCCTTGCTGTCGCTTTACAATGACAGAGACAAACTTTTAGATGAGGAATTCGACGACAATCCACATTGTTCAGATCTACTTGCCTCAAGGGATATTGCCGCTTGGCCTTGTGGTTGGAATATCTCTGGAACTTTTTGTCATCCATTTTGTTTTTTTTCACATGATGCACTTGATCTTTCCTTCGCTTTGCAGACCATTATAAAATAGTTCTCTTTCCTGCAGCCTTTGCCTATCTGTTCAATGGTGTGACATTTCCCCTCATGTGAAAAGGAAAATCCACATCGAAAGCACAACTTCTTTTTCTTTGGAGATATTACTTTATGACCTTCTACCTTGTGCTTCAGCTTGCTTTTCATACTCAGAGCTGATTCATTTTGGGCCATTCTGGCCTCCATGCTAGCAAATTGCCTGTCAGCCCTTTCTTCTGCTCTACCAGCCAGGAGTACACATTCGAAACTGAGTGTCTTTTCAGCCTTTGTCATCTGAAGGAATCGGAGAGACAACCATCTATTGCTCTCAGGCGCATGGCCTCTTAATTGTTGCACTCATTGAACTTGCAATGCTCATCCAACGTATAACCAGTCTTCTGCCTGAAAATTTTAATTTCATAGTCAACATTTGGCATTGGATTAAACTTGATGTTTTGCACCTCTTGATTTGATGTTATGTCCCTTCACCACTGTGGTATTTTCTTTATCACTTCTTTTACTCCTTTACCCACCAGAGTCTTCAAATATTTAATGAACTTTTTGTCAATTTCTTCTTCCAGCCAATAAATGAAATCATCTGTCGCCAATATTTGGATTTTTGGTGGTATCAGAGGGAGGGTTTGGTTTTAATAATGCAGCAGCATCATAACCAGTTATGGCCCTTACTGACAATAGTATATACTGTTCAACTGGACACCATTCCTATAATCTGTAAGTCCTTGTGAAGTGCCTACTTCAGGGTTGTTATGGCAAATTTGAACTTGTAGGGCACCCTTTTGTGCTGCCATTGGAGCCTTTTGATTTCTTAACGACTTTAGAGTCATGCGGAATGCACCTGGCACATTCTGTGGTGTCCTTGTCAGGGATCACTGGCTCCATATTCACAACCCCAGGGCTTCTAGGTGGGTTTTGGTGGCTGGTGCTGAGGTCCGATGGCTCTCTAAACTCTGATAAGCATAATTGTATTCTCTGTATATCTGGTTATCGCCGCCTCTAATGTTTCTTTGCATTTATCTTGTTCTACTCACAGCGTTCTTTTGCACCTGGCTGTCACCGCTCATTACAATTTCCATACCTGGTTGTCACTGCCTTTAGTGTTGTTGTACTGCCTGACTAACGGCTCTGTGTTAGACTGTGGCGCAGTATCTCTTGTCTCGACTTTACCATCAAATTTATAGCCGACAGCAAACAAACTTTCTGTAAGGCCCTCACTTTCTTCACAGGCCTTTCACTGGCTGGAGTGGTGCTTTGACTTCAAATACACCATCCGTCGATTTTCACGACTGAAGCACATGTAGCACGCATGAGCAGTTTGCCCGACCACAGCTAATTCTCTGTGAGAGCACTCTTAGTTCTTTGGGTTGCAGGGTTTATGTAATCCCCTATCTCATCACCAGTTGTGGCATCCTCCCCATCCTCCTGGGTACATGCAAACGATCACTCCATACACAGAGCTTGGTATTAAATGTCTTTATTATTCAGCATGGAATTTTTAACTGAACATTCCACAGCATAAATTTGATCCCCACACCCAAGAACTTACATCACTGTTCTACAGAATCTGTCATGGACCAAACGGATCTGTCATCTCTAAATCACAAGGCACTACAGACATCAGGAGCACGGATGTTATAGACCTGGAAGGACAGGGTAATATCGAGCATGGGGCACAAAGTAGTATATAATGGGGAACTTGTTTTTGTGCATCAGAGGACATTGTGTGATATTCAGCAGTGAGGACCGACTGCTGTGCACATGCTTGATATCCATTAGTAGATGAGCACATGGTAATGTGAGAGCTCTCTGTAGCACAGTATATCTATGGGTGATGGTCTGTTCTCATGGGAGTCTGTGTGTCTTTGCCTGTGTGCATGAGTGCTTATTGTTTGTTGATTAGCAATAAGCATAACAAACATCTCTTATTGGTAGCATAGCCACCATCCATGGCATTTGTTAGACTTTAGTATAGAAGAGAATTTAGCACTTCGTTTTTTAGAGATCTAAATCCATAGATGTTCTGGTGGTCCTCTAACTGCAAATCAACAATCTCTTTCACCAGTAGGCAATTCAGCTCAGTTTTTTCAAAATAACAAGTATTGAAAGTTTTACAATACAATTTCAAGCTCTCGAAATACTTGAATTTGTACAGGGATTACCCACATAGACATGCCACATATGGCCACACAGCTTTACATTGATCACACTGTTGGTGTTTGTGAATGGTTGTCTGTATCAGTTAGCCTTTCTGTCTACGTGGCATTGCGACTGTATGCCTGCTGAATTTTACATGAATGTTTTAATATTTGTGCTCCTGTCTGCATGGGTGTCTGTATGTCTGTGTGCATGGTTGCCTATTTTCGTTTTTCTACATGTGGGTGCCAATATGAATTGTTGTCTCTAGCAATGTTACTGTCTGTATGCATGTTTGTAGGCTCTATATGTGTACGAGTTCCCAGTTGTTGTGTACTTGAGTGTACATAGGTTATACAAGCTGGGGCGCTTGGCTTTGTGATGCTTATTATAATCCACATTTGTAAAGCGCGAACCATCACCCGTTGGGGTCCCTAGGCGCTGGGGGCCATCGGGAAGAATAAGCAAGCTATTGCCCAGAGTCACATGGTGCTGGGCTAATCTGCCGCCGGCCCCAGGGATCGAACCGTGATCCCCAGATTCCGGAGTCATTCACCCAGCCGCGGCTCCACACCACTCCCACTCCTGGCCGCGGCGCCACATCTCTCCCATGAGAAGAAAACAGGTGTAATCAATGAATTCTCCCATAGTATCTACAGCACAAAACTAGTTTTCGAAGAGAAATGGTAGCTTGTATTGCAGCAGAAGGCTTCTGGTATGTTCACTTCGAATAGTTTAACTCAAACCTGATTTTATCCTGAAAGAGGGGGCAGAAGACTGGATCAAAATGTTGTGTAAGAAGCTTCAGGAAGGGGGACCTGGAAAGAGAACCATGACATGGTGGGAGTTAGGTGAAATTACACAGTTACTACGGAATGAAGGAAGCAGGCAGGCTCCACTTCACTCTTTAAATAATTGCTGATAGACAGACTACACTTCAAAGCCTTATGATTACAGTTCTAAATTTGTAAATGATATTGTGCCAGTTCTCAAAGCTCTGCTCTGAAACACATTGCTGGTGCAATTAAATGTGTGCGCACGGAATTCCATGGCTGTGTATTCCTAAATCCACCTCCTTCATCTTTAACTCTGTAGCAGACACCCCATTCGCCTGTATCACACATCTGTAGGTCCCTTTTTTCTCCCTTTCTGACTGTGTTTGCTTTTTTCTTCCTCCGCCTTTCAGGTTTTTACATGTTTTTTCTCTGTTGCTCTCTGTAAACGTCTAGTGCAGATAAATAAGTGCTAACCCCCAAAAATAAGTGCCGGTGCCCCCCACCGGAAACCTCCTGTCCAAATTAAGCACTGCTTACGAAGGACTTGTGATTATTGTTGTATCTTTCTCCAAAGTCTGAGATGTAATCAGAGAGATCCTTACACCAGTAGACTTTGAAGGAGATTTTGGTTGTGGGAGACTGAGGAAGAATCAAGAGATCAGTCAGGCGCAGCCCTTGCTCAAGCTGGCATAGCATGTTGAGTTGGGGTCAGGGGCCCTTCCCCACCAGCATGGTGTGGACCCTGCTGCTCATGCTGCCTCCAGCTGCCTGCCTCACAATTTGATGGCATTGCATCAGATTGAAAGTACCCCTTTTTATTTATTTATTTATTTATTTATTTTTTTTAATTTCTCTTTTCACTCTGTAAATATGTGATATATACTTGTGCAAGCCGAATCGCTGGTAAAATGGAATCCTGAGAAAATCTACTATTTGTATATATATATATTTTGTTTTTATTACCTGTGTAAAAATGTTAGTAGTTATTACATTTTTTGTTCTAATTTTGCATTTTTAGTTCCATAGTGGGATGTGGGTTTATAGGGGAATAGGGTGGGAAGTTATTTAATTGCCTCAAATTGTAAAGCGCTCTGATATCCTTGGGAATCAAGTTTGCGCTATATAAAACTTTATAAATAAATAAAATATGTACTATTTACCTGAGTCAGAGCAGTGAGTGGGGGTTTCATGAAGCCCCTGCACACACACCCATACTCTTCTTCCGCCCCTGCCCTGCAGTTCTGGCTCCCTAATGCCTGAAATATCTGTCTGGGAGGATCAGTGGCAATATTTTGTTTTAGTTGCTTTGCTTTAAAAGTCCAATAGTTGAACATAGAACAGAGGCTAACTAGAGAACTTGCGCTGTGGGGCAGTTCGATCCCAAATCATGGAAGCCCCTGGTGAATAGGGGCCCTGGCAAGGTGGTCATTTTGCCCATGCTTTAAAACGTCTCAGGTTTGTACACTAAGTTTTTGAGGCATTGTTGCTTTTGACTGTGAACACCTGAGTCTAGATTGCCTGCTAACATTAGTGCCTTTCCCATCTGTCTGGGTCTTTCTCAGTGCCAGTTCTAATGCCACTTCAGTTGAGATAACAGGGGTCAAAGATTGTTTCTTACTGTTAAACCTTTTCACCTCCCCGTCCCTCCCGGATACTTGAACAAGACCTCCTCTGCCAATATATTCTAAAAAGTGTTCTTGTGTGTACCTCAAGTAAATTGCTCTTTGCTTAGCAGTTTGTTCCGACCAATCCTCTTTAGTGTTCTTTGATATAGATATTTATTACTTCACTCCAATGCCTCCTGTATTTCTCTTTTCCATCTTGCCATAGTATTATACCGGATAGAAAATATTGTCATCATAGACAGGGGTTTAACCTTAAGCACTCATGGGGTCATGCACTTTAATTTCCAGGCACTTCAGTCACTGAGAATAAGCATTTCTTGGTAGTAGTTTCTTAAAACCAAATCACTAGCTCCTTGTGGAATTTCTGCATCTCCACCAAACTTCACAAAACATCAGTGGAGACTCGTCGATTAAGGGGAAGGAGCATTGTCCCGCCTGCTGCACAGAAGGTAAACACAGAGTAAAAAAATGATCATTGCCATTTTATTATTCTGTTTGCCGCCAGCTACGCTAGCATGAGTATGACGGTGGGGCAGATTCCTGCGGATTGCAGGATGACATCTGCAGGTGCTCAGTGCGCATATCAGATTGGCCGACTGTCTTCAGCTGGCCTATCCGACATGCGCACTTCATAGCTAGCAAAACCAGTGCTGTAAAACAGATAGGGGATTGCAGGCACAGGCCCCAGCCTCAAAATGAGCGCTAGGTTAGCCTGCTCCAACCAATCCTGGAGATGTTTTCAGCATGAGAGCAGCTCCAGGATTGATTGGATTGGATTGCAGAAAGTTAACCACCTCATTTCCCTTTCCTGCTCATTGCCCAAGAGAGGAGAGACACCGGTCAGCAGCATCTCAGTGAGTTTTCTGGCACCACGCCCTACTGATTTTTAAAGTTACCAGCCACCCCTGGAAAACATAATTTTCCTTTCTTTCAACATCCTTATTTTGGACTATACATATGCCGCCCTCCCTTCCACGTTTGCCCAGTGCTGCCTTTTTTGGCAAACTTAGGTTCTGGGAAATTTCTATTATGCTTAATGTCATGTGATTTGGGTAATTTTGTGTTATGGTCTTCACGCAAAATTCCTGAAATTAAACCACTTCACATTCAAGGCAAAAAAATTAGAATGAGAGCCTTGGAACAACATGAAAGAGCCAGAACACAATTGGTTGCATTATTTTGCATAACACATAATTATGCCAATGGAATTTATATTCATTTTGAACACCCCTAGGAAAACACCTGTTGTCTATGTGCTTCAAAACTTTGTCAATGACATCACAACCATGATATACTCACTAACTGCATATTGAACCTCCAATATTTCTGTGAACCAATTTACACCCCTTCAGGTTTCTGACTTCATCTTGAATAAGCGAGCACGTGTTCCCTACTATCCTCTGTCTCCCTATCTCCATTTAGAAGTAAAGGTTGCATGGACTCACTCTGATTGGCCTATTAGAGTGCGGAGCTAAGCAAAGTCCACTCCCCACCCCCTACAGAAATGTCTACAGGCCCAGCTAAATTGACATTTTTTCACGGTTGCCATTGACAGGAAGTTATTTTTTGTAAAACAAATGGACTTTCTCCCACAACTCTTGGAACGCTACTGTTTCTAATACCCAGTTCAACAGTCTAATGTTGGTAAACCCCGGAAGGACAGGATGAGGTCAAACCATTAATACCAGGTAGCACTGTATGCTTTCTTATATACATCTCCTTTAGTGATTTCTAAAATTGGAATTGCTGGCATAAAAAAGAAACCGAGATCTATGCTTCCTTAGCGTTGTATATAGATATCTCTTTAATAAGTCTCTTACTCTAGCTTTACTACTACATTTGTAATTTACTATATTCATTGTCATTTATTCATTTTAATATTTTATTTTGTAAAACAGTTGGGGACCCCCTGAGTAGGCTTCGCAGACTCCCGGGAGTCCTCGAACCAAAGGTTAAGAACCACTGGTCTAGGACATTCAAAAGAGGATGAACAAATCAAGCAATATTCTTTGAAGACTAATTAAATTAGCTATGGCTGCAAAGGGCATCGGCCAAAGGTGTCTTTAAGTGATAATAAAAATAAAAACAATTATCATGGGGTACGCTGTATAAATACAAGATTCATGCCTTACCCAATACAATATGCGCCATTATTTCTCTAAACATATACTGATGTGGATACCAAGTCATAAAGTTGACTGATAGCATTAAGTTCTACTAATCGGACAATTATGGAACTGTCGCTTCCACGCACAAGGCTAGCCGATCAATATTGTCATGGCTCATTGTGCTGACAACTACATCTGCGTGTCTTTCACTCTTGCTAATCAATGCACATCTCTGTACTCATCTGCCAAGAGCAATTATGCTTGCAGCTACGGATCACTTCATTCATATTATAGAGTAGAAGATGACGTCATTACAGATTATGCCAAAATGGGCAAACAAATGAAGGCATTTTCAGATGGTGCACTGGTATCAGCACAGACATGCAGAATGGGGGCTTGGGTGTCCCAATACGCATGATTTTTGCCGCAGTGTTTACATGTTCATGCACTAAAGTGACATTGGGATTCAGGCGGAAAGAAAAGAAGTAGGAGGGATGGTCAGAATGAGAAAAGGACGATTGACAGTAGGAGAGGAAACAATAAATGGAGCCAGGACATGTTTTGCCTTTTCCATATGTAAAATTGAGGGAGATGCTCAATACTTTTTTCTCATGATGGCTAGTAGGAATGATGCCATTGATAGAGTAGAAACAATAGTTCTCAAGAGCTTGAGTATCCTGGACATTCTACCACATCAAACCTTCAAACAAAGTGGCAGAGAGGCATCATGGAAGATCTGTGGTGAGCTGCAGATGTTTCTTCACAGAGGGCGAGGGGGGGTAGGAGCGTAGCACCGGAGGCAGAAGTGGGGTAGAGGCATGTTCACTGGGAGGTTTCGGGGAGCTTGAAGTGCCGCAGGATACGCACTTGGCTTGCTTCATGTTAATATATGGTGACACAGAAATAGTTTTTGCCCAGTATTCTAGTCAGTGGTTGAAGTGGGTGGGATCGGCAGGGCATGGCGTGCCCCATCTTCTTTAATTTATTAGATTCCATTCCTCTGCTTTTTTATTTTAAACACACGTCCCAGGATGGCACAAATAGCTAAGGACTATCGTTAAGGCTCGGCATTCGTGGCCGTTCGGGGATGGGTGAGGCGGGTAGTTTAGGGAAAGGGTTCTATCTCTTCCTTCTTGCCCAGAGAAGAGAAGGACAGTGTCCACTTTTCCTGCTCTGCCGCTGACTGCTGCTTCCCCCTCTTTCTTACTCTTCCTCCCTCTGTTTCTGTCTTGCTCCTCACTTACTGAAAACCGTGACTTCAAGAAACCGTTATTACTCCTTCTTTCCTCTACTTCCGTTTATTTGTTCCTCCGTGAAATGGATGAAAAAAAGAACAACACTTTTACTGGAAATGTCATCTTTTTCTGACATTTTTCTTTTCCAAAGTGCAGCCTTGGGGCGAAGAGAAATAAAAAGTTAAAAATGTGAAAAGCAAATAAATAAAGCAAGACAAAGTGGTCCAAAGTGGCCAGATTGACTTTATTCACACCCAAACGCATTACCTCCACATTACAGAGTTTGCTAGTGAAGTGCTACTTTTGTTTTCTCATCTTTCTTTGAACAGCATTGTTTTCCCTGGGTGAGGAAGTGCACCATTGCGGGAGGTACTGTGCAAAACATGCTTGATAGGTGGATTGGAAAACAAATTGTTTACAGCCTCTGTGTTCAGGGATGTGGTCTTTTTAAACCATGCTGCTTACGTTTTGTAAGTATCTAAGCAATAGCCATTGAAACATGTCCCTTCCGGCCCTGTTGTCATTTCCCTAACTTTTTCAGGCAAAAACACTGATTGATTTTTGAATAATGAGTGTAAAAGCATTGAGGTAACCATGTTGTTCCTTCTTACATTTCACATGTTTTACTTAATCATGAATTCTCTTAAGTGTTTGCTTTTTCCAGGATGTTGTTACTTTTTTTTTTTGGGCAGAATATTACACTTGTCTAGTGCGTAATTTGAATTGAGTCCCATCCAGGTGTTTATAGCAGGGCACAATTGGGTTGTAGTAGAAGGCAGTACAAGTTTCTCTCAGTGGGGCAGTATGGTGTTCAGTGGGGGAGAGTATGTGGCCCTATAGTCAGAGCTGTGAATGTGGAACTGATTTACAAAAGGGGGTGGTGATGAACAGAGTGTCTGAGTTAAACAGACCACTCTTACCCAGTCCAAAGATCAGGGCTTGATCCATCACCGTTATTTATCTCACTGCCCCATCCCAGCTCAGAATCTGGCTATATGCAAATCAGTCTGTCCCTGGCCCAGTGCATCATGGGAACAGGGCAGACTAAACTACCAAGCCAATTCTTCACCAGAAAGGAGACAAGCTACCGGGGACCGGTTTCTGGCATTTCAGCCTTCTTCGGCCCGGCTTGCTTGAATCCTGATGGAGCAGTGAGAAAGGGACTCATGTCTGAGTATACCCTGCCACACCTATAGTGGCCAAAAACGATTTACAAAAGGGGGTGGTGATGAACAGAGTGTCTGAGTTAAACAGACCACTCTTACCCAGTCCAAAGATCAGGGCTTGATCCATCACCGTTATTTATCTCACTGCCCCATCCCAGCTCAGAATCTGGCTATATGCAAATCAGTCTGTCCCTGGCCCAGTGCATCATGGGAACAGGGCAGACTAAACTACCAAGCCAATTCTTCACCAGAAAGGAAACAAGCTACCGGGGACCGGTTTCTGGCATTTCAGCCTTCTTCGGCCCGGCTTGCTTGAATCCTGATGGAGCAGTGAGAAAGGGACTCATGTCTGAGTATACCCTGCCACACCTATAGTGGCCAAAAACGATTTACAAAAGGGGGTGGTGATGAACAGAGTGTCTGAGTTAAACAGACCACTCTTACCCAGTCCAAAGATCAGGGCTTGATCCATCACCGTTATTTATCTCACTGCCCCATCCCAGCTCAGAATCTGGCTATATGCAAATCAGTCTGTCCCTGGCCCAGTGCATCATGGGAACAGGGCAGACTAAACTACCAAGCCAATTCTTCACCAGAAAGGAGACAAGCTACCGGGGACCGGTTTCTGGCATTTCAGCCTTCTTCGGCCCGGCTTGCTTGAATCCTGATGGAGCAGTGAGAAAGGGACTCATGTCTGAGTATACCCTGCCACACCTATAGTGGCCAAAAACGATTTACAAAAGGGGGTGGTGATGAACAGAGTGTCTGAGTTAAACAGACCACTCTTACCCAGTCCAAAGATCAGGGCTTGATCCATCACCGTTATTTATCTCACTGCCCCATCCCAGCTCAGAATCTGGCTATATGCAAATCAGTCTGTCCCTGGCCCAGTGCATCATGGGAACAGGGCAGACTAAACTACCAAGCCAATTCTTCACCAGAAAGGAGACAAGCTACCGGGGACCGGTTTCTGGCATTTCAGCCTTCTTCGGCCCGGCTTGCTTGAATCCTGATGGAGCAGTGAGAAAGGGACTCGTATCTGAGTATACCCTGCCACACCTATAGTGGCCAAAAACGATTTACAAAAGGGGGTGGTGATGAACAGAGTGTCTGAGTTAAACAGACCACTCTTACCCAGTCCAAAGATCAGGGCTTGATCCATCACCGTTATTTATCTCACTGCCCCATCCCAGCTCAGAATCTGGCTATATGCAAATCAGTCTGTCCCTGGCCCAGTGCATCATGGGAACAGGGCAGACTAAACTACCAAGCCAATTCTTCACCAGAAAGGAGACAAGCTACCGGGGACCGGTTTCTGGCATTTCAGCCTTCTTCGGCCCGGCTTGCTTGAATCCTGATGGAGCAGTGAGAAAGGGACTCATGTCTGAGTATACCCTGCCACACCTATAGTGGCCAAAAACGATTTACAAAAGGGGGTGGTGATGAACAGAGTGTCTGAGTTAAACAGACCACTCTTACCTAGTCCAAAGATCAGGGCTTGATCCATCACCGTTATTTATCTCACTGCCCCATCCCAGCTCAGAATCTGGCTATATGCAAATCAGTCTGTCCCTGGCCCAGTGCATCATGGGAACAGGGCAGACTAAACTACCAAGCCAATTCTTCACCAGAAAGGAGACAAGCTACCGGGGACCGGTTTCTGGCATTTCAGCCTTCTTCGGCCCGGCTTGCTTGAATCCTGATGGAGCAGTGAGAAAGGGACTCATGTCTGAGTATACCCTGCCACACCTATAGTGGCCAAAAACGATTTACAAAAGGGGGTGGTGATGAACAGAGTGTCTGAGTTAAACAAACCAAACGGTCTTGGATCTAGCCCTGATCTCTTGACTGGGTGAGAGCTTTCTGCTTAATTCAGAGACTCTGTCCCTCACCACCCCTTGTTGTTAATATTTTTGTCCACCCTAAGCGTGGAAGGGTATTCTCAGATGTGAGACCCTTGCTCATTGCACCATCAGGATTCAAGCAAACCGGGCCGAAGACGGCTGTAATGCCAGAAACCGGTCCCCGGGAGCTTGTTTCCTTCCCAGTGTAAGAATTGGCTTTTGTAGTTTGGTTTGCCCTGTTCCCATCATGCACTGGGACAGGAACAGACTAATTTGCATACAGCCAGGTTCTGAAACTGGGATGGTGCAGTGAGCTAAAAAACGGTGTTGGATCTAGCCCTGATCTCTTGACTGGGTGAGAGCTTTCTGCTTAATTCAGAGACTCTGTCCCTCACCACCCCTTGTTGTTAATATGAATGTGGAACTGAGGCACAAGGTTTATCTGTCATGACCAGTCCACTAGACCACTCTCCTGAGAGAGCACATTCTGTGCTATACCTTAGAAGGCCTCGCAAAATCTGAGAAGCCCTGGTGTCTTAGCACCAGCAGGTGGCCCCTTCCAGTGGCAAGTGTGGGTTATCCTTGAAGGCCTGTCCACCACAATCCATGCTGAAGTTCATCTCCAATCTTGCGAGCAAGCCTATGAAGCATCACACGCTAGAGCAACAGGGACTCTGTCACTAAGGTCACAGGACCCTTGAGCTGGGTGGCTCTAGGGCCGGGTGACCGGTGTCATCACACCGAGAACTGACTTTGGGTGGGGGCGTCATGTTTGCAAGAATATTATGTTTCTAAAAGCAATTTCTGCCTCCTTCTTGGCCTCTAGAAATTTTCAGCAACAATAAAAATGTTATGATAACTCTGGTGATTAATGTTCTTCCCAGAGACGGATGGAGTTTTGTCAAGTGGAAGTTTTGACTCATGGAAAGTTAGTGCAGAGGTTTAATTTGCCTTCTGCAAATACCAGGCACCATGCAGATCACAAAGTGCACGTAATGTAAATAGGTCAGTGGGTTACTACTTTTGTCAGTGAGATCCTTTTGTTACTTTCATTTTATAAGTCAAAATCCTAACATAGAACAGTAAGCTATTAGCTGTCATCCTAAAAACTGCATGCAAACTGCAAGGTATAAATTAGAACTATCTGTTTTTTCCCCAGTTTTTGATTATTCTAATATTGCAAAAAGCGTTCATTTGGATAGAAATCAATTCTGGTTATTGAAGAGAACCCTCAAACATGGTAGTACATTCTAAATTCAGGGTTGGAGTTTAACCAGACCAATCACTATTAAACTATACTGCCTACTAGTGTGGCTGGCATGTGACTACTACACCTTGTAGACCTTTGTCTTATGTAACATTACCTAAACACAGATTTACACACATATGATTGATTGTCTCTGTGTAATGTGTGTGATGTAAAGTGCTCGGACGCCATTCACTGGTTTCAGTGGTACTGCAAATCAAATTAAATGCATCTGAGCGAGAGTTTGGTTATGGAGACTTGAGGGGTACTGTTAAACGGTGGTAGTGAGGGAATCCATGGCGGAAGGAGTCATTGGGGGGCACCAACAAACATTGTCGCACAGGGCTCCACCAGCACTAAAGGCGGTCCTGCCCTTGAGGCCAGTCTGCCTCACCCATTGGTACCTCCATTGGCCTTGTTTCAGCAGTAGTAGCTGCAGCTCACCAGTGGTCGGCAATGCAGGATGTTCACGCACACCAAACTAAGTTCACAAACATCACAGTCTCTCTGCTTCATGTACAAGCATTTTTAACATGTGCTGCCTGCTTTGGGGCCACTAGAATTATGCAGCAATGGAGGACAAAATTATGCAGCAGTGTTGCCTAAATTATGCAGCAAACAAAAGGCTGCAGCGTAATGCAGTATATTTTCCAATTGTTTTATTATTTTGACATTTTTACACATGCTAACAGTCTGTGCAAAGATTTTGCCTTATTAGTATCAGTGTAACATACCAAATGCAGCAGTGAGAAAGTTGATCAGTCAACTTTTGAAAAGGGCTGTCCACTGCGCCGAAACACAAGTAAACATTACTTAGTAACTTTTGATCTGTTTGAGCTACAAAAATGTATTAATTAAAATCATCAAATTATGCAGAAGATGATGCATTATGTGGCAAATATTGCAGAGCCATAATTATAAAGAAAACATTAGCAATCTAGGATATTTTACCATTTATGTTTGAACTGTTCTTGTGGGATAAGGGAGGAGACGTGCTGATAACAGAAACTCCATGGCTCTGAAACAAATAGCTTGTGCTCCCACTATTAAGCGTACTTGGGACATTCTTTGTTTGGAAACTAATCCCACTTTGTGAACATATTTTAATGTCAATAACCCATATTAAACCTTAAATAAACGTGTTTCTAGTGGTTGAATTAAATAACGTAATAAGTTGTAACTGGGTAGTGAAATGCCAAACAAATACAAAAAATTTGAATAATTTGCTATTTCCGGCCATACCTCTGAATCTGTCCACTTACCAAATTCTCAGGTTATTCCCACCCTCTGATTCTCCACCCACGGTTCTCCTACATTTTTTCCCCCACTTGGACCACTGATTCTAGTCAAATCAGTTTTAGTATTGATATATAAAGTCCCCTCGTAGTCTTATGTTTTAATGAAATACCTTGCAAATTGCCTGCAAAAAGCTTCAGTGGAAAAGATTTATGGTTACATGAGTACAACCCTAAACCTCAGAAATTCCAGCAGTTATAAATATTTACATTAACATAACTCGCCAATGCATTGCTCAAGACCACACACATAACATGAAAGGTCACAGGATATGTGCAACTATTCATTGGCATAACATATGAGATCACTGATAACATGCTAATGCATCACTGATGACATCACACGTGACAAAAATAACATTTCGATTTGGACCAGCACAGTATTGGTAAATCTCGAAGGGAGATCACGTGCTACAGGCAGTAGGTGGCTGCTGCTGAAACTGTGCACTGGATCCAGTTTTCAGTCTCTGAGTACCTATTGGAGGCTGAGGTAAAGAATGAATGCCCTATTATTTGGATTACATCATCTCAGATAGACTTGGCTGTGTATACATTCCCTTTCTTTGCCCCTGAAGTGAAGTCTTCAGCAGGCATACAGTTATTTGGACCTAGCGCCTAAAGGGTGACAAAATAAAATAGCAGTGCCTAAACTGCAAGAATAGAAGGAAGGAAAGGTCCTGGTACTACACCTGCATTAGTGTCTCCGCTCTTCTGGTTTGACTCGTTTGCACCGCTGAGGAGGAACCACAATGGGATGACTGGCAATCCCATGAGGCGGTGACCTCTGTGTATGAGACTGGTGTGGTCCTCTGTTGCAGCATGATAGACATCTTGAGGAAGTTGTTTTGTTAATATTGTTGGGCAGCAAACTTTTAAGACAGCAATCACTCAAGGAGCTGCCACAGCACAAGCAATCAAAAAAGGACTGATGAAGCAAACTTGTGTGTTGGATCCTGGGTGGTTAAATGCTAACAACATAGAAATGTAAAGTCTCACAGGGAGGGACGGGGGATTAATAGGTCCAGCATACGAGCCCCAATCATAGGCTAAAGACAAAAGGTATACTGTTCCTAGAGGGCTAGAGGGAGGATAAGAGGAGTCAGGCCCACCAGTAAAGGCAGTTGTTAGTTGGTGCTAGAGAGAACAAGGAAGTTAGTGCTCATCCAGGGATAGCTCCAATAAGGAGCAAGGGCCCTCACATGCTCCGAGGGGTGTCATGCTTCATCATAGGGCAGCTCCTTGTTGGGCTGGCGCTGCAATGCCCCACAGGCCCTGCAAGGGGGCGCTTTGCTGGAGGTCTTCTAGGTTTTGCTGTCATGAAGTTAGATGGTATTATGTGAGGGCGAACCTATGTGAAGTGAGTAGAGAGGGGACTATGCAGGTGTGATTTAAAAATGTCTCCTGGATTCTCCAAAGGGAATTTATTCGAGGAGTACCTGGGCCATGAGTAAAAACAGACTGAAAAGTCATGAACTGAGAGGGGAAAATTAAACAGATGTCAGTTCTAGTGAGCTGGGCAAAGGGTCAACATGTTTCTTGCCTATTAAAAAGTCCAAAAGGACCTCAGCAAATCTAAGGACCTATAATCCTCGTCTACTCTAAAGAGGTTGGCAAGTAGTGTGAGACAAAGGTCAAAGTCACGTCCCCTTATGTCAGAATTCCTTAGTCGTCCTAGTGCGTGAAGTAACAAATCATAAGTGAGGTACAAATATACCTTCTGGAAACTGGTACACCGGAAGAGTAAGGTATTAATGCCCCAGCAGGTCAAGCCGGTAGACTCGCTCAAGCAATGATGGGGACCAACTTGGATCCAGGAGGTGTCCAGTGTGGGACCTACCCATAGCCCAAGAGGTGCCCAGTGCAGGACCTACCCGTAGACAGCTGGCTATGGGTAGATCCCGCACTGTTTATACCACAAAGAAGAACACTGTTCCTGACGCATGGTGCAAAAAATCACCCATGCTCTAAGGTGCAAATAGTCACCCATATATTTAATACGAAAAGAAAATGCATATAAAGAAAGGAAAGCCTTGGGTAAAGAGACCCCACACAAGAGAAAGGGACAATCTTTGTCCTCTAATGCCCTCACACACCCCAAGGAGTGTCATGCTTCATCATTGGGCAGTTGCTCCTCGTAGGGCCGGCGCTGCAATTCCCTACGGGCCCCCCGAAGGGGTCTCTTTATCGGACGTCTTTTGAAGGACTGCCGGAAGGTGCATGTGGGTGTGCGGGGTGGTGGGTACACTGAGGGTAAAAAAGAAGAAAGTGTGCGTGCAAGTGAAAAATGTGTTAAAAAAGAGAAGGGTCAACATGCAGCAACAGTGTAAATGTTGTACCCTTCGCAGTTTAGAAAAACTGCTGTATAAAACAATGCCCCGAGAGCTCCTTATGCCTGGCTGTCAAAGGACATAGGTTGACATGTTTCGCGCTTATCTCGCCCACACAGGGTCAGTCGCGCTTCTTCAGGACCAAAACTGGTTAAAACAAGTGAGGTGCACGTGATACAGTGTCTACATTAAGTTAAAAACTGAGATACCCTCTACCTCAGTCAGGGCGGAACAGTTGCATGTATACCCTCTATATGGCGAGAGCTGTGAGTAGGAAGCCGCTCCTGATTGATACCTAATCCTGGTGGCATACTTCGTCTAATGACATGCATGATGGGCGCCCGCAATTGTCTGGGGGATGGAAACGCCGGCTCCCTCCTCAGCACCTACCCCTCCATCGTACTTGCCAATAATTAATATATTATATAGAGGGTATACATGCAACTGTTCCGCCCTGACTGAGGTAAAGGGTATCTCAGTTTTTAACTTAATGTAGACACTGTATCATGTGCACCTCACTTGTTTTAACCAGTTTTGGTCCTGAAGAAGCGCGACTGACCCTGTGTGGGCGAGATAAGCGCGGAACATGTCGACCTATGACCTTTGACACCCAGGCATAAGGAGCTCTCGGGGCATTGTTTTATACAGCAGTTTTTCTAAACTGCGGAGGGTACAACATTTACACTGTTGCTGCATGTTGACCCTTCTCTTTTTTAACACATTTTTCACTTGCACGCACGCTTTCTTCTTTTTTACCCTCAGTGTACCCACCACCCCGCACACCCACATGCACCTTCTGGCAGCCCTTCAAAAGACCTCCGATAAAGAGACCCCTTCGGGGGGCTCGTAGGGAATTGCAGCGCCGGCCCTACGAGGAGCAACTGCCCAATGATGAAGCATGACACTCCTTGGGGTGTGTGAGGGCATTAGAGGACAAAGATTGTCCCTTTCTCTTGTGTGGGGTCTCTTTACCTAAGGCTTTCCTTTCTTTATATGTATTTTCTTTTCGTATTAAATATATGGGTGACTATTTGCACCTTAGAGCATGGGTGATTTTTTGCACCCTGTGTCAGGAACAGTGTTCTTCTTTGTGGTTAAAATGTGATGTTTTAGGAGCATGAACAGTGGACCTTCACTGGCTCCTAGGTCCCCCCTTTTTGTGTGTGTGATAGATCCCGCACTGGCCACCTCGCGGATCCAAATTGGTCCCCCTCGTTACTTGAGAGAGTCTACCGGCTTGTCCGTAAGCAGACACTGTTGCACAAAGGTGTATCCGTCACTTAGGAGACAGGTGCATAATATGGCAAAGGGTGCAACTGCATATAAAACATTCCATTGCCAGATGATAGTGCATCAATGCGAGTTAGTGCTTCAGCATCTGAGAAAAAGGGGAGGTTCAGAGACTCAAAGCCAGGAGACAGTGGGTCCCCCGTTAAACCTTGATTCCAGTAATGAAGATGAGGATACTTTGACAGTACACAGGGCTGATGACAGACCCTACAAACTAGCCGAGAGCTGGGGAACTGTAAAAGGGGTAGAGCTGGGCAGGTGGTTGGTGTTGTGATTTCATATTGTAGATCTTGTGTGTCATAGAGGTGTGGTTACATCCAATGAGTGCCAGATAGTTAGATGTTTGCACATTGCTTAATTGTTTAGGTTGTTTCACATGTTTTTAGTTAAGAGAAACATCCACTTGCAAAAGAACTACATATACACTTGATATCATGTACCCTGAGTTCTTGTGAGTGGCCCTCCTCTCTCTGAACTTATCAGAAGAGGAGAGTTCACTCCTAATACACAAAAATGCTAAAAATAATGACCATAGGCATAATTTGCCTACTAAATGCTTGGTAGCATTCAACATTTTAATTGAGCTGGGACTGAATGTATGTTCAATACAAGAAACCAACCTTCTCAAGAGGGACTGATTTCACCTCCAGTCTAGGTGGTTTGCAACTTGTGCACCAGCAAAACTGTAGCAATGGCAAGCAAAACATATTGTATGAGATCCTGGAGGTGTTCTTGGACAATGCTTGCCGAACTACCACGATAATGCTCAACCGAGGTTGAGTGGCATATATGGCACCGAATATTTACTCACCCAACACCAAATAGGAGAAAGTTCTTGCTCCAGTGAAAGTGCATGGCCAGGACCACATGTACTCGAACAAATGCTAGAGGGTCGAAAGTGCAACAGTAATATTATGCACATTATGTGGGAGTGCCCCTCGCTTCAAAATTACTGGCCCTGGGTGCTGGACGCGATAGACGCAATATTCGTAACAGATACACATCGATATCCTGCCAACACACTGCTAGGTATGTCCAACAGGCAGGCTTTCCCATTTCCTTGGCTTCCAGTAAGGAGCCAGGTTGGTTTTAGGGCTCTGTGCATGGTTTTTAAAGCACTCCAAGGTACAGGGCCAGATTATTTAAAACGGCAGTTCCAGTGGTATACCCCGGGAAGACCATTGAGGTCAACTGGGGCTAACCTGGTCCGAGTGCCACGCACACAAAAAGCTTGGTGGGGTGGCAGAAGCTTTGTCCACTGTGCAGCAAAAGCTTGGAATGAGCTGCCGTTCCACCTGAGAAAGGCCACAAAACTGTTGTCCTTTAGGAAGGGCTTAAAAACGTGGTTATTCTCCCAATAAATTAATTCTTAACAAATCCGCTCTCTCGCCTTCGGCCAGTAGGAGACCTAGATAGTGCCAGGACACCTCTGGGTAATCGACGCACTCTAAATATGTCACTAACATAACATAACACCTTTGTGGGGCAATACAAATGTCACATGCATTGTGAAGCAGTTCAACAGTCGATAACCATTCTCTGGGGTAAAACTATGGTGCCTGAACGGAGAAACTGGTACTATTGCATACGTGGTGTGCTGGGTATGGATAGTGGTCCGCAGCTTTGGACCAGAGGAAGGTGTTTTTGAAACAGACTATGCATCTTTCCGAACCCATCTGTGCTCCGGATACCTGGGGAAATTACGGATTATCCCACAAACTGCAAGAGGTAACAGGTGGGAGTAGAATGGTAGGGTGATTGATAGTTACTGAGGATTACTCATGCTGTTCTTATTACATTTACAGGTTGACAGGAGTAGGGTTGGAAGAATTTGATTTAGTTAAGGTTCGATTAATAGTGGTTCCAAAAAGAATGCACTGACAACCATATACGTTCTCCTCTCTTCCTGGGATGTCGGCAGTGTACGAAATGTCAATAAAAAGATTATAACTATACAGTTAAAACAGGAGAAAACCATGCACCTTTTTTCAGCACCAATTAGCACTGGTCAGGAAACAGTGGCAGTTTGTGGGGAAACACTTTGTTGGAACATTAATTTATGACAAGCAGTAAACTCCAAGATTCATGGGTAGTCGAATAATCGGAACAACACGAGACTATGGCCCACATGCATCCAGCATTTTTGGAGTCGCAAACGGTGCGATTCCTTAAAATCGGCCGTTTGCGATTCCAAAAATGCTTTTTGAGATGCATCATGCTATTTTAGAAATTGCATCTTTTTTGCGATTTCTAAAATTGCGATAGCATTTCAGAAATCGCAATTTTGCGATTTCGGAAATGCTATGCATCATTTGATTTCAAATTGTGAAATTTGAAATTGCAAGTGCAAATTACCACGAAGTTGAACCTCGTGGTAATTTGCGAAATTGTTTAAAAATGCACAAAAATGCATTTTTTAAACTGTTAATTTACATACACACATGTCCTTAGGACATGTGTGTATGTAAATTATACTTAAAAGTAAATTTCATGGGTGCAGGGGGGGTCACTTGGACCCCCCGCTCCACCCTTGAAATGCTTTGATGAATTGCGAATTTGCAATTCCCATTCATTACTATGGGCATTTTAGCCCATAGGAATGAATGGGGATTGCGAAATCGCAATTGAAAAATCGCAGTTTTTATGCGATTCGGTAAAAATAGCGATTTTTACCGAATTGCAAAAAAATGCGAAAAAAATCATGCATAGGCTTTTGCGATTTCTAACTTCCGATTCCCTAATTTTCGCAAATTAGAAATCGCAAAAGCCCATATTGATGCATGTGGGCCTTTGAGTACGTAATTCAAGCCTTGCACACCTTGACCTTCATCAAAGAGCGGTCAACCACCTTGTGCTTTGATGCTTAGAAATTAGCAGAGTGGTGACCACACTAGTGCAACGCCATCTTTTATGGGCGGGAAACAAGAGGGTGGCGCAGTTTCTTTTTTCTCATCGGAACAGGGAACGTTTTTGTAAAGTTCGGGATCGTACCAAAGAATGAGGTTTTCAGAAATCGTGCTGTTTAACTCTTGGGTGGCAATTTAATTTTCTGATTTCCACAAAGAAGAGAGTTGGACGCCGTTTTGTTTTCATCACATCCAATTGCAATGCTTTCACTTCCGCAAGTGTGAGGAGCAAACCTGTCCGAAGAAACAGTGCTTGTGACTGTTCATGCCGAATTGTCATTCGATGGCAATCAAGGCCTTCTCTGTGTTGAAACCACAGTCTGTGCAATCCCAAACAGATGTCTCTTTCTCTCATCACAATATCCGAATTATATTTTGGACAATCCTAATTACGCAGCGGGTTCCTTTCTTGCAGAGAAAAGAGTGTTAATGGCCCTCTTCTGCGGGCCGCACGTGCTAAACTGAGCAGCGGCGCCTCTGGGAACAAGGCGTTGATCAGCCGCCATCAAATCACAATAAACGCGCGCGGAGAGTTATTAGAGAAGATGACACTTTGGCTCGGAGTCGAAAACTTGTTGATGGCGATCAGTTGGATAAACAGAAAATAATGTTTAATAATTGCATCGCAGAGATTTGCACGTGCGCATCCATTTGCGTCCCATTGTGTGAAATCCATTTTCGGGACCTGTCTTTGACGTCATCATTAATGAACCGTTGCTCACAAGAAACCATTTTTATTACACTAAGTGGATGCAAGAGGTAATGGAGCAGCGCACTCCAGCTACCCCGCTCATCGGAAGGCATTTAAACATATCATTAGATTATAAAGTAGGAATTAGAGCTACTTGGTAATAGAAAAGCGCTTCGAGGTGTGATTAGTGACAATCGCATTGAGCCTAACGATGATCTCTTCTGTTTATGAAGCGCTTAGGCAGATCACTTCTTGTTAAAGTAAAGGCCTCATGTTGTCATCTTGCACGCACCGTAAGAACACAGGCTTCTAGGGGAGAAACTTTTTTCTTTCGTTTTTTACTACTATCCACAGTGGTCTAGACGGAGGCAGGTGCTAATCACCTTTAGGGAGACTTACCTTGTGTTCAGTGGCGGCTGGTGACATTTGAAAGAGGTAAGGCGTAAAAGTCCAGGATGAGTGCCCTATTGGGAGCGAGCATACCAAGCAAAGCCTACCGTCATAAGAGGGGTTTGGAAGGTTTCTCTCCTAGGGGTTTGGGGAAAAAGTGGGCAAATGGTGCATTTTCAAGCAAATTTGAGAAAGCAAGAAGGTTTATAAAGCAATCTATAAATTATAAAGTGTCTCTGGCTCATTGCAGGCAGAAATCCACCACTAGCGTACCCACCTTGTCAAATATCAAATGTCAAACGTTTTTATGTAGCGCACAAATCACTGTGAGGTCTCATGGCGCTAGCAGCAAACGAAGACGGTAGGTCAGCCAGCAGTCCACGACTAGAGGCTGCTAAGGAAAAAGCCAAGTTTTGAGTTTCTTGTGGAAACATTTGTGGTCAGTTGTGGAGGAAATGTGTACGGGTAGTTTGTTCCATAGTGAGGGGGTCAGGTATGAGAAGGCGCGACCTTCATTACGTGAGGTTCAGATACAGGGCTGAATAAGATATGGCTTGGAGCATGACCATAAAGTTCTACCGGGTAAGTACCATTTAAGTTTATTTTTAAGGTAATGTGGACCAGCCCCGTACATTGACTCATGAACAAGACTTAGAATTTTAAATTGACATCTTTGACGAATTGGAAGCCAGTGGAGGGTCCGAAGATTCGGGGCAGATGGAGCTCTTCAAGGGAGATCAAGGACCAGCCTTGCCGCCGTATTCTGAAGAATCTGGAGCTTGGTCAGCAGACCATCATTCAAAGCTACGAGCAAGGCATTACCGTAGTCTAAACAGCTGATAACAAGACCTTGCACCAGTGGTTTCCTTGCTTCCGTGGGTAGCCATTTGAAAATTTTACGAAGAATACGTAAAATCCCATAACAGACCCCTAATACCTGATTAACATGGGGTTTCAAGGACAAGGAATTGTCAATGGGGATCCCCAGATTACGTAGAGATGATTTGGGAAGAGGACACGTACCTTCAAAAATACACAACATTGAATTTCACCCAGGTCTTCACCAAGAATCTAGACCTGACCTCTCTTTCTAAAGCATCACAACCTTCACTGCAAATCTGACATTCATGATTGTGTAATCAGAGTTTCAGAGTCATCTAGCTTTGACCCTCAGAACCACACATGTGGATTCATTATAAGCAAAATGTATTGTTACCTACTTTCTTTCAAGATGCAAATTCTTCTGGGGAACGCGCATCCATACCCCTGAAGCTAAGCCAGAAATGTGTTACTACTGAGCGGCATCAGGTATAAGGAGCTAAAGTTTGGAGACTGTGGATTCATGAACCCGCATTGTTAAGAGATTTTGTGCTTCCATATATCCCCATAATGAATGTATATTATTAGCTTTAAGGGATCGTGGGGTAGCACCAGTGTTGCTATAATGATATACTAATGCTGTTTATCTTTGTACAACAATGTTCTTTAATGTATATGTCGACATTGATTCATCTATTAAAAAAAAATATTTTTGCTAACAACAATACGCCTGTGTTAAAATACATAAGTGATTGATTTATGGCATGTATTAGGATCATATTCATGACCAACTGAATGCTGACTAATGTTTAAATTATTCCTCTGGGAACACTTTTCTATGACCACACTCTAAAAGTGGCATTTTCAAACACACAATTTAAGAACCAACTTAACCTAAAGATATATTTTTAAATTGTGAGTTCAGAGACCCGAAACTCCAAATCTCTCTCGTGCCCAATGGGAAATGACATTTAAAAGATATTTCAAGGTAGTCCCCATGTTACCCTATGGGAGAAATAGGGTTTGCAATAGTGAAGAATGAAATGAGCAGTTTTTCACTATTAGGACATGTAAAACAGCACATGTCCTACCTTTTAAATAGACTGCACTCTTCCCATGGGGCTACCGTGGGCCTATCTTAGGGGAGGGTACCTTACATGTAATAAAAGGGAAGATTTGGGCCTGGCAAGTGGCATTACTTTGAAGAAAACTAAAATCAAAGCCCCCTGGTACACGCCTGACCTAACTGCCGCACACCTCCTCTGCAGGAAAGCGGAACGAAAATGGCGCAGAACCTATGAAAATGGCGATCGTAGCAATTACATTCTACAAAGGAAAAACTATCTTTCAACCATCAAATCAGCTAAAAAAACTTACTATGTTAACGCTATTAAGGATGCCAGCCAAAAGCAAAAAACCCTCTTTTCAATAGTAAAATCCTTCACCAAACCCAAAGCCCTCCAACCGGAAATCCCCCCCATCTCAAGAACTATGTGACAAGATTTCCGACTACTTTGATGATAAAATTACCTCAATCCATAAAAACGTCCCCCCCCCCCCCTCCTGTTCACTCAATCCCGGAACTGGATCAACCGTGCCTGACTGCCAACAGACTCAAAAGCTTTACCCCAGTGACTCTGTCTCAGACCAGAGAAGCGATCCTCTCCTGCAAATCTGGCTCCCCCTCAGACCCTTGTCCACCTAAGATTCTTCACCTCATCATTGATGAAATCAACCCCGTCATCAATGAAATAATCAATCTATCCCTTAATTCTGGCTCTGTCCCCCTCTCTTGGAAAAAAGGTGTGGTTAAGCCACTCATGAAAAAGGCGAACAAACCACCTTCGGATTTGACCAATCTCCGCCCCATCACCCTGCTACCCGCGTTGGGTAAAATAACTGAACAGTTAGTCCACAAGGAGCTCAAGACCTTCCTGGATTCCCACAACCGACTTCACCCCCAGCAATCCGGGTTCCGGTCTAAACATTCTACAGAAACTGCCTTGATTGAACTGACCGACACCATCAAAATCCTTCAAGATCAAAGGAAGAAGGCCATTTTGATCCTTCTTGACCTCACGGCAGCTTTCGACACTATTTCCCACTCCATTCTGATTAATAGACTCAGGGACATCGGCGTCACCAACTTTGCCCTATCTTGGATTAGTTCTTTTCTCAGCGACAGGTACCAAACTGTCACCCTTGGCCCCTTCCAATCTAATGAGAAAAAGGTGTCCTGTGGAGTTCCCCAGGGTTCCATCCTAAGTCCCCTCCTCTTCAATATCTATCTTATCCCTCTTCTTACCCTTATAGAATCGTTCGGCATAACCGTCACCTCTTATGCCGACGATACTCAGCTTATCATCCCCCTAGATGACAATTCCAATACGGCAGAGCTCAATCTGAAACGCTGCCTGACAGCAGTTTTCCAATGGATGGACGCTAACCACCTCCGATGCAACTCGAATAAAACCGAGATCCTTCCCATCGGAAAGAATGCTTCTTTCTGCCCTGCCCTGTGGTGGCCTGACAATTCTGCTGCCCCACCTCAGACTGTCTCATCGGCCAGAAACCTCGGGGTCCTCTTCGACTCTGAGCTCTCTTCCGATCTCCACGTTTCGACCGTAGCAGGAAAATGCTTCGGCATAATTAAGTCCCTGAGAACGTTTTTTGATTTCCTCCCGCTCGACTCCAGAAAGACTGTGGCGGTAGCCCTTATACTCTCTCGAGTAGATTACTGCAATGGTCTTCTGGCAGGGACCAAAAAGTCCACTCTTTCGAAACTTCAAAGTGTCCTGCACACTGCCGCTCGTCTTGTCCTAAAACTTCCACGCAAATCCTCTATTTCTACAGCCCTTAAAACCCTACATTGGCTCCCCTTGCACAAGAGAATACTCTTCAAAATTCTCATTGTTGCCTTCAGAGCCTTCAACAAATCCGGTCCGTCCTGCTTGTCTAGACGCTTCCCTCACTATACTCCGTGCCGCTCCCTCAGATCCTCTCAAGAAAACTTTATGACCCCCACTAAATTCAATCTGAAGTCCAAAGGCGGAAAAACTCTCAGCACCCTGGCTATTAGAGCCTGGAACAGCATGCCAAGGCATCTCAGACTTCAGACACTCGAGAAGCCTTTTAGGAAGCTCCTCAAAACGTGGATTTTTAATCTTTCCGACGATTGGACTAAAGCTGCCATCTAGCCCCCCCTCCTTTCACTCTGTGAACTGGTTACAGGATTTACAGCGCCATGATGCTCCTTCAAGAGCGAACGTCTGCGCTCTAGAAATACCCTTCCAAATATCCAAATATCCAAATGTATTTGCCAGGTCGAAATGACAGTTTAAAACTGCACACACAGAAACAGCAGTGGCAAGTCTGAGACATGTTTGGAGGGCTACTCATGCGGGTGGCACAATCAGTGCTGGATGCCAAATAGTAGCATTAGTTTTACAGGCCCTGGTGCACTTTTCTAGGGACTTAATAGTAATTCAAATATGCCCATAGTGAATAACCCAATCACCAATACATTTTACCCAGGGAGCATTTGCACTTTAGCACTGGGCAGCTGTGTTAAAGTTCCCAGTGTCACAAATACAACAAGATCAAAATGCAGCACTCAGTCAAAAACAGGAGGTCAGAAGCAAAGAGACAGGGGAAATCATGCCAAAAGGTGCTAGGTCTAACAAATGTCCACAGCGAACTGAAGCAGTACTACTCATCTGGAATTACCCATACGAAGAATAGTTGCTTGCTGTAATACTGCTTCAATAGAAGTATTGCACTTTTGGTTGTTATATAATACCATGGTTTTTTTTCCCGTTCTGATGTTCGAGAATTTGGTCAGAATTTATGTGATTTACTACAATACTCAGACTCCCAATTAAAGGGTCAACCTAGCGTTTGTACCTAAAATTAGATTCCTAGCAGAGATGTATTGTGTTTAAAGCAACTGATTGTATTGTGTTTAAAGCAACTGATTGACATGCTGTTTGAATCCTATTCAAAAGATCCAAAAAGTATTCCAGGGTAGGATGACGCTTTCAGGTAAATTGTTATCAATGAATGTGCGAAATGTAAAAATGACTTTTCTGAAGAACTGAAATACTGCCTTTCTAGGAGCATGTATTTAAAACGATGGCCATTGCTACAGCAGTTGTGAGCAGTTCCAGTTAGCACTGGCTCTGGTTTACGCTTCAAAGACAACTCTGAAAGAATGTAGACATCTCTTGGTCACCTGTGCACCAGGCTGCACAGGTCTGTCAGGTAAACTGTAGTATGCCATGTATGTCACAGGGGTGTAACACAGGCCCCCGCAGCCCCAGCGGTGCGGGGGCCCCCGAGCTGCTGGGAGCCCCCTCAGCAGAGTACTCAGGCCCAATAGCTACGATTAAATCCGGAGCGGGGGCCCCTGCGTGTGCATGGCAGCGGGGCCCCCTCAACTTTCGTTATGCCACTGGTATGTCAACATTCGCCACTAATGACAATGAGAGAGGGAGGGGCCATTAGGGACACCTTTTATAGCGCACAAATGGAATTTGTGCTGCCACCCGAACACCCCTCACAACATATTTCTGACCCGAGTTTAAGTGGTAGGGTATATAGTTTGTGAGATGTTGCTGGTTTATTTATGGATTGATAAACAGAGGGTAGAATTTGATTCCCTCAAATACTCTGGGTAGAAACAGACAACATCCCACTGGCTTTACCTAGTATTTCGATGTCATCTAAAGATTGTGTGTTTTTTTATTTTATCAGTTTCTATGTGAACCGTAGCTTGTGCTGGGAGTGATTGACTGCTTACCCGCAGACTCTCGTCTTTTTTTATTCACTTTCCTCTTTGAAGTCACTTGGGGTCTCCAAATCAGGAGTGCTCTTTCACATATGGCTAATGCGATAAGTGAGTATGGAGTGAACGCTCGTGTAGGGCACCCGTGTGCTTGTCTGTCTTTGCCTATGGCGTGAAGCTGACTGTTGCAGTCTGATGGGCACAGTGCTTACTCTTTGGGTAAATTGATTGTGACAGACCACTAAGCCGATGAATGCTAGATTTTGTAAGGGTTGGGCCCGCAGAGACTCCAGACCCAAAAGCTGCCTCAGTAAGATAGCATTTTTTACCGCTCCTCACTTGTCGGACGTCCGTGCGAGTTATTTCCGTCTAAGTCCCATTCTCCTGGGTAGATTTGTCTGAGCTTTCAGAATTTCTTATCACAGAAAGACTTTTGAATACCAGCAGACGGCAGCTCGAGGAAAAAAAGCTCACTTTAGTGGTGTTCCAGTATATTATTTTACTTTAAGTTATATATTCTAATCTACCTTCAACTATGAGTAGGAAAGAAACAACTTTCGGGAAAGAAATGAATAATTCACAAAACTTTGAAAGTTAAGTGTTGTTTAGTGGCATGTTGATTATGTATTGTAGGTTCTGAATTGCTTCAGCTGAAAACAATTTAGTGGTGTTTCATTGGTGTATCATTACGTTTGAATGAAACCTATTTGATGCCCTGAATCGTGAAAACATACAAATGTCCTCTCTGCTTTTTTGTATGCGGGCTAGTTCCAAATGACGAAAAAGTAAATAGTGGTTCACTCAAAAATGTACCAGAGTTCTTTTAAAACCCTGGCGCTGGTTTAGGCAAGTGAGCAGGAGACCAATTTAGGACATCTTTTGTCCTCATTCTAGCTGAAAAGGTTTCTCTTGAGAACAATTTCAAGAGCCTTTTAGGCCTAATTCATGTTATTATAGAACAATTTTACAGAATAGTGTAGCCATTTAGTTCAAAGTGTGCCTCTGTATTAACAGCATTGTACCAGTCCCACGCTGAATTTAAAATTCTCCAGTGATCTTTGCAAAAGCTTCATATAATTCGCACCAGACAAATGCCTCATTGGCTAACTAGGGCTTTTTTTGTGTGCATGGTTTTCAGTTTCGTGCTGAGAGCTACGGTTTGTCAATACTCATCTCTGAAAGTAATGGGGGAATATTTGTAGGATTTTTAAGGACTATTCCTGCATGCAGATTGGTAGGAAGTTTGTTCGGCGATTAAGTTATAAATACATTGACTGAGCCTCAACCCGTTAAAAAAGCAGGCACGTTTTTTGGCAGCGGGCAGGCTGACAGTGGTTTTAGCATGGCTGTGTCAGCTTTGCAGGCAAATATAGCGCAAGGAAAACAAAGTAGTTATGAACACGTAATGCTGTAAATTTCTAAACAACCCCACTTTGAGCAGGGGATGACACCTGAGGTGAACTCTGGAAATAAGCCCAAACTGTATTGGTTTTGGATCCTCTTTATAATTTTTATTTTCTTTTTATCTTAATTATCGCTTATGATCTTGTTTCTTCTTTTTCTCCCTTCCTTCATTAGACTTGACTTAACACATACTAGCTCAAGAGAGGAATAGCGACTTAGATAGTTATGGGTTTTCCTTGTGTCTTTTTGTAGCCCTGAGGAAGCCAGAGGTATACTATCCATAAGACGAAACATATGTTGGCTACATTCATGGTTTTGGATTGGCTGCAATAAATTTGACCTTGGAATAATACAACAGTGAAGAAGCTGTCTAAGACAACACATTTGTGGACATTTTATGAATTGAACAATTGCTCAGGATAAAGACTTCCATTTTGAGCAGTGTTCTGATGTTAACAACTCAGCAAAGGTCCTTATGCATATATACAGGACTAGTGGGAGTTGGCAGTCTGGCTTTTCCCTTTTGGGGAAGGCAAGCCGTTTATCCTTTGACTTGAGCGCATATGTCTAAACCCAGCAAAGTTACAGTGCAACCTAGATACTCGTTCACAGAATCATTCTTGAAAATGGCATAATATTTTTTAGGGCTTAAGTTATTTAGAGTATTACCTTAGTAATAACAACATAATATGGCTGCTTGGGCATATTATGTATTGCACGTGCATCCTTATCCTGACAGTCAACCCCACACCAGCCTCCTCAACTTTGCACCCTGAGAGTCACAGCCGAAAGATAGGACACTTGGCAGTTCCCTCAGCTCACACTAGTACCAGGTTCCTGTCAGTGCTTAATTTGTAAAAAAATTAGGTGCCAGGGGCCTTCTTGCAGACCACTGCAACCACGCAATGCCCCTGCCAGTGCTACCAACATAAAACCTAACCATCACACTCCTACCAGTGTGACAATTCAGACTATTTCAGGCCACACAAAGCTATAATAATGATGTGAGAGGCTGGTTTTATTAATGTTCAATGCCTTTCCACTTAATAAACTTAGCTGTTGTTCTCATCTCAGAGAGCGCTACCGTGTGGTGGACTGTCACAGGAGCCGGTGCTGACAATTAAGTGCTGGGGCCAAGCACCGGAAACCACCGGCTCAAATTAAACACTGACATTTTTTTTTTTAAATTTAAACGTTATTGTTTAGTTAATTAAAAACATAACAATTTGATGTATGTCGCACAACAGGTATGCAAATTTATAAAATTAACATAAAAAAATGAGTGATAAAAAGGCTTATGATAAAAACGGAAGGTAAAACTCAATAATTTTCCTACTGTTATTTACATCACTATAAGGATCATTGAGGCAGAAAAAACTCAAATCATTAACAATTTAAATCTTCTTGTTGCTTTATGCGTTTCTCAAATGCCTGCAGGAACTTCACCAGCTTGCAATGTATTCGAGGAGCGGATGTATCCAGGCTTCCAATAATGGCTGATCTGCATGTTCGTAGTCTCCTGATCCGAAAACTTTCCTTTAAAAAGTATGACCGTTCCTTGGACAGCATCTTACAGTGACAGATTATGTGGATTATATCTTCTTTATGGCTACCACACAGTCGACATGTTACAGCAGCATGCTGTTTCCAGGCAGGATCATCAGCTAGTGTCGGAAAGACACCAAATCTCAGAGACATCAGCTTTCTCTTAAAAAAAATAGAGTAGGTTGTTTCCATGTATATTGCTGGTGTCAATGTCTTATAGCAATTTATCACAGCCCAGGAGTGCGAGCGATGGGAGAAAATGTATTTGTCCAAAACTAATGAATGGAGTTTGGCCACTTTATTTAGGTTCTGTTTTAGTACAGCAAATGACAGATGTTTATCCCATAAGGTTTTTGAGCAGGTTGTCTCCAAAGCATGCGTAAGGAATTGATTTGCTTTGTATTTTTTTTGCGATTTGAGCTCTTACCATAGGTGGGTGTTAAGATTTTTATTACATGCTTTTTGCTTGATCTGATACCACACCTTAATGTATGAGTATGATCTGACCGGTGTTTCATTTTTTAATCCAAACTCAAGTCGCATTTGCGTAGCTGATGTACTGCTTGGTAATCGTGATACCTTTTTGTAAATTTTAGTTATCAGGCTGTTTAATAAATCCGCGTCCTTTCCATGCATTGCCACACTTGCATAAGTCAGGGTTGGGAGCACTTTGTTTGCCATCACGGTTAGTAAGGGTTTAAGTGATGGCCCTTCCAATTTTTTTGTCAGAGTACTTAATCCAGCTCTTTGAGTCAGATATTTCCTCTGTTCTTTGAAGTTAAGTTTATCGTCTATAAAAAAAAAAACAGGTATTTTTATGCTGAGACTTTCTCTAATGGTTTACTATTTAACCAAATATCAAGATGCGAGCCACGGCGGTTGGTAATCAACATGGTTTTGGTTTTTGAGATGTTTAATGCAAGCTTGTTTGCCGACAGGAAAGCCGAGAGTTCCGTTACTAATCTGGTTAGTCCCACCTTTGTTAGGCTCAGAAGTACTATATCATCTGCGTAAGCCAGATGGGTGAGCTGTAAAACACCTAGTTTCGGTGGATGGGTATTGCAATGTTTCAGTTTCCCGGAAAGATCTGAAATGAAGAGGTTGAATAAATGTGGAGCAAGAACACACCCCTGTTTGAGGCCAATCGTTGTGGGAACTTTTCTCGACAGTCGTGATCCATCACCTATTTTTATTTGCGACCAGGTGTCCTTGTAAAATAGCAACAAACCCCTTAGAATGTTCTCCGGTATTGCCCATGTTCTCAGTTTCGTCCACAATAAATTACGATCTACACTGTCAAAGGCCGCCTGAAGATCAATAAAACACATATTCATGTCCTGTTTACTACTCATGCACTTCTCCGCAATCATAGTGATGGATAGGATGTTTGCTGTTGTTCCAATCCCCTTCCAAAACCCCGTTTGATTAATGGGGATCAGGGCTTTTTCGCCTGACCAGGCTACCAATCATTTAATAGTAAAGATGCAAAATATTTTGCCTCGACGTCCTGCAACGCTATCAGACGATAGTTGTTTGCTAATGATCTATCCATCTTTATAGATTGGCATGAATATTGATCCTTGCCAGCTTTCAGGTACTTGATTCAAATTTTGCACATCTGAGAACAGTTCCGCCAGGCAAGGTCCCCAAAATTCAGGTATTTGTACGCCGCTTGTGGGATGCCATTCGGACCTGGCACCCCATTGGTTTTTCCTTTTTTGAATTTTTGAATTATTTCTTCCGCCGTATATGGATTACTCTGAGGGTCTGTACCCGGTATGTTACAATGTATGCTGGTCGACGTTTTACTCCAAAGTTCTTCTACGGGGCACGTTTTATTTTGACTTTTATTGCATGGATCACTACTTTGAGTTATTGTTGAGGTGTCTGTAAATTTTGTTGCGATAAACGCTGCCCACTCCGATCCCTGCACGTTGGAGCTTAAGACTTTACAAGGTCTTGTTAACTGATTTATTGTTTGCCAAAATATATTAGTATTCTGTAGTTTAGAACTATAAATTAGTTTTGTCCAGAAGCTATCGTTTGTTGACCTTTTAAATTCCCAGATCATATTTTTATATTCTTTTCTTTGTGCACAGAAGCTGGCCCATTGGTTGTGTCATGGTCTGCTGACTGTAACTTCCTTTGAGATTTTCGAAGTAGTCTTTGCAGGTCTTGTAACTCTTTCGGTTTTTTTTCTGTAATCCGTCAGAGCTGGATTTCATGACAGACAGCTTCATCTTTTGTTTTATTTTGACAGAAAGAGAGACCATCCTTGAATAGCGTTCGTTGAGGAACTCCCTATCAAGGTCAGTATGTCCTTCATTGTAGAGAACCACTCATATTCATTTGTGTTGGACCAATTTATCTGTTTCAAATTGACAGAGCTTAACTGGCCTTCTAATAAATATGATGGTTGCAATCTTTCCTTGTCGAGGTTAAAAATGGTGTGTTGTAGTGCATGGTCACTCAACAGGGTAAACTCGATTTGAAAACTAATCACAAGGGGGATTAATGAAAGACCAACCATCGTAAAGTCCAATGTAGATTGAGAAGAGGACCATAGTATGTTTTACAGGGCGGTTGGTCCTCGGGAAACCTCCTGTTCAGTACACGCAATCCGAGAAACTCCAGTTCAGTCACTAATTGGATTGCTAATCGGTCTTTCCGTGTACCTACACCTCCTTGTATCGGTTCGGGAACACCCCAGTAGCTGTTATCAGTTAATAGTTTATCATCATCTTCCAGTGTTAGGATCAGGTTGGAATTAAAATCTCCCGTGATTATTATGTTGGATAGTGGATCAGTAGACCGTAGGTCCGTAATGCCTTTGCACAATATCGCATTCTTTAATTTTTTTTCCTTGATTTATGGTTGCGTATAGTAGTTAACCAAGATTGTTGGATTGCTATTGTTATTGTTATTATCTGTTAATTTGATTAGCTGAATACTGGGATCTGGTGATTGTAATTGTAGTGAGTTAATTTTTAGGGATGAGGATACGTATACTGAAAGGCCACCAAAGGCACGGCCATAGATCTTACATTTTTCCGCTACCACGCTATGATGTATAAACCCAGCTAGTGCAATTTCTTCTCGTAGCCAGGTTTCCTGTAGTGCAATTATGTCACAACCGTGCCATTCATCCAATGGAAGACCTCCTTCTATCAATCGATTAGCACCAGCAATATTCCAGGATTCCATATGTATTACCTTATTAGTACCTTGTTTCTGTTTACCTATGAGCGGTTAGATCTTCTGTTTTACATTTAACATACCGGGGGGCTATTTCCAGTTGTCCATTGTATTATGTGATTCCTCATTACCCCTTTTTGATTCTTCACATACTGGCGGAGGTTCGCTTCTACCCTTTGCATTAAATAGAATGGAATATACTGGGTTTTTTTTATTTGTATGTGCATCGTCAATTTTCCTAGTGAGTTGAACTCCACACAACCTCTTCAATGGTGGCGGGTAGCGTGGGGAAATTTGATGAGATATTTGAATGCCCCATAATTGAAAGATATCCACTTTCCCCATAATTGCTTCTGCTATTTCAATTGATTTCCAGGTTGTCAAACTATGTTCAGCTGATGTATCATTAGGGCCTTTAAGAAATTGAACCTGCTCAAGATCTGCTGTGTTAATTTCTTTTAGGTCATCAGATTCTGCCAATAGCTTCAGAATGTTACTCCTGTTTAATATATCATGTGTCCCCTGTGATTTATACTCTGGTGACCAAATTATTTTGTGCAGCTCTATTCCGGCTTTGTGATTGAGAGGCCTTGTTGGAATGACAGATTCCGTATTTGCCTGAGCAACCTCTGGATTCTTTACACAGAATTTTAATGTTCTCTGCGTCAAGGAACTTAAATCCACATTCAGCCCTTGGCGTTCATGGTGAGGTGAGGCCTCTCTAATTGTACTCCCCCGATCTGTTATTAATTGTGTCGAAGGAGCAGGAATTACTTTTTGACCTCCATCCCTACATACTGACATTTGTGCAAGGCTAATTAAACAATCTGGGGCAGTATTTTTATCTGTTGGTTGATCATCTACCTGTGATATTTGTGGTATTGATTCCATTACACTGCCACTAGATTACAAGTGCCCCTTCTTATCATCCTTATCTGAGCCGGGGGCAATGACTTCATTGGGCTTGATCTTGGACATTGATTCTAGCTGCATACTCTGATCACCAATGGATTTGCAATTTCTAACTGGATTTGCAGTGGGCGAATTATTTATGCCAACATTCTCGGTTTCCTGCATATTTACAACATGTGTAGAATTGGAAAGTGTGTTGAATTTCTGGAGGTTTTTAAGAGCATTTTAAACACTGATTTACCTCCTTTGGACGTTTCGTCACTTGCAAATGTGTCTGAGTGACTTCCGGAGTTACCAGTGATATTTAGTGGACCTTGTTTCAGGCTAGAAAAAAATGCATAAACTCTGTTAACCTTGTTTGAAATAACCTCACTTTTCTTATTTCGGGCTTTCCTCTCTTTTTTCCTTTGTCTCTTGGTTAACATTAGCTTTGTGGTCTCATTATTTCTAAGGTCATTCACGGTTGTTATCTCGGTTACTTCCCTTATATAGGTCTTAACCGGGGCAATATTGGCCTCATTTGTGCATAACGCTTTTGAAGTGTTTTCCTCATCCTGTAAAATTGCATCTGGTTTATCACTGGTCGCACCGTCCCGCATCTGATCTACGTTAATCAATCTTTGATTTAGAGTTAGAATCTGATCTAGGATGACCGGAAGAGTGCTCAATTTGTCCAAAACAGGGACACAGGAGCAGGGGGATTGCAACTGAAAGGTATGGGCTTGTGCTCTTGTTATAATGCCATTCAAGTTGTCCAACTTTGTATTAATCCCAGCAATGTTGGACGCAATGATGCTCATTAGGTCGATTTGAATGTCCAACCTGTCAGATTGCATTGACATGGTTGTTACGGATGTTTGCAAGACTTTTAGGAGAGGGGCAACCAAATTCACGAAGGCCTTATCCATTTGTGATTTAGTCGTGGGAACCTCTTTTGATGGATCTTTATGGTTTGCATTACCTGGTGGTGATAAAGCCGGCCTGGGACCCATTGGTCTCTGTAGGTGTGCCATGAGGCCCTCGCAGGCCAGGTACTTGTCCTCCTTGAACCTGTCAATTTTACCTGCCCCCTCAAGCTCTACTTTACCTGGGGAGAGCCCAACAGGCTGATCCTTCCAGTCCCCCTTATCTGGAAATGAACATGAGTTGAGACTAGAGCGGGCTTGCTCGTCAGGGGCCGATTCCATCGAACCCGCGCTGTAAACTTCCCCAATATCTGTAGGCTCTGTTAAACCCGGAAAAGCTGGGCTTAATCTAATTGATGTTAACAATCCTGGGGACTGCAGATTTGAAGATGTCGTTGATTTGACCACTGGGGTATTATGTACTAATGCTGCTGTTATAACTTCATAATTTTTCCCCCACACGCCTGTTGATTTTTCAATGTTTCCTAAACTTTCCATCTGGTCAATGTGTTTACCAGGCTCACCTGGATTACTTGATTGATTACTATGAGTCGCAAGGACAGGTATCATTGGTGGTGTTGGAGAGGCTTTGCTTGGCATGGCCGCCCTGTGTTCCCCAGAGCGAGTTTCGATTGTCGGCTCAATCTGTGTTAATAAACCGGGGACTCCTTCCGTAGATGAAAACACAACATTCCCCGGGTCTTTCAAATACTGGAATCGAGAGCATGACGTGTTTTTGTGTTGGATTGACTTTCCAAAGAAAGAGGCAATTGGTGAGATCAGCGGATTTTGTTGTGGACTATTTGCTTTATTTGCATTCAGTTTTTCCAATCTTTTCCTTTTAAGGGCGCCTCGTGAGTCTGGAATCATGTCCCCTGGTACCTTCCTCACTTTACCAGACCTCATGGTGAAACCTAGAGGTACTAGAACTTGCGTTGACTTTAAGTTTATCTTTATCTTTGACTTAGTCTTTGTCTTTGGTTTTGACTTTGTCTTTGTAATATCCTGGTCCTTGGCTTAAGTCTAGGTCCAGACAATATGATGGTTTAAACAGACCCCTTGCTGAACCCTGCGGGTTGTTAACTCAAACTCGATAGTACAAAGCTGTGCAGACCGCACGCCCTCCAAAGCCTGTCTGCACCGTCCGTTCTCTGCCGTGTAACCACTTCTTACACTGGCACAACACACGGGGAACTGGTGCAGCTGCCGTCAGGGAGGCAACGTTATGCTGATTGCGCAATTACCGGTTTTGCAGTGTTGGGCAGGGGCGATGGGGTTGGTCTGTCCCAGTCAGGTTTTTATTTTCGCAGAAATCACTGCTTTGTTAGCACACCAGAATATAGCCTTTTCGGAACTGCGCCTTTTCGGAGAAGCTCGGAGGGCTCTGAAAACATGCGGCTTATAGTTTTGTAATGTAATATAATGTTTATAATGTTTATAATAGGCAGGACTACAATTGATTTTTTTGGGCTTACCAGTTCAGTCACTGCCCAATGATTACCCCTCCGCCAGCTTACCGCTTGCCGCTTGTGCAGAAGCCAGCTGACCACAGCATCGGCATCAGCATTCCTTTCTTGGCTTGGCTCGGCTTATCAATCCCACAACTCCACGATTTAGGGCTGTTGCTGCCGGGCTCCCATGGCCTCCCAGATCGCCCAGGCCCAGGCCACACGGTTACAAGTTCCTGAGGTCTGATGAAAATGTCAGATGTTCAAATGTCAAAAAAGGATTTTTTTTTATACCAGTAGCATAGAAGGCAGAGAACGGCTGATATGGTAGGCTCCTAGCTCAATGGACTCAATGGTCTCAGCAGTCACGGCGGTCTCAGCGCTCTTGGTGCTTAGAGCTTAGTGCTGTCATAAGACGGTGTTTTTTCTTTACGGAACAATTTCTGCCGCTTTTGTGATATGGAGCTTTACTTTTCCCAAATGCACCGATGGCGCCACTGACAGCCGATAGTCTGCTATCGGCAGCCTGCTGCCAGCCCGCTACAGTCCACAGCCCACTCCCTACAGCAGCCCACAGATGAAGCAGGACTTCGCAGCCTCGGGGGAGTATCGGAGCGGTTTGGCCGGGTCCTGTAGTGGCCACGCCCCCGCTGCGTCGCCGAAGGAGCTAATGCTGGTGATTTTCTCAGGGTGCCACCGATATCCTGACAACCCGTGCGTATCAGCTCGCAGAACAACCACAGCCACAACCACAGAGCCGATCAGCAGCAGCAGCCCGCTCCGGCGTCCAGCTCCGGCGGAATGGCGTTTTCGGCAGCAGCGTGTCTCCTTCAGCTCTCTAGCACACTCTAGCAGATTGAGACAAGAATTGGCCCCTTTACCAGCATTAAACACTGCTTTCTGTGCAACTTGCAATGATGGAACACTATTTACAAGAATTATCTAACTGCCCTTCAGTCAAACAATCTCATACAACTAACCTGACTCTAGGACACAAACAATGCCCTCACTGCAGAGGGTGAATGACCAAATATGGTAGCTGGAAAGAATTTGCACGTATCTGGCTGAGCAGGCCACACAACATTCCCAGGAAACGAAATGCAGTTCCTGTACAGAAAAAAAACAGTATAACAAGATGTCAAAGGAACATAGAAACAACAGGATGCTAAAATATATTGATGAAGATGAAGAAGCCTGTGGTTCACAGGAACCACAGGCTAGAATGATAACCAGGGTCCCCGGAATTATCTGGCAACGGGGCACCAAATTATGTGGGTTGACTAAATTATGCGTCAAGGAAAGGAAAGGAAAATTACGTGGCACGCCTCAGCACATTTTATTTATAGTATTACTTCAATATTTTTTTAGTTTTTATACATGGTAATTCTGTCTAGGCAAAGATTCCATCTCATTTGTACCGGTTTAACAACCAAATACCGAAATAAGCAACTGAAAGTTGACCAGTTACCCTTTGCAAAGGACCTTCCACTGCATGTGAACCTGTCACCACATTTTAGTAACTTCTGATCCGTTTCATCCGGAAAACATTTTTTTTTTTGCTAAAACTTGCAGATTATGGAGAATATAGTGGATTGTCTAGGAAATGCTGTAAGAATGTAGCACAGACTTCGTATTAGAACAGGCAGCATGCATTGCAAAAGATGCACTGAATGTAAAGCATGTTATTGTGATTCCAAAGAAATGTATTCGTCTAAGATTGAGTTTTGAGAGTGGTTATGATGAAACGGGGTTCTTCCTTAATGTACATTTGAGCTAAATAACCGGAAGAGGATTCGCCCAACAAGGAACATCTCTCCTCAGCCTACACCAGTCCCCCCCCCTCTTTTTTATCATGCACGTTCCAAGGTATAACATTGTAGCGGAGTGTATAAGGACATACAAGAAGACACAACGTTACTTGTTACTCCTGTTAACAAAAACAATCTATATTAAACATTTCCAGGTCAGTTTCTCACGGTGCTACGTGAAAAAAAGCCTAGAGGACAAAGCATGAAACTAGAAAGTTCAAAAATTGCAAAGCGTCAATGTACAACTGTGCTGAACAGAAAATTATGTGCAAACATCTTAGCACCATCAACGGGTTGTAAACCTCACTCTGATCCCTAACACAAAGGATGTGTTACAGGACATAGCTCAGAAGAGTTTATGTCAACCTAGCTCAAACACTAACTGAAATGGTATCGCGAGAACACCATGTACAGAGCACACAAAACTCTTACGCATATGTAATAAGTCATGCAAGTTTGATGGGTCTGTTTTTTTCCAGTGTCAATTAAACCACACTTAACACTTGTCTAGTTGCAAGGAAAAGATATATGCCTAAAAGAGTATTGGGATATCTAGCTAGTGTGAGTTACACAGTGTCATACTTGCTTTCAAAATACCACAAATGGTTACACCACCACCCTGTACCGGTGGTGGTGTCGCCTCACTGCTGCAAAGCTTTGAAAGAAAGAACAAATACAATGATAATAAGCATGAGTTATTATAATTGTATTTGTTCCTACTGTGCAGCTTTGAGGGGCTCCTCTGCTGTGGTTTGCCCACTCCAAGTGCGTAATGACTGTTTGGCCAGCACTCTCAGGCTGGTTAAACAGTCATGCGCACTTCGCATGTTCTCCATGCAGGCTGCATTACAGCCTGTGTGGAGAACATGCCCAGACAACCTTTCCCTGGCTTGGCGCCGATCCACGGCGCACAGACCAATCACAACGCTGCATTACAGCGTTGTGATTGATTTAAGGTAGGGAGTCTGGCAGCTTCCTGTTCCTGCCTCCCCCCCACCCCTCGGCCCACTCCACCACCCCAATCTGTGCCAGCTGCTACTGCCCTGTACATGTCATTTTACACAGTATATGAGGATTTTTTATGGGGATTGTTCTATTACGTTCCCAAAATGTAGAGCAAAAAAGAAACCCTCTGTTAACTGCCACAGATAGGTGCCGCCTGTAACTGACAGGCGTAAGAGCTCAGTGAAAACAAACAACTGCTGATCTTTTTAACATGCCCATTGTAGTGATAATGTTATCTGAGACACTGTAAAAGAAAAGCAAAGAAGCATGTAATGTGCATGGATATTAGAGATGTGTTTATACAATTGGCAATATTTGGGTTCATGCTGAAAATGGTCAAAACATGTCCCGGTTGATTAGATGAAGGGAGAAAATTACATGAAAGTAGATGGCGTTAGCCGCAGGAGCAGTTCACTTCTTTCAGACTTTTAGTTCACAACTATCAGACAAGCAAGCAAAACAGTTTTCATTATCTGCATTAATCTCAGATGTTGACATGAAAAACAAAAGTTCTGAGTGGGCTGAGTCGGTGGGGGAAAATACAGTGGCCCGGTATGGGACCAGGATGACAAAACATTGTCCCTCAGCCACCCCCCAAGGTCCGTTTGGCCACCTGAGAGCCAGTCACCACAATCACCAACACCTCTCAGATGGAGACTCAGGGTGTCTTATTTCAGGGCAATGCCTATGACTTCTAGTGGCACCCCAATCACAGCAGAGGGTGACCCGGAGCAAATAATACCCTGGCCACATGATCACAACAAGTTCTCTCCTTTCTTCACCAACAGCAACCTCTCCTTGAACGCAGGGTTAGGTTTTCTCTCTGCCTCCACACCCTGAAGCACTGTAGGCTAACCGCTCCAGTACTGCCTTACTGAGCGCTCCTTGAGCAATAAGGTAGATAGATGCTGGAGACCTCTAACTGTATGACATTGCGCTTCAGTTGGATTATGCAGGGAGAGGCCCTAACATGTTAGTAACGCGATGCATGGCAATTGGTAAGGATGCTCATGGAAAGAGATTCCAGGTCAAGCAGATAGAGTGGCATAGAACACCAAGATCTAGCATAATGCAGGCGGTCGGGTATCAGTCAGACATTTCACAAGTGCATAGATAGGCTGGTGGAACTTATACCAGCAAGGGTCTGACTCAGATTGGCTGCTTCCAGCGGGTACGTTTTAATCCTATGATTCCGATATGTTGGACTATTTATCTTCGTTGCATCTCTTCCCTGTTTCTCGTACAAAGTAAATGTGTTGATGTTCTTATTTCTGCCTCGTGCAGTACTGCTTTATCAGGTTGTTCTTGTGCTTGCCTCATGCTATATGGAGTCCCCACATCTGCGATTCTTCCACTTCACGGTTCCCAGAATTTGGTGTCCAGGCATATTTTCTGTCTCAGTCCAAACCTGTGCCACCCTCTGGCAGGCATGATGTGCAGGTCAGGCATCCACATTATAATACTCTCCCACTCACGTGCATATTACATTCTGGTAGCATTGCATTTCTTGGTGGCTGTTGTGTTCTTAGTATGTGTCCCTAGTGCTGTGTCATGGTTCCGTAGAAACTGTGGCTTCCACTTCTGGAATCCAGCTTGTGAATTCTGAGAAGTTGGAGTCTGTAGTCAGTTGCTGAGGATCACAGGCTGGCCAGGGGTCGTTTGCAAGTGTCTTTAATAAAGCCTGTCAATTTCAAAGACCCTTTGCCCTGACTGTCCAAAAATGGCGATGAGGATGGGATCCAAAGAAACAGGACACTGAAGGTGAAGATGTATTTGGCATGCTAGACCTCAATTACGTGCTGATGTCAGTGGCACAAGTGCTTCAAGTGAAGGTGACCCCTGATTAACCCCTTCGGCGCTTAGTTATGACGAGCTCAGATCGTCATGAGGCACAGTGGAGCTGTCCTCATGACGCGCTGAGCTCTTCATAACTGCTGCGGAACGCCCACGTGGGGCTAATTCCCCTCCTGTGCAGGCGTTCTACAGGAGTGGGTGGAGTTGTGATGAGCTCAGCTCATCATGAGCACAGCTCCGCTGTGCAGCATGACGAGCTGGGCTCGTCACGAGCAATGCGGCGCCGCGCGCGGCTCCCCCTCCCCGCCGCCCCGCGGGGGAATTAGCCCTGCATGGAAAGCGTTAAGAAGCTTAATTTATAGTGATCCTATCTGAGGAACAATACATAGTACAAACTATATGGTTCTGAATTGAGTGTCCATAATGAGAGGCTTGGAAGATGCGACCTGAGCAAATCACTGCGTGAGAATTACCTCGCAGTAGGAACATCTAACCTCGCTATAGTGAGGGCGTGAACCTTAATTCTGTACAGTATAGGACTTACCTAGGGAAGAGAGAAAGTAGAAATCAGGGTTCTTCCTTCTCATTTCTCTCCCCCTTGCCTATACCCTAAATAGTCATTGGGTAATCGTTCTTATGTGGGGAAGAGAGAAAGTAGTGATCATCAGTGTACTACTTCTGAAAGCCTTCTCCGGTCCCCCCTCTCCTACCAAGCTCCCATAGGGCATGACCGTGTTCGGGATTGCTTGAGGACCTGGCTTCTTTACTGAATTGTTTTTTTCCCCTTGAAGCAATGTTTTTCCCCTCCCAGTCATCTGTGATTAGAGTTTGTAGGCTGGAAGTGCCAAGGCTGCTTACTGCCTTGCATGTCCCATGTAAATGGAGGTGGTACTCCAAATCTGCTCATGCTGGGTGCTTTTGGTGAAGTGGTCATCATAGAATTCTAATGCTGTATGGACAGAAGGTACATGCAGAGAAAGTGCTGTGCAGCAGCATTTTGACAATGAAATATGAGTCCCAAAAAGCCAACGACTCTTCCATGTTCCAGAAAGACACAAACCATCTTTGATCATTAGAAATAACTTTCTTTGTAGTTCACAATGTTGCTGCAGTTAATATCTTGTTATATGGATTCTGAATTTCCTCACAAGGAATCGTGTCTCTTCAAACGATTGTTTTGAATGACCAATTTTATTACAGAGTAGCAGAGGCGGCTGGTGACATTTGAATGTGGTGAGGCGTAAAAGTTTGGTATGACTTTTATGTAGTGAGCGACGCGGGCAAGCTTAATGAACAAACGTGGGGTCCAGGCTGAATCCTCCTCCAGAGAAAAAAATTGAGAAAAAGATTGGCAAATGGTGCATTTTACACTAAATTAATTTAGTGATAAAGCAAGGCTATAATGCAGTGGGATCATATAGTTTTGAAATATTGAGCACAGGAAAAACTGCCATATATCTCACTGCATTATTATGTTCAACAGTTACTGTAATGTGAAAATTGTACAACGTAACAACTTCAGCCTTCTAAAGTGTGTGCTTGCCCAGTGTCTTGCACTGCATGTGGCATCAACTTTGGTAGAAATTCTTTAACCAGGCTTCGGGAAGAACCCACAACTGCTGATTTCAATCAGTCATACAGAAATATGTGAAGACAGGTCCTTAAGAGGGATGAAAATGTGATGACGCTCTAAAAGGAAGCATGAAAAATGCATTTCTGTGATTCTCATAGTATGCTACCCGACTGGTATTTTGGTTTCTCTCTGAGATGTAATTGCATCCGGTATATAAACCGACAACTGACCTACACCTAAAACCTGTATGTACGATTGTCTTTGTGAATCGTTGATAGCTGTTTAAGATAAATGAGAAACAACAGGGAAATTTGTTAAAAACAATTAACCTTCAAAATGTTTCAATTTGGAAATTTCACTAGTATTCAGACATGTGGAAGGAGTTTTGGGCTTCAGTTATGTGTGCTTTATGTTAGACATGTATGTCCTTTTTCTCTGCACATCTCATCCATCTGCACATTTTGAACCACCTCTTTCCTCTTCAGCACCCTCTTTTCACTCTTCCCTGACTTCCTTACATCACCACTTCCACACATACACTGCACTCACTCACATTTAAGCAATTTATTTCCTTTTGCTTTTGCCCTGTTAATATTTTGTTATCTGTGTAACCCCTTCATACACACTTTACAGAATTGCAATTGCAATTAGAATACATGACCAATGTTCTGTGTGCCTTGCAGAGAGGCCAACCCACTGACAGGCACTTTGCTTTGGCTTCTGCATCAGAGCTCTCAATCAAAGCCCCTCATAAACACCTGAACAGCTCAAAGTATGCACAGAAAAAAAACATTTAAAAAAAGAATCACAACCTGCTGAAATAGCTAAATCTTGAGGAAGGCAAGATTCAGTAAAACTTGAAATAAGAGAGGAACTAAATCGCTGACATGACCTGCCTAAACATTTTTAAAACTCATTGTTCGTAAATCAATCTATGTTTTTGGCATTAATGTTGTTAAGGGCATGAAGATAGGGACAGTTTTAATGCCATACAGCAGATAACTGTCTACTGTAAGCACATTTCTCTTGCTTTGCGTTTGACTCGGATATGTGGATCAACTGCACAAGGGAGCAAGAACCCTGGCTGGCTAGTTATTTGGGTCCATTTCAACGGTGAACAAATGCAGCAGCTTCACTTCTAACAGGGCCAGCAACATGCAGCCAGAGCACTGGAGTGTCACAGTGGGGGAGATAGGCATAGCGAGGGGTCTCAATCAATCAATCAAGAGTATTTGTAAAGCGCGCTACTCACCCGCTAGGGTCTCAAGGCGCTGGGGGGCTGGGGGCTGCTACTGCTCGAAAAGCCAGGTCTTGAGTTGCTTCCTGAAGGAGAGATGGTCCTGGGTGAGTCGTAGGTGGGTGGGGAGGGTGTTCCAGGTCTTAGCTGCCAGGTAGGTGAAGGATCTTCCTCCGGTGGTGGTTCTACGGATCCGTGGGACGGTGGCGAGGGCGAGGCTGGCGGAGCGGAGCTGGCGGGTTGGCGTGTAGAACGTGAGGTGGTTGTTGAGGTATTCAGGGCCCAAGTCGTGGAGAGCCTTGTGTGCGTGGGTGAGGAGTCTGAACGTGATCCTTTTGCTGACGGGGAGCCAGTGCAGGTCCCACAGGGGGCGGAGATATGGCTGTGTCGGGGGATGTCCAAGACAAGTCGTGCTGAGGCGTTCTGGATGCGCTGGAGTCTTTTCTGTAGTTTGGCGGTGGTCCCAGCGTAAAGGGCGTTCCCGTAGTCCAGACGGCTGGTGATGAGGGCCTGGGTGACCGTTTACCTGGTTCCAGTGGGGATCCAGTGGAAGATCTTACGGAGCATGCGGAGAGTGTTGAAGCAGGAGGAAGTAACAGCGTTAACTTGCTTGGCTATCGTGAGAGAGGAGTCAAGGATGAAGCCCAGGTTGCATGGGTGGTCCGTGGGCTTGGGTGGGGGGCCCAGAGCAGGGGGCCTTCAGGAGTCGTCCCAGGCGGAGATGGATGGGCCGAGGATGAGGACGTCCGTCTTGTCTGAGTTCAGTTTCAGGCGGCTGAGCTTCATCCAGTCTGCGATGTCTTTCATTACGTCCTGGAAGCTGGCTCTGGCGGAGGTGGGGTGGTTGGTGAGGAAGAGGATCAGTTGGGTGTCGTCGACGTAGGAGATGATGTTGAGGTTGTGCTTGCGTGCGATGGCTGCAAGGGGGCTCATGTAGACGTTGAAGAGGGTGGGGCTGAGCGAGGAGCCTTGAGGTACGCCGCAGATGATCTTGGTGGCTTCTGCGAGGAAGGGCGGGAGACAGACTCTTTGGGTTCTGTCGGAGAGGAAGGAGGTGATCCATTCCAGGGCCTTTCCTTGGATCCCGGCGTGGCGGAGGCGGGTTGTCAGGGTGCGTTGGCAGACCATGTCGAACACAGCCGAAAGGTCGAGCAGGATGAGGGCGGCGGTTTCTCTGTTGTCCAGCAGGGTCCGGATGTCGTCGGTGGCCGTGATGAGGGCGGTCTCGGTGCTGTGGTTCGCTCGGAATCCGGTATGCGATGGGTCGAGGGAGCCGTTCGTCTCCAGGAAGGCTGTCAGCTGTTTGTTGAAGGTTTTCTTGATGACTTTTGCAGGGAAGGGGAGGAGCGAGATGGGGCGGAAGTTCTTGAGGTCTGAGGGGTCTGCGGTGGGTTTCTTCAGGAGGACGCTGATCCCTGCGTGCTTTCAGCTCTCCGGGAAGGTGGCGGATATGAAGGAGTTGTTGATGATGTCCCGAAGTTTGGGTGCGATGATGGAGTCGGCCTTGTTGAAGATGTGGTGGGGGCAGGGATAGGCTGGGGAGCCCGAGTGGATGGTGTTCATCGTGTGGGTGGTATCTTCAGTGCTGACCTGAGTCCAGGCGCACATGGTGGTGGTGGGGGGTGAAGGTTCGGTGGTGGGGTACGTGTTCTGAGCGCCGAAGCTGTCGTGTATGTCGACCATCTTACGGTGAAAAAAGGTGGCCAGAGAGTTGCAGAGGTCTTGAGAAGGCGTGATGTCGTTGTTGCTGGCGTTGGGGTTGGAGAGCTCTTTCACGACGTTGAAGAGTTCCTTGCTGTTGTGAGTGTTGTCTGAAGGATGACCTTTTGGTGGTGCGGATCAGCTGGTGGTGTTTGCGGGTGGCATTCTTGAAGGCTGTCATGTTGTCCGTTGACTGGTTGTGGCGCCAGGCTTTCTCGAGGTCACGGCAGGATTTCTCGGAGTCTTTGAGATCATTGGTGAACCACGTGGCTTTCTTGCTGTTGAGGTTTCTGGGAGGGTTTTTCAGTGGAGCAAGGGTGTCGGCGCAGTCGGTGATCCACTGTGTGAGGTTGCGGGCTCTTTCGTTGGGGTCCGTGGTGTTGGTGGGAGGGTTTAGGTGCAAGGAGGTGGTGAGTTGGTCGGTGCTGCTCTTGCTCCAGCATCTTCGGGGGGTTTGTTGAGGTCGGTGGCGGGTCGTTGTTTTCCTGAAGTTGAAGTGTACGCAGCTGTGGTCGGTCCAGTGGAGCTCGGTGGGTGGTGTGGCTGAAGGAGATGTGGTTGCTGGAGGAGAAGACAGGGTCGAGCGTGTGGCCGGCGTAATTGGTGGGGGTGTTGACCAGTTGCTTGAATCCGAGGTTGGCGAGGTTGTCTAGTAGGGCTGTGGTGTTGTTGTCCTGGTCGTTCTCCAGGTGGAAATTGAGGTCTCCTAGGAGGATGTAGTCGGGGGAGGCGAGGGCGAGTGGGCTGATGAAGTCTGCGATGGCCTCGCTGAAGTGTGAGCATGGTCCCGGGGGTCTGTAGATGAGGGTTCCTCTGAGGGTGGTCTTGGGGTCGGTGTGAATCTGGAAGTGAAGGTGCTCTGCGGGAGCGAGGGTGTCTTCGGTGTTGGTCGTGATGTGGATAGTGTTTCTGTGGGCGTTGCCTCCTCCGGTCTGGTTGATGCGGTCCCTCCGGATGATCTTGTAGCCGTCCGGGATGGCAATGGCGATGTCTGGGGCTGAGGAGGCGTTCATCCAGGTTTCCGTGAAGAAGGCGACGTCTGGTGCCATTTTGTCCAGGAGGTCCCATAGTTCGACGGCGTGCCTGTGGATGGAGCGGGTGTTGAGCAGGATGCACTTGAGGTGGTTGTTGTTGGCGGCTGTTTTGGCTGGCGCGGTGCAGGACCGAGTGCAGGTGAAGTAGCCGGCATGGCAGGTGAAGGCTCCGTGGGTGCGTTTCGTAGTGGCTTGGTAGCAGGCTGGATGTTGGCCGGTGTTGAGTCCGTGGAGGGTGGCGGCGTCGTAGCTCAGTCGGGTTGGCTGGCTCTGGCGGGGTCCAGGGGTTCTGGCGCTGGGCGCAGTCCAGGCGCTGGGCGCACTCCAGGCGCGGACGGGCGTATACGGACGGGCGTAGACGGGCTTGCCTTTAGCGTGCCGAAGGCGCACAATCAGCGCTAACGTGCGGTCCCCGCCATTTATGGAGAAGTGGGAGGGAGGAGCAGCTGGGAGGCGGGAGTGGGGCGGCGAATGGGGAGCGGGAGACAGGAGAAGGGGGCGGGGTGCAGGAGAGCAGTGGCAGGGAGCAGAGGGGGGGTTGGAAAGAGCGGGAAAGCGGAGCGGGGGAGAGCGAGGGCAAGCCTGGAGAGCAAGGGCAAGCCTGGGCAAGCCTGGAGAGCGAGGGCAAGCCTGGAGAGCAGGGGCCCTAAGGAGAGGCGGCAGCAAGAGGGTCAAGCAGGCAGAGGCAGCAGAATCCGGGCACATAGGGGGGCGTGCGGTAGTAGAGTGACCGGGTCAAGGGTCTCAGCACAATATGTATAACAGAAGATTAGCATTCTAACACCTACCAAGAACAAGGCACTAATACACATGTGCTTGCATCCACTCCTATCTGTGACGAATGGGAAAGGGTTGAATCTGCCTGCGAGTGACTGACAGCTGCTCTCACGCAGAGACGGATACTTCAACACCCAGATCTATGATGCTGAAGGTGTCACTGGCCTACAGTGGATACTGCCATGGACTTTAATAGCAATGATTCATTATGAAGGGCTTTAGAACAGTAAGCCTAGCATCGTGCATCATAGTGCAGAAAGTTGATCACTGCCAGGCTTCCGTCTCCTGCTTCATAGTGAGGGGGACAGGCAGCCTGGGACACACAGCCGGACTTCAATACATTGATTTGTTTGGAGATACAATCGTATCTCCCCAAAAATGTATCTATTTAATCTTTGTACAGGAATGTGATGGAATATCAGGGTGACGCAGACCCAGAGCCCTAATGAGTAATCCGCCCCTGCAAAGTAGTATCCTGATATCATGTTCATTAAACGAACTTTGAACAATCCTCTTTGACACTGAGGTTACTTACTCGGTTACTTACTATAATGAAACAGGGGGGACTCTTCAAGTAGATTATAACATATTTAAATAAAACAAAGAGTACTTATGTAGGGATTAGGGAAGACCTACTTTCCAGGCTACAATTCATTCAGAACACAGCTGCTTGCCTAGGCCTCAATCAGCCTGTTCGAACCCCATCAGCACCCCTCCTGCGACAGCTGAACTGGCTGTTTAAATCGCTCCAGGGGAAGGGCCCAATCTATCTAGTGAAGAAGCTAAAACCATATACCCCCGCTTGCCAACTGAGATCGAGCAACCGACAGATGCTCTGCCCCCTGAGAATCAAGAGAGTCAGAATGGGCGGCCGCTCCTTCTCATATCTTGCCCCCGTTCATTGGAACAGACGGCCAGAGGACATACACGAATGCTCCAATTTCAGACAGTTCAATTAACTGCTTAAAACTTGGTTGTGCTGTCATTAATTAGCAATCTTAGATCTGCTCTGTCTGCTACTCTGGCGCCGAGAGATTCCCTGGAGGTGATTCGCTTGCGCCCTACAAATCTAAATAATAAAAATAATAAAAATAATAATAATTTTGTATAGCTGAGATTAAAAAAATCACATTTAATTTTTAGCAATTATCCATCACATATCAAAGTACAGAGAGTTGGTCAGGTATTTCTAAATCTTAGTTAACCAAATGTCGAAACAAATGTGATACATTTTTTGTCTTTTTGAGTTTCAAAACATTTCTCAAACCTCATTGACCATTCAACTAACAAGGCAGGAATCGTAGGGTCCAAAGTCTTATTTTTCTCTCTCTTTTTTTCCCTTTTCCTCGCCTTAACAACTGCTCATCAAATTTCCTATATTGGGCTGCTGGTGGGGTAGTGAGAGACAGCAATGAACACTGTTTTGGTTGGATCCTGCGCACAAGGTTAGTGCATCTGGCATCATGTCCTAATAGATGTTTTTTGATCCTGACTTCATTATAGTGAAGCCCAAACTTTCCCTCTTGTGTGGAAGGCCAAAATCGCCATGGATATCAGCATTTTCGATTTGACTTCTTTGTGGTGAGGAATTTGGCCGGCTAACCTTCCAGACATGTACACACACTCATGGAAACCAGCTAGCTCTTGTCAGCAGTTTCTGGAAGATGCCTATTAACTTTTAGCTCCCAATGCGAGATCTGCCAGTCACTCATGCATTGGAATCTGCATGTGTTATGTTGGTGGAATATATTGGTCTCCTGAGGGTGTCAAGCTCTGGATATCACAAAGCGCTTGGGCAACCTTCAGTCTCTTTTGAACCTGTCGCAGAGCTGTTCAACATTTTAAGACTTTTCTCTGGGAAATCTCTTTTGTACTTTGCTCCTCATACTCATCATATATCTGATTAAAGAAAATGGGTTTGGTTAAGCAGGACCTAGATTGGTATATCTATGCAAAGGCTTCAAAAATTTTACTTTGATATAAAGTTTATCTATAGTGAAAACAACAAGAGTGTATATTCGAATAGGGTCACACCAGGAACATGATGAAAGAGGAATGATTGGCGATAATGTGGTATCTATTCACTCAACATATTATGCAGTATGAAGAATGAGATTTCTGTGAAGCAGTCGAAGGATGCAGTAACATGGTTTACTATCCTAAAGTAAGCGAGGCTAGCCACATGGGATGAGACTTGAAGATGAAACACAACATCTTGTGATGGTAGGGATGAACTGAGACTCGAAGGTCACGTTAGTTTAGGTGCCACACAAATATTTCTATCTTCTGATATTAGGCAGAGGTTGATGTTTTCTGCTTCAGACATTTCCGGCAAAAATGTGAGTACTGATTTCAAGTAGCTCAGCAGGGGTAGAGCAATGACGATTTTTATTTGTTCATGCTACAAAATGTTGTTTGCCATGCTTGGAGGCTAGCAAAATGTGATACTTCTGAAGGCCACCAACTACAGCTGAATTTCCCGACAAATCATTGCAGAAGATGGCCATTGATTTCTGTCCGCACCAAGTGTTGTTGTTATTATTTCATTGTGGAGATTTTCTTATTTTATATCGTTGGTATTTTTTTAATTGCCTCTCTTTGAATACACAGGCTACAGTGTAAAGACGCTGTCAATTATACCGCAGTCGGCGTATATTTTCAGGTATCGCCATGCGTATTCCGTTGTAATCTTACATGAGAATGTATTTGGACACATCGGTTCTAGTGGTCACAATTTTGCATGTCTTCACATATGGCAAGATGGCTGATTTCTTTTTCCCATTCATTTTGTGAACTAAACATTTACTCTCCAGGAGTCTCCTATTATAGTAAAAAAGTAGACCTAATTTTAAAAGGCATTGTTTTGAGGGAAGTTATTTTATATTCTCCCATGGCAGATAAAGCTCTTGACATTTGTCTCTTCAGATAAAATTTTAGATATGATGAATTGCATCCATTTTTAGGTCATGTGCTGTATTGTTTCCAAAGATGGAGTCTGCTGATCTATCATCCATTATTGTCAAGGAAGTTACTTGAACTACTTTCAAACTTCACGTAGGAACTTGTAATTATCCTTCACCATAAACTGAGATTTGAAATCCGAAGCATTGGGTTATCTGTAGATATCAACTCAATGGCATATTTTAGAAGAGTGTGTGAATAAAGGATCGCGTGATTCAGCAGTCAAAACCTTGCGAAGTCTGTAAAGAATTTATGAAAATTAACTTGTGCTTCTAGCTGTAGCTAACACAGAATAATGTGGCCCTTCTGCAGAATGAGATGCAGCGCCCCCTGAGTATCCATATCTTATATATTAATTAGCCAATCGACTGAGAAAGGGGGCCCTGAGAGGCTGTGCCCCCAATCTGCCTGAGAGGCTGCAGGGACTTGTGATATGCCCCTGGCTTCTAAGAAGCACGCTGTACTAGACGCACACCATCACAGGCATACTTGTGACCAGGTTTGCTCAGGACGATTGTCTTCATCAATAATGTCTGCCAAACTTTTAAACTCCCTCCCTGTCCACATTTGTAAAACTTAGGGCCAATTGAAATGGGCTTAAGAAGTGAGGTTATCATTATGGGTAGTGAGCTTTGAGCAATATGCAATTGAGAAAGATACAGGAACTTGCAGGGCTATGGAGAAGTGGTGAAGACTTGTCTATAATCTTAAAGTTCTCTGCGGTAACAGGATGGATTCTCTCCACGAGGGTTAGGCTCGAGGTTGTAAATTGGGGAAATTTAGGTGAGGTCTGCAAAAGTTTGGAATTGGTTTCTCAGGATCAATTCTTTTCAGGAGCATCATTCCTGGCACTGTAATCCCAAATGGGTCCAAGCAGGCTTTTCATGTGATCTTTGTGCCTATGCGATTAGTTTGAGCCATTTTGATGCTCTGTGCAAGACGTGTGGAGACTTGCTGGTGTTTGGGTAGTGTACTTTTGCGAATTTCAGATGAGAAGTTACCTACAATAGTTTTTTCCTATCTTAATTACATTGATGTATATCTTAAGGCACAAAGCAATAATGTGGATTTTTTACAATTACACTTTTTCTATTGGGAAATGCTGACCTCAGCTCTATTAGAAGACCGCTTGTCTTTCCTCATCCTCTAAAATCTTTCATTTTTCACTTCATCAAACAGAAATTATGTTTTTCAATTGGTTTTCAGATTAGAGATGGAGCCACGTTGAAAGTGATCAAAAACAGACATGCATCCATGTTTCATGGGCAATGCTGTAGCAGAGGCACTGGCATGGTCCACTTTAGCTGCAAAGAATGTTACAGAAGAGAGCTTAGAATATTCTCATATTGAGTCTAATATTGACTCATGCTAGCCAAACTGGCTCCCACCGCTCCTCATCTGTCAAGCCCCCAAAACATATCCTGCTGCACCTAGGGGCACATGCATCAAGCTATTTTGCAATCGCAAAATGGTCTTTTCTAAAGCATGAAAGTTTTTTCCAATCGCAATTTGCGATTCCCTAATCCATATGCAAGAAGCATTTCCTAATTCACATCAACTTCAAGTTGATGCGAAACAATTGCATTCTTTAAAAAATGCAAAAACTTTCAAGTGTCATGTGGCGCCACATGCCCCTAGGGCATGTGTGTGCCTTACATGTGAATCTCTTTTTGTTAGGGGTGCCTCAGGGGTGCCTTAGGCCCCCAGGCACCCTTTCCTTTGCATTACCTACTTAGTGATTACCAATTAGGCAATTGCAATTTAGGTAATGCACAGCCATCCTCCACTATGAGCCTTGAGGCCCATAGGAAAGAATACAGTCGCAATTGCAAATGGCGATTCCTTAATTGCATTTAAGATTCTTAAGGAATCACAATTAAAGTATCGCTATTTGCTTTATGTGTTGTTGCAGTGCATTTTGCGCTTACCAAATAGCGATTTATTAAAAATAGCTAGTGGTCATCGCAAAATGCAACTTTCATGCATGTGCCCCCTAGGGTCTAAGAGGGCCAGATAGAAAAAACTGTGCTTGAAACTGTGAAAACGTTTCTGCAACTATTTGCAATGTATACTTCTAAACGTTGAGCACCGCAAAGAAAAAGATGTCCAAGTAAAGTAATCCTTTTTCTTACCCAGCTCATTCCAGAAGACATTCCAATTTTTTTTTAATCCTTTTAATTCATGTAAGATTTTTCATGTATTATTTTGCTCATGAATTAGATATCATTAATTAAGTGTTGCCTTTCAAACATGACATTCCTACTTCAGAGCAGTTGTAAATTCACATACTGTGAGAAGTAATCAATATGGAATAATAAACACCACTGATATGCCCGAAGAGCTCCAGAGGAAGAGCAAAACAGAAATGACCCTCGGTTTATAGCCAATATTTTGTCAGGATTTGCTTAAAAAATGAATTCTGTACAACTACATAAGAATCTTACTACATAATTATAAAAAGTATAAAGCATTTACAAGTAGTAAACATGAAAAACGACAAAACTAATTATCTTAAACGCGAGGCTTAACATAAAGCTCAAATTGTAAGGATTCCATTTTATCATTGAAGACTTATTGAGAATAACCTTTCAATATTATTTGTATTTCTAAACCATATTTCCAGTGATTCCCTTCCTAGAAAATCTCTAATTTCTTTGTATACAAATCTAAATCATGGGCTTGAGTCCTGTCTCTTTGTCTTGGGTCTTGGCTCTAGACGATGCTCATGCTCTTTCTCAGCCATGCTGTCTCTGCTTTGTTGGCATACAGCTTATAGACTTCCCATTTGCTGGCACTATGGTCACTCCATTTTGCATTCTCTGCGTTTGTCAAGGTCATGCATACGTCATGCCTCTTCTGGTGCTTAGCCCAACCCGAGCGTACCAGTCAACTACAGTTAAAATACACAGCGGCCATTTTTCCTGCATTGTTTCAGGGTTACTTTTGAGGTCTCGCCTACACAACGCGCATGCGTTGCATAGGAAAGAGACCTAAAGCATTTTTGAGGCAAACTCGTGCAAGCGTTCCATTGCCTTCAATGGCAACGCGTGCACGTGTGGCGATTGCCTCGCGGGAGCGAGCGGTGATAATTAATACCATATGGTGCTGCGAGCTGCAGCGCCATATGGTATTAATTATCACCGCTGGCTCCCGCGAGTGAAGCAGCAGGCCCCCTCGCCCTGCTGCCATGCGAGGAGCTCGCGCGCGTGCTTGTTTTTGTTGTTGTCAATGGTCTAATACCGGAAGTGAGATACCCACTGCTATAGTTAATTGTGTAAGAGCATCTCGCATTGAGCAGGAAGTAAGTATTAAGCGCTATGTTACAGTGAAAACGGAATATGTCAAATTATTTCTACATTTGGAGGACTTCACATAAGCACCATGAAACAGCAGAGCTGACGCCTCTGTGTCTTGGTGTTTTAACCCCTTCCATGCTCATGACGGAACGGTTCCGTCATGAGCGTCGGTTGAGCTGTGCTCATGACGGAACCGTTCCGTCATGAGCCGATAGGCTCATTAGAACCTTCAGCACAGCGCGAAAATTCGCACCGCGCTGAAGGGGTAAAGGAATTTCCCGCGATTGGGTGAGAATTTATTTTCATAGCATTATTACATTTTTCTGTTGGTGTGGTTTGGTGGCACGTGCCTCTCAAACAGTTCAGTTGGTTAAAGTCCCTGTTGCAGAAATCTGTTCGTATACTAACTATAAAGTAGGGTCCTAGTAGCAGGGCCAACTTAGCCTTTCACCCCTCTAGGTCCATGAGGGAGGCCAATTTTATCAAGAATAGCCACACGTGTTATTTTAGAGTGCTACGAAGCTTTACGACTGTGGGACCAAATGTTAAATTAAAAATAGCTATTACTATTGAAGACACAAAAAAGAAGCTCATTGACAAAGCCAATAGACCCGACTTATTGTCAGTATGCTGCTACTCGTTGTATCATATATCTGGAGGCAATGACAGAAACAGCCAAAATACAAGTGGGGCAGCACACTAAGCTAAGCATGATTTTTTATATTATTTTTTTATGTTATTTAAGACACTCCCTTTATTACATTACCCACGCTGCTGGCGTTATCCTTTCAATCCACTTTTTGCTGCTGAACTGTCCCTCACATTTTAGCAAATTAAGGCGTTATGTGGGGCCGTTAGGGTAGGACGATGGTAGGTGGTATTGCAAGTTATTACACCATTCACCCCCCTCTCAACCCATTGTAACCTCCTTCAGCGCTGTGCACCCCTTCACACACTCACACATAGCTGACAATCACTGCATGCTCTCTTCAGAAAGGCCAGGTATTAGATGGGCGTACATCATCCGTGTGATGTGACTACAGGCCAGGTAATGTCCCCCAAGTGACTTGTGTTCCCACTATCTTTTCGCAGCTTGCGCCTGTTTAGTTCCCCCATGCACCCATATGTGCTGCATTATACCGCATAATTTGGCCTCTTTTTTCAAAATAAACAAAATTTATACCCAACCCTGCCACATACTATAGCCCAAGCCATTGTTGCTGCTTATTTATCTTATGCAACTAACAACCTTTGACAAATCCAATAGACCGGACTTATTGTCAGAATGCTGCTACTGGTTGTATCATATATCTGGATGCAATGACAGAAACAGCCAAAATACAAGTGGGGCAGCACACTAAGCTAAGCACAAATGTTTTTTGCACGTTATTTAAGCCACTCCGATTATTACATTACCCACGAGGCTGGCGTTATTTTTCCAATCCACTTTTTGCTGCTGTACTGTCCCTCACATTTTAGCAAATGAAGGAGTTATGTGGGGCTGTTAGGGCAAGAAAATGGTAGGTGGTATTACAAGTTATTTCACCCTTCACCCCCTCTCAACTCATTGTAACATCCTTCAGAGCTGTGCACCCCTTCACAGACTTGCACATAGCTGACTATCGCTGCGTGCTCTCTTCAGAGAGGCCAGGTATTGGATGGGCGTGTCTCCTGTTAAGGGGCGTCATTCATTCCAGTTACCTTACACAAGGTCACATTCATTTTTATTGTCCCGGGAATATTAGCTTATTCGTCCAAAACTATAGGATGTCGAGCGACTCCGTGACTCAAACCCGATTCCCAGTTATAAAGTCAGCAGGTCTGGCCATTACACCGCATCCTGGGGTATGGGGAGAGAGGCAGGCAATGCCACGTAGAGGCTCAGCTCGTTATGGGCTCAAGGTGCCAACAGGACCTCGGGCTGAGCCACAGCCAGGCATCTCCACCCCCCCCCCTTTCCAGCCCTTTCCAGTATTCAGGGAGATGAGCTGAGCCTGCCAGGACCACTCTACAGGCCTCTGCTCTGCGGATGTGGTTGGCATTAAATAAAGAGTGTAGGGTAAGATGATGCTACAAGTCCTTGCTTCCTTCATGATGGCTCTGCGCACAAGGTGTCTCTTCTCCTTCTCTGTACATCTATCTCCCGTAGCGACTCGCTCTGCACACAGCTGCTTTCTCCTAGCGCTGCATGCGTCTAGCTCACCAAAGCCTCACTAAAGCTTGACGATGAGTTCAAGCGCAGTGGAAGACCTTTTACAATAGTTGACTAGTTATCTTTCATTTGTTTATTGGTGCATTTGGATGTTAAACTGGTACTGTTAATAAGGTGAAATCCTTGCCCAGATGTTGTTACCGTGAGTAAAAAATACAAAATAGTTAAGTAATATAACAAAATGTGGTGCATTATGCCGCATAATTTGCCTTTTCTTGCCATATAATTTAGCGGCATTCTTTGGTCCATCACTGCCACATAATTCCAGTGGTCTTAGATGTAATGTTCTAGTTAGACCACTATTTCTATGTCAGGAGACTTTAAAAGCTCAGAAATAGACATGTGCATACTTTTGTAATCGTCTAGCGTAGGGGCGGCATGTCGTGGTCTCGCACATGACCTATTTTGCATCTATTTTCTCACATTTCGGTAGTTTTTGTAAATACAGTTGGGTAATTTAGGTGGCTCCTGGACATGTCACAGCAGCTTCTTTTGGCGTCTCAGGTATAATCAGCCTTGGATCTCAAGAAGCTAACTCTCGGGTCTCACCGGAGGGTCACTTTTTAATCTCACATGAAGGTCATTTGAGGATATAATGTGAGGGTCACTTTAAGAGCTAACATGAGGGTTATTTTATTAAACGCTATAGATTTCACAGGAGGGTCTCCATCAGCCGGCCAATTAATCAATGTACTGGTACACTGCTTTTTCCCAGTGGCGATAGATGCAAAACGTAAGTGTGCCTGGGATTTATTGAGGCTTAACAGCAGTGCAAGGTATAACTCGGACCGACCGTCAAGGGGGAGCAGGGAGTCTGGAAGCACATGCTTCAGAATATACCGTGTGCTCCTCAGAGCTGACAACATTACGCTTATCTGCCCCCTCACCCGCCCCACACACACACAACCACACACACACAACCCCGCACACACACAACCACACACGCAACAACAACCACACACACAACCACCCACACACAGCCACACACAACCACAAACACACACACACACACACAACCACACACACCACCACACACATAACCACAAACACAACACACGCAACCACAACCACACACACAAACACAACACACACGCAACCACACGCAACCACACACAACCACACGCAACCACACACAACCACACATACAACCACACATACAACCACACATACAACCACACATACAACCACACATACAACCATACATACAACCACACACAACCACACATAGAACCAACCGTCAATGCACACTTTCACCAAGCACAGACACCATCAGTCATCAGTGCACACTTTCACTGGGCACAAACACCACCAGCCGTCAGTGCAAGCTTTCACCGGACACAAACACCACCAGCCATTAGTGCATGCTCCCACCAGGCACACACCACCCAACATCAGTGCACATTTTCACCAGGCACACACACACCACAAGCCATCAGTGCACGCTTTCACCAGGCACACACACACCACCAGCCGTCAGTGCACACTTTCACCAGGCACACACACACTGCCAGCCGTCAGTGCACGCATTCATCAGACACACACCACCAGCCGTCAGTGCATGCTTTCACCAGGCACACACCACCAGACGTCAGTGCACACTTCCACCAGGCACACACACTACCAGCCATCAGTGCACAATTTCTACAGACACACACACCACAAGCCATCAGTGCACACATCAATTGTTAATGCATCCGCAATTAACTATTGTAACAATAGCAGTATGGCGCACTTTACTTTTAAACATATTCATTAAAAGCGCAGCATGCCACCATTGCTACAAAAATAAATAAAAATTTTTTTGGACTACAATTTATAGACTTTTGTTGCAATTGGTGTTGCAATAGGTGATGCAATATTTAGCAATGCCAATAGCTCAAACTTAATTAACGCGAGACCTATTGCATTGTAAATGCTTGTTTATTTTTGGCAATGGGTGACCGGTACCTCCACATGTTAAGAGCACTGGTGTTTTAAGTAGCAACGAGTGCCGTTTTTATTTTTAAAATACCTTGCCACTGCTGGAGCGCCACCGTTTTTTATGCGCTTGCCAGACAATGCTCCCCTCTGTGCCAGTGCCCGAGGAGTGCTCTGCCCTTTGGCCCGTTTGCAATGCTGCACATGTTCACTTTTAAGGGTAGCATTAGTGCTAAATCACTCGTGACCTGTGACACATTTTCCTGGTTTCGGATTAGACAAAACCAAGTCACATCCTGGAAAATTTCACGTTTATTATGTATAGATTGCAAAATCCAAGCTGTACAAAAAATGCAGGCTATGAAGCTCAGACTGTCTGGAATTGTTGACAGGCAGGGGTAAGGCGGTGTCTGTTAGCTATGCAGTGCATTTATGTCCTTTGCAATAATTTAACACTATCCCCTGCTCTTATGCTGTAAACTGGCTAACGTTGTTCTTTCAACCAACAAGCCAGTCCTGGACGCCTACAAAATAAGTTAATACAAATGTATCACAGATACCTTACTCTCAAAACCACAATGTCCCAACCCTGCTCTAGAAGACTGTTGCAGCAGACTTGAGAAGTTGGGAAAACTAGTTTCCAATGATGCGCCCACGAAGCAGTCACATGACGTGAGCACCTGAGCAGGCACCAGGCCTGGACTGGCCGTAGCGGGCACCGGGCAATCCCCTGGTGCGCCGCACGGGTGGGGACCGCTTTTGTTACAGGGCCGTTTTTACAGCATAGCTGCAAAATCGGCCCTATAACAATATCGCCGAAAACCGGCCCTGGCAAAGAGCTCGCAAAAAACACAGTTGATGGACAGAATGCAGAACAATGTCTTACACACCCCCCAGTACAAAGATCTGGGCCTAAATCCATTGTTTTTTTGCACTCCACACCACCCTAGGTCAGACAATGGCTATATGCAAATCAGCCTTGACCCTGTGCCTCATGGGAACAGTCCAGCCCGAACTACCAAGCCATGTCTTTCCTAGACCGGAATCAAGCATCCAAGGACCGGTTTCTGGCTATCAGCCTTCTTCAGCCTGAATAGCTTGACTCCAGTGATGTGGAGAGCCTGGGACTCACGTCTGAGCATACCCAGCCCACTCGGGAGCTCGGCAGCACCCCCAACCCCCAGGGGGACAGGTTTGTGAATCTCCTGTCACTCCTGCGCTCTACAACCAGATTAGTGTGAGTAAAAAATGAAATGGTACTTTACCACGGCTACATTCTGCAAAGTTATACAGAAGCATGGCTGACTTCTGGATTAATCAGGAGGACACGGTAGCTATGAAGAACTGGAAACTCATACAATGATACTAGGAGCAAGGGGCGGAATGAAATGCATCTACCTTCACTCCTACTGGTTGTAGGTGATTCTTTCCCCTGTTACTTATCTCTCTAAGTTAACCCAACTGCCTCTTGACCGTTTCCTTCTTTCAATACGCTTCTGTTTTTTTTTATATGTGCCACAAATGTGGTTAAGGAACTTTTTTTTATGTTCTCCCGACTTACACCACATTGACTTGTGCATACCTGCAAACTCCCAAATTTTAGCTTTATTTGACCTGTCCAGTTTGAAATTGACTTTGATTCAATGTCTGATAATTGGGAAAACGCACTCCCTGATAGCTTTTTCAAAATCTCCTAGTTTCCATTTGTAAACTCTTGCATGTGTTGTGTCAACAACGACCTGCGTACAGATTTATTTTGCATAAGCTTTTATTTTGCAACATACATTCTCTGCAAACCTTTGGACCTACGTGCATCCCTAGTTTTTAGTAACGTAAGGGACGACAAGTGGCATGTTGCGAAGAGGTACTTGGTAGGGGGCTACAAGGAGAGCACAGGTTAATTTGGAAGGAAGATCTGAGAATCAATAGTGTGGTATGGGGAAGCAGTGATATGTCTGAAATGGTTGTGTCTGAGAGCAGAGGAATGGGTATAGTCTGTCAGGAATCTTGAATTGCAGCTGGAAGAAGCTGTGAGGGGAGCCTGGGGGGTTTAGTTATAACTGAGACCTGGAACAAGTATAATACTAGAGGTTGGAGTGCTGCATGGGGCACTGGTTGTAGGATTATGGCTCTAGCTTAATAGAATGTGTGATGTTGTGGTTCACTCGTAACTTGTTCATGGCTCTGTGCTTTAACATTTTGCATTTGTATAAACTACACAGTGGCATCATTTCCCATTATTAGCACTATTACCGAAGTGTCTTGATGGTCCTAATTATGGCAAGTTATGGTATGGATTCTATATTGTCTTGGACATCTGTTCAAAAAACTGAAATGTAGGATGAATATTCAATTCAAACACTCCCTCCACTTAATAAAAATGGTATGCCCAGCACGTGTGAAACCTATTAGAAGGGTGTTTAAAAAAATGTGCACAGCTGTTTCTCCAGATGTGCCTTTAAATAATTGAAGGACCTCATTTCACAGTGCTTTCAATCCAGAGCCTTGCAGGGTCATGCAATAAACATGATGGAAGGCATGCTTGATTAAATCTCTGCCACTGATGATCACTTCGGGCCGCATTTCAGGCCGTCTTTTTGTTGCCCATTGGCACTAGACAGAGACCTTACATATGCAAATCAGTCTTATCTTGCTTCAATAGAAACAGTCAAACCTAAACCGCCAGGCCAGGTCTTCTGCAGGTGGGAATACAAGCAGGCACAGACCTGTTTCATCCTACTTAGATCTCATCATTGAGGTATAGCTTGCGTTTTGTGGGACAGTGAGTGCAAAACACACATCTGGACACTCCGTTCACACTGCAAGAGTCTCTTTCTGGTATGGCACAGTGTGGTCTGGAATACAGCCCTGAGCAATTGCCAGTGCTTTAGATTAATTAAAGGTTTCCTTCGATCACCTTGTATGTCTGAAAAGCATACAGCACTCACTCACTGAAAAAAAGAAAAGGTACATTATTGTTTCTTCTCCCCAGTCTACATCCCAAACACTTTAATGATCAGTTGTCAAAGACCAAGGAGAGCACAGTTCAGTCATGCAGTGAATTAAATTGCTCCATCAGAGAGACTTCTTCACCTTTCACTAATAAAAAATCTCCTGCAAATCCTTGAAACCTCAGATGAGCATCAGTTAAAGTCCTCATAAATGTTTAAACGTTAGACATTGGGAGCACCATGGGCACATTACTTTCTGCAACTCTATGGGCCAAAAAACACAAAAAAATCAAAACCTTGGTTTTCACAGTCTATAAAAATCAGTACATGATCTTTGAGGATGTGGGAACATCTCGTTTTGATCCTCACAATATCGTAATGTGTGACCAGTTTCACGTCTCAATGTGAAACACCTAAAATGATCCTAAATATAATAGCTAATTAATTCAAGGGATAGATCTTTAGTGTAACAATCAAATGTGTACCATTTTTTTCTGCTGATAAACAATGTTTCAATCCTCTCTCATTAGCTTTTATTCTACATTCTGATAAACGTAAATCAATCATTGTCAAATTAGTCTATGAAAAGAGTTAATATCAAGTACAGTGAAACAATAAGAAGTCTAACTCCACATTATTAGAAATGGGGGTCTCTAGTTGGCAGAGGTCGGTCCCTTTGTCCAAATAGGGACCCTTGCTTCTAGTCAGGGTAAGGGGTATACACTTCTAAAACAACCCCTGCTCACCCCCTTGGTAGCTTGGCACGAGCAGACAGGCTTATCTTAGAGGCAGTGTGTAAAACATTTTTGAACACATACAGTAATACAGTGAAAACATTATAAATGGACACCACACCAGTTTAGAAAAATAAATAATCTTTATCTAAACCAAAACAAGACCAAACGACAAACATCCACAGTACAGTAATAAAAATATGACTTTCAGATGGTAGAAATAGTTTAGCTCAAAGCAATTTGCAGATAAACACTTTTCTCACAAAGTACCTTGGATCTTTCACGTAAACAAACAAAACAGGTCTCAGGGAAGGTAATGCATCGGTTCCTTACACTCAGGGAAGGTGATGCGTCTGTTCTTCCTCCAGGGAAGGTGATGCATTGGTTCCTTACTGCTGCACAGGGGAGGTGATGCGTCAGTTCCTTACCGAAGAGGAGGTGATATGTCGGTTTCTTACTGCGTGGGGAGGCGATTCATCTGTTTCTTACTGAGTGCCCCAACGATGCGACAAACTTGGCGGCGCGATGCGACAATCCGGAATGACGTATGAATTCTTGCAGCCACACAGCAGGTCTTGCATCAAAATCGGTGTGGTGATCTCGGACTTCGTAGATTGGTGCACTCGATGCGGCGTGCAGCGTTTTCTCAAGCCCCGGGCTGGTGCTGTGATGGTTTCTTCGGTGATGCGTCGGAAACAGTTGCGGATGCATCGCACTTCTCAAAGTTGCGTTACTTTTCCCAGCTCCTAGAAACAAACAGTCTCCAGAGGTCCAAAACAACAGCAGGCACCTTTGAGCAGGTCAGAACTCCCAGCAAGGGAAGTTCAGGGAGCTGGTGGTGAAGTATTTGTATCCCTGAGACTTCAGAAAAGGAGGCAAGCTCAGTTTCCTCCTCAGCTTCTTCGGCTCTTCTCCTTGGCAAAGGTTCCTCTTGATTCCCACAAAGGATCTAAAGTTCTGGGGTCTGGGACCCAATATTTATACTACAAAATCCTTTGTTCTCCAGTTGCAGAAAAGCCCTGTGCTTGGTTAAAACCGGTTCTGTCCTCTCTGGTGCAGCTTCCTGCAGGAGGTGGGGACAGCATTGTGGAAGGCAGACCAGGCCCATTCAGGTGAAAGGAAATCTCCTCCCCTTACTCTAAATGAAGCCCAGGGTTATTCAGCCCAGCCGTGACTCATCAGGCTCTCTGGAGACACTGCTCCTCCCCAGCCCCCGACATTCCAAACCCAGGCAGCCAATCCACATCCTAGCAGAGGCACACTGGATGGCTAAGCAAGAAAATACCTACTTTAAAAAAAATTCAAACACAGAATGTAAAAATCGCCCTCAATAAAAGATGCATTTTAACATTCTGAGTTCAGGCATATCAAACTTTCCTTTCCTACCTTGTTCCCGGGGGTAGTTATGTTTATAAAATGTTATAAGCAAACTCCCCATTCTATCCTATGGGAACAGGTAGCCTTGCAATGGTGAGAAATGAAATTGGCAGTAATTCACTATAAGGACATGCAGCACACACCAGGGCATGGCCCACCTTTCACATACACTGCACCCTGCCCACAGGGGTACTTTGGGCATAACTTAGGGGTGACTAACATGTAAGAAAAGGGAGGGTTAGGACCTGGCAAGTGGGGACACTTGCCAAGTCGACATGGCAGTACTAGACACACAGGCTCTGCAATGGCATGCCAGAGTTACATTTACAGGCTGCTTATGTGGGTGGCACAATCAGTGCTGCAGCCCATTAGCAGCATTTGATTTACAGGTCCTGGGCATACACCAAGCACTGTACTAGGTACTGACTAGTAAATCAAATCAGCCAATCATGGAAGAACCAATCCATAAGAACAATTTACAGGGAGAGCATATACACTTTAGCGCTGATCAGCAGTGGTAAAGTGCCCAGAGTCATAAATCCAATAAAAAGGGGTCAGAAACAGGAGGCCAAAAAGCAAACCATCTGGGGATGGCTGAAAAAGCCAGGTCTAACACACATGATTACACAAACTTACTCATCATGGAAGAAACAAACTACTATATTGTCTAAAATCATTAACAAAGGATATCCAGTTGCACAAATATTTTTTGAAAAATGTTAAGGCATTTCCACTGGTTGAGGCATTTACCAATACATAATGCACTCATGTAGATTGGGAAACCACACAGACCATTACATTTTCAGATATAATTATTCGAAATGGTGGATGAGTATTATAGAACCATTAGCAAATTTTCCCTAAGATGTACTAGAGAAATTCACAATCCAAAGAAGGGAATTGTAGGAAAGTGTAGTTTGTTCATTGTCATCTCTACCTAAACCCAATAGAAGTGCAAATGTTCTGTCCATCAAACTTGACAACAGTGTTTTATTGTTGCAATATCTAGTACTAGCTTCACTAGTTGAAATGAGTCCAAAGTAACGGGGTCAATTGAGGGGCCGAAGAAGAGTGTGACAAGAATCAAGGAAACTCTCCTTAACTCCTTGGACGCTCATGACGAGCTGAGCTCATCATGATGTACACCTTCATACACTCATGACGAGCTCAGCTCGTCATGAACAATGGGATTTTAAAAAAGTCAGCATTGACGATGAATGTAATAAGCATTGATGTGGTTAAAGCAGAAGGAAAGCATGGCAGGAACTAGAACAAGGAAAGAGCAAACTTTGAATAACTGAACATAGAAGGCAGGACTGCAGGATCAGTCTTAGCCTGCCGCCCCATTCGTACTCACGAAGTTGCTGAGGCACTGTCATTTTGCTGCTGTGCTTTTTATGGGTCTTTTCCTGATTGATCATTTGTTGCAGGAGTAATGTCTAGTGTGTGTGATTGGGCGAAGGACCCCAGCAGAGTCAACTACAGGGGCAGGTGGTAACCTTTGAAAGTGGTGGGGTGAGCAAAGTGCTCCACCGCTTCCAAAAAACAAAACACCCCTCCCTCCAAAGCCCATAATAAAATGCCCCTGTCTCCAAAAGCCTAAAATAAAACACACCCTCCCCCCAAAAGCCTGTAATTAAACAACCCCTTCCTCCAACAGCCCAAGATAAAACTACACTAACATTCAAAATAAATAACATTTAAATAAATGGTACTTACCCACTGCTCCACGTCCTCCTCAGTGTTCAGAAACTGCAGCCTGCTGTGGTGCTCTCCAAACCAATCTCGCACTGCTCTAGTGTTAATAACCAGCATGACAGAAGCAACAGGATTTGATGGAGCAGGTTGGCTGGACGCTCCTTCAGGCCCAAGAGGCCTGTGCCTGCTCTCCACCCAGCGGTCTAAGACAGCTCAGGATGGGGAGCTTCAAAGTGCGCATTTCAGGCTGGTGTCTCATGACTGGCAGTCAAACTGACATGCGCACTTTGGAGCGCCGGCCAGCCACTGCTCCAGTCCTCCGTGCTGCCAATCTGCAGCAAGCACATGCCCCACATCGCTCTAGGCATGGGGGGACGATGGTGAACACATCAGTAGAAAACAAAATGGCAATTAAATCATTTCATTGCCATTTTATTTTCGCACGCAGGTCCCAGAGGGAGTTAAGCGACATTTCCAGCCCTTGTGAAGAACCCACCGCTGGTGAACTGCAGTAGAAAAGTGGACCTTGTCTGCCAGCAGCTTCCAGTTTCCTGCATGTTGTTGGTAGATCCTGGAACACCTTGATAGGTGTACTTCCACTCACACTCAATGGCCACTGTCTCCTGTGAGATTTTTCCCACTGCTGCTTTCTCCAAAGTGTAAAGAGTAGGAAACCCATTATACCCTTGCAGGCTTGGGCAACTAAACTATTTTAAGTAGAAAGCCCCTACAAGGGATTTTATTTCAGGAAAATTCAATGAGTAACTTTTCTCAAAAATGTCTTTCTAAAGGCGAGTCTCATAAGAGCGTCCACCCAAGCGTCCTATGACAACAACAATGAATTCATTTCAAGAGCACAAAAACATGGGAGTATCTTATTTGTTTAGAAAAATAAGTTTGTTTATATATCAATTATTCATTAAAAAGGAGTACAAAATTGAAAGTTAAATCAACAACACATCAGGAAAAGATGTAAAATCAAATTGATCCCACAAATCATGAAGAACATCTATTCCAATGAAATTGATAATGGCATATTCCTGGTGAAAATAATGGTCACTAAAGATCAGCAAATATCTCCGACGTTTCGGTCTCGGTGGCGTCAATCCGTCAGACCATCTTCAGACAGTGGATATTGCATATAGTTCCACGATAAAGCCTTATCATGAGTATGGAGACAAATCCACATGCAGTAACGGCGAAAATCACACTGATCAATAGATCAAGATAATCAAAAAAGAGACGATAATTCAACAAGCCAGTCAGTGGTATCAATTGCGGGGGAAAGGGATTCAATCTTCCAATCACCCCTTCTATGAAATATTTATATTCGGCAAGGCGTGAGCTGCAAGCAGTCAGAACATCACCTCCCCTAGTGCTTATGCGGTGCCTGCTATGGAGGATGATGATAGGATGATAGGACGATCCCAACAGTGTGCAGGACTAACAAAAATGTAAACAAAAATATTTAGTGCAATACGTGTGAATGAAAAATATCTTAAGAATGTCTACAGCTTTAGGTATGCTATGAATATGCCATTAATATCACTTGCTGGTGATCTAAGCAGTACCGGAAAAGTGCCCCGCATCATGGTTTAAACTTACGCATTTTAGTGGTGGTGTCAGCATCACTGCACCAAAATGCATTAGTCATGCAAAATAGCTCCCTTGGGACCATCTGAGTGCAAGGCGTGCTCCAGGCGGCTGAGTTTGACCAAAGCCGCCAGTGTGTTAAAATGGGGCTACTCTGGTCATTCTAGTTGTTACCTAAAACCTCTGACAATCGCTTTTCATTTATTCACAGGCGTGGGAGGGGTGAGCGCTGGCGTCTGTGTGATAATTACCAAATTAAAGATGGGTGGGGCTTCTTCCGATCAATACAGCCCAGCCTCTGAGCTTCTCTGGACGGATTACGTGGTTTGTCTAAGGGAAGCTTGATGGGGTTGTCTGAGCATTCAACAGTTGGATCATGATTACCCGGGCGGCAGTGTGTCTCGATGGGCCCAGGCAGTCTGAGGTGGTGGGCGGATGCTTTGTTTTATATCCTTCATGTACAGTGGCGGCTGCCACTAACAAAGGGGGTGGGTGGGGGAGCGCGGGGAAGAGAGTGTGTGCAGCGGGGGAGGGGGAGTAGGGTTAATAATAATAATTCTTAAAACATACATGGGGCTGCCGGCAGCCACGCGCGTTGCATTGCTCCAGCTGGCCTCTTCCTGAGCCAAGCAGCCCCTAGGACAGACTCCCATCCAATCCTAGTGCTGCAGAGCAGCACCAGGATTGACCTGTGTGGGCAGGAAAGACACTCCGCTTAGGTCATGGAGTCTCATCTCGGCTGCTGAATGCAGCTGTGCTGGAGAAACCTAAGTGCGCATGTGTGTTTTGGTCAGCCTGAGATTGATGGATGGATCGATGCTAGAGCATTGTTTTATTTTTAGTTTGCTGGCTCTGCACCATGCAGTGGGGCGATTCTCCTCTGCCATTGCGGAGGAGCTGCACTGTTCCTGCATCCGCCACCAAAGCCGACAAGTGGCATCTCTCAGAAGCGACCCTCATGTTGCTCCGTGCTGTAGAGGACAGAAGGCTGTGCTGCTGGGATTTTGTTTTCCTTGCATTTCATGCCCTACCGGTCCCCTCAGCAGATCACTCCCCACCTGTGGCAGACATAATTTGGGCTGGCTGCTCGATGATTAAAACAGTGTCCTACCAAGATCATAACGGCAATGCCTACAACCAAGAGGAACTGGAACCTAGGGGTTGAGCGGATTCATCTTTCTTCAGCAAACTTCATCCTGTTTGTCATCAGCGAAGGTGCATCAATGAGCTGAAAGTCATACAATATTTTAGACACAAACTGCTTGGGGAGTGGTTTATTATGTGGGAAAGTAGTAAAGTTATCCATTATCAAAAATAGGCTAGAAACTTTCTAAATGTCGGAATTTACAAGGCATGTTGTTCTCCAAAGAAGCGCTTAGTGGCTGGAAGTCGTTGCTTTGTGCTGGTTTTTAAATGAAAATCCACATTCCATTTTTTTGACGTAATTGGAGCGTACTTTGTGCAATGATGCAATGTTCTACTCTTATATAAAATGTTCATTACAGACACCCCAAAGCATATATCTATGGCGTAAAAGAGAAAAAGACAGACTTATGATGTTGCTTACTGTAGATTCAGCATTACTACATCAATTCTGACTGATTTCATAACATAACCACTTCTTTAACTCACTTTAAAGTGTCACACAAAGAGTCCCACGTATGGCAATGAAAGGTCACACACAGACACACTGCCACAATGGAAGTGTCACACATAAGCATACTGAAAATTTGGCAGCTATGTCTAAGTGAAGAGTGAGAACTTGTCGAAAGGGAAAACTGCTCCACACCTCAATCCTTGAAGTGCAGTATTGTACTGCCTGACTGCCAGTGGTGATGTTCGAGTCTCTGGGGACAGTTGACACATCACCATTGGCTTCAAAGATGGCTGCCTTCAGTTGTGAACCTTCTCCGTGATAGAACAATGGGAGATGATGATCAGGCGAGCATACCACTGCTTAGTCCTAGCATAGGGTGACCAGATGTCCCGGATTTCCCCAGACATTCCCGGTTTTCAAAGGACTTTCCCGGTGTCCCGACGCTTTCCTTAATGTTAAACTTAGGTATTACTTTTGGGACAAAAGTCAAGTCATCCTGAATGGAGAACGGAAAGGTATGCTCTCCTTAAGTAAATTCTTTTTTTCTTTCAGGCAGTGCAGCAGGTCGCCTGCAGCACGTGGGGGGACAGAGTGGGGATGGAGGGAAGAGGGGCTCCGGGTAGAAGTTGTGGCATAGTTAATGTCATCTCTGTGTGTGTGTATCTGTACACATTTACAAGGCTACACAAAATCGGGACAGGCAGACATAAAAATAAGGTTAAAGGTTTTAGTCCTACTTTCCCAAATTCTGGTCACCCTATCCTAACACAAATACAAAGAATCAATGCAGTGCAGTTTGTCTGTGTCAAAATGTTCAGTCAAAACTGGCACATAGGCCATACCATCCTTTTTATTCTCAGAATGTTCACAGCCATAAATGTCTCGCCGCATAATATCAATGCACTGGTGCTCAAAAGGTATCCTCAGAAGCAGTGTGTTCTTGCTAAAAAAAAATACCAAGCTCCTCCAGTCTTCCTCCCCAAGGTCACTGAGGGTTGGAGGGGGTCTGGGTCATAAGCATTTATTTGTTGTAGTTCTAAGAGGACATGAGAGGCTACAGAGGCCACGAGGGGCTCTTACCTGCCCCCTCCGGTGCCCCGCCAGGTCTTTCTAGATTGAATCCCCACCCTCCAAGCCCCTCCCCTCTTTCACGCTGCAAAAACATATACATAAAAAGTAAATTAGAGACACAAGTGGGGTGAGTGTACTTTATTTTGAACCCACCGCAATGGCAGAGTGAGACAGCAACTCAACACAAAGTCCAAACATTGCCCCCACACTCTAGTAGGTCTGATGGAGGACAGGCCTAGCAAAACATGTCAACAGTGTAAGCATTCTGATTTGTCAATCAATTTCAGTATGCCTTACTCTGCCCTAATTACTCTTCATTTAACGTACAAGTCCACTGTTCGTTCCATTCTGTCTTTACAGAGATGTTCAACAGGCACTCTGTGGCCTGCAAAGAGCAGCAACCAAAGAGTGACAGAAGAACCAGGCCTAAGAGGGTGCAGTTCAAAGGAGTTAGCTCAGTCTGTGAGCACTTCCTTCTTCAAAGACAGCCTCTCACTTAATTGATTCTGATATTATTGGCCGGTATTAGGAGGTTGGCAAAGACAAACTACTGCTCTTTAAACACCCAATGGCGTGGCACGCTGTTTGTATCTATGGAGGCTGGAGTGATTAATGAGAATTACCCTTTAATATTGACCATTAGCATGCACTACTAATTGCTTGCGGGTCCAATCCTTTAAACGGTTCGGTTGTCACGTTAACACTGCATTTGCTTTTGATACCTTCTGTTGCTTTCCTATGCATAGTCCAATGTACACTTGCCACAGTTCTCCAGATGCATTTAGAGCTGGAAGGACTGAGCTCAAGAAAACGAGGTCTTCATAATTTATTCTCAGAAAATATTCTGTCGCTTTTCCCTTCAAAGTATAAATAAAGCCATTCCTAATGTAGCTTATCATATACATCTTTGGTGAAAATCCATCTTCGTGGAAGGAGGGGGGATGTTTTTTGCTCCAAATGTACGCGCCAACATGTTTTGGAAAAAATAAAAAATCTGCATACTAAGATGCTTCTGACTCTTGACAAAAATGTAAACTACCTTTTCAGCATAGTGATAATAACGTGTTTATCAAATCGTTCTGAGTACCCTAAGCTTCATGAGTTACTGGAGCCCAATTTTAACCACATTGCAGTTAGTTCGCAACTGTGCCTCTCCATAAATGAAAATATTCATATTGCAAATACACTGAAAAAGACTTATGAAGAAGCATGCTTTAAGAATGTGACTGCTGCTAATCAGATGTAGAAGGAGGGCCTAGAAAATCTATCATACTGTACTAACAACAATTACTAAAAACATACAACAATCTGTGAAATTGCTTACATATAGCTTATTTATCCATATTTCTAATTTCGACCTAACTACAAAAAGTAGCTTTCACTTTCTAAAATCACATTCGATAAAGCCTATTGAGTTCATTGAAATCTGGGAGCTGTAAAGTGCAAGAGGAAACATTCACCAATAGTCTGTAGTGAGACGAGACAAAGCATTGATGTTAGCAGTGGCTACGCATTGACCTCACACATTGTTCATGCAAATGATTACACAATAATTACAAAGAAATACATTCGGCCCAGTTGATAGCTTGGCTTGGGCAGTGAGGCAGTCCACAGATTAAATGTATAAGGGGTTTGATGCAATTTAGCAACTATCCATCAACAGGGTGCAAAGAAATTTAAGGTCCACACCAACAGTGGTGTTGGAATAATTTTCAGAGTGGGGGTGCTGCCATCAGTGTTACACCACTGAAGCCATAGGCATTGTGAAAAGTACGAGTATCGCAAAAAGAGCAAGTATAGCAAATGGGTCACGCCCATTCAGCAGGAGAGTGGTAAGGGTGCAGTATGTGACCGGTGGGGCTTTGTGGAATACACTTCCGCAAATATATCACTAATGGTGGTGCAGCGCATCTTCCATTTAAATGGCCACAAATGTTGCACTGACATGCATGTTTTGCAGATAAAACTATAAAGCACACAAAGGATAACGTGTGGAAATCGGGGAACCGCAAATGGTTATCATTTGCACATTACAAGGTGTCTTGATTTTGTTATGATCCAATTAAAATCTTGGTTTGCCACCACACTTCAGAATTACAAAAAAATACTTATTTTGTGCTTTCCTAACTACTGATATATTTTAAAATATGTGTACAGTTAATTTACTGGTATTTAAATGTTGTCTGATAGAAAAGAAAACTGACATCCCACAGCCTATCCGTTCACAGTCCCTATACCCCAGCAATATCGTCAGATAGTTCACTAGAAAAGTAAACACTAGTCTCCATATTAAAAGAATAATCCGCAATTTGCTGGAAAATATAGCCAGACATTTGAACTCTGGCTTTGAACATACAGCAAATGTGATAAGGTAAGAAATACATTTAAATGCATCTGTATTGCTCATCCACCTTCTGAACTCCGGGAAGATTATTTTGTGGGTGCTGCAGCACACCCTTACCCCCCTACTTTCAGCACCTATTCCCATCAAGGTTAAGTAAACAAGAAGAAAATAAATTAGGTATAAGTAAAGTAATGGAAAGGTGGAAATACCTTAAAAGTATAAATACCCATTACAAATTGCCCAACCATTCCAGAGATAGCTGCACTTGATTATGCTGCACATGTGCAGCCTCCTGTGGCCCCGCTGAGCAGAAACAATCATTACTATGTTCAGCGGCATTCCATATTCCATGGAGGAGGGCCAGGAAAGCGACAATGTAGCACTTCCCCTACCTTTATTGTGCCCCAAGAGGGCCAGTGCTGTGAGGGCGATTCAATCCTCAAGTGTGGCGCTCTCTCTTTCTATTTGCTGCTGCACCAGCTGAAGGGGAGTCGAGTGCCCGCCCAAGCATAAGAGTGAGAGAAAGGACCAGAGAAGAACAGCATTCAGAGTATGATGGGCAGCCAGGGAGCCAGCTTCGCTGTACGGGTTTTACAATAAGAAGAAAAAAAATGCACCAACAGTTGGTTACATGTCTTGTCCCGCTGTGCCCCTGGCGGATAGGAGCACTGCATATTTCACGAGTTTGTGTTGGGGGCCTCCGATAGTCCCGTGAAGTGCCCTGAAATTTTTGATGACTTCTCCCCAAGTCTCTCAGATAAATGAAGCAGCTACCTGGAGAAACACTTCTTCAGTTTATCAAGAAATCCTGGAGCTGGGGTTTGTGTCTAGAGGCTCAGGGGTGCATTGACCTTTGCTATTACTACTTACCATTTCTTTGTAGTCATATTAAAGGTAGAAAAGAAAGATTCACATACAGCACCATTTTCACTAATGAAACCTTTATTTACATGCACATTGACAATAGCATATCACTGCATATATTATCCTATGTCCTCAAAAGGTGGTACTGCCCTGAAGAGTTTTGAATACGGATTTCCACAGTGTTTGACTATATTTTGCCTTTAATAAATGGTGCCAACATAGCAAGTAGGTTTGATGTTTTATTAATTCACTCCTCATGATGTATTAGGCTTGTGGGGCGTATTGCGTTTTTAGGGTACAGGGCTTGCAGGTGTGCAGACCATTAGGACTGTCTCAAGTTCTGGTGATCTAGTGTACATTTAGGTGTAGGAGAAGGATTTTTTCGAAAGAGAACTTGTCTATTATTTGACTAAGGTGTGCGAGTAAGATGCCACCTTAGACACTCACACAGGCCATTCTGATGCTAACACAACTTACTTATGGGCAAGAAGGGGCGGGGTCTGGAGAACAGAGACGAGCCGAGCTCCATCATTTTTTGCAAGTAAATTCTGAAACTCTATTACAATGTTGTAGTTCTATTATTTTTAGTGTTGTGTTTATTAATTGCTTTCTGTATGAAATTAAGGTATTACTTGAGGGGGTGAGTATCCACCTTATATAATAACGACAACTTTTGTCACAGTGAACCCTCAAAGTCACTAAATAAACCTGAGCTCATCCCTTGGTAGCTATGGCTGCAAGCAGACAGGGTTAACTTAGAAGCAATGTGTAAAGTATTAATGCAGTACCAAAAGAGTAATGAAGTCAAAACACAAGATAAGAAAAATCCTAGACCTATCTAAAAAAATAAACACATTTTAATAATAAAAATGCATCAAATTGCAAAAATCCAATAAGGGAAACCAAAGTTATAAGTATTTAAAGTTTAACATACAGCCAAAAAGTCCAAAGTGCCAACCACAGTCATCTGTTTGACTTGCCCAGTCCCTAGGGACAAGTTCAGGCTGATCGGGATGGAGCACAGGTGGGATATAACAATCATGTTCACCCTGGTCAGATGGTGTACCTTCAGACTTAGTCTCTGAATGAAAGTAAAAAACCTTTGGAGGCATGACTGCAGGCTGTGGCCAAAGAGCGCTCCACATTGACAAAGAGCCACGGAGCGAGGCCTTGGCAAAGCCATCGATTTTTAGTTGGAATAACTCAGAGAGGAAAAATTTATAATTTGCACCCAAGAGAGATCCCTCGGCAGCTGGATACGTTAGGCACTTTTGCCTCGTGAACATTTCTACCTGTGGGCTTAGTCACCTTTTTTGGAGCTCAGATTCTTCCAGCTGGCCAAAGATGCAGACTGCCAAAGAGGGCCGGACAAGGCTAGATACCTTCTCCTCAAGGTCCTTCTGAATCAGATTTGCTCTGTGAAAAGATCCGACCTTGAGCAACCTGAATCTTTAGTGCAGATGCAATACATTTTCGTCTAATTAGCTTGGCAGGTTGGTAATGGACCTCCTGAGGTTTTGGAGCCAAAAAAATTTGAAGTCCCAGGTTTTAGGAAAAGTTAGGAAGAGAATACTGTGACACCAGTCAAGTGTCCAGGTCCATGGGGTTAGCACTTTTTGGGTCAAGAGTCAATGCAGCAGAGGACAGCAGCAGGATCCAGAGCAGGTTCAGTTCTAACTGGGCAGCTGGGAATTTGTAGAAAAGGTCTCTTGTAGCTTGTTGTCAACCTCTGGTTTGAACAGGTCAGCCTCATGACTCTTGGTGTCCACTTCTTTGTCCTGTGTTACAAGTAGAAGAGCTGGAAAATACTTCTTGGCCTCACGGCAGGAGGTTCAGTCCTCTTCTGTTCTTCCACAGGTCCAGAAGTGTTACGAGGAAGTGTTAGACATGGCATCTCTTGGTGTGTTTCCCCTGACTTTTGCTTTCTGACCTCCTGATTTTGACTCTGTTTTTGCTGGTTTAGTGTCTCTGCGCTCTTTCTCACTGCTGTCAGGGCCGGCTCTAGGCATGTGCAAGCTGTGCACCTGCACAGGGCCACCAAACCCCGGGGGCCACCACGACAATATATATCCTTAATATATTAATCCTCTGAGGATGGATAATTTTTTGCGTATCGGCCCCTGGCAGGGATTTGTCGGCCTCCGGCTCTGTTCCACTTTTAAACTCCCTGACCCCCTCCCCTCTTTACTGACCTGCGCGCTCCGCCCCGCCCGGACCCCCTCTTCCGGGCCCCCTACCTACGCTCCCTGCCCAGGGCCACCATGAGCCTAGAGCCGGCCCTGCTGCTGTCCAGTATTAAAGTGCAAGTGCTCCTGTTGCAAATTGTATTATGGATTGGTGTTTCTAGTAAGTCCCTAGTAAAGTGCACAGAGGGTGCCAGGGCCTGTAAATTAAATGTTGCTAGTGGGCCAGCAGCACTGGCTGTGCCACACACATAAGCGGACCTGAAAGGGGTTCTCAGACCTGCCACTGCAGTGTCTCAATCAATCAATCGGGGATTTTGTGACGCACACTACTCACCGCCAGGGTCTCATGGCGCTGGGGGGGAAGGAGGGATTTGAGCAGATTCATCTCATCTGAAAAGCCAGGTCTTGAGGCTCTTCCTGAATGCTTGCAGTGTGGGGGTTCATCGGATGCTGAGGAGGAGTTTGTTCCAGGTCTTGGCCACGAAGTAGGAGAAGGCTCTTCCTTCCATTCTGGCTCTGCGGATACGTTTGATTTCTGCCAGGGCAAGGGTACGTAGAAGAAGATTCTTTCATTGAAGTATTGGGGTCCGGTATTGTGGAGGGAGTTCCTACAAATTTATGTAGAGAGCTCTAGAAAAAGTGTTGTAAAAGTAAAATAAATAATGAACATACACAAGGCAGTAAGAATGAACATGATTTTTATTTTTTTAGCTGGAACAATTCCAAACTGTGTTTAAAAAAAATGAGTACTTACACGGGTTAGGATCTGCTGGCACAATGGCATGAAAATCTGTAAAGCCATGCTTTATCACACAGTGTCAGTACCACAGTAAAAGGACAGGAAAAAGACAGTTGATATAAATGCAGTCTGTATAGTATTCCATAGTCGCTAATATTCCATGACTTGGGGCCAGATCACACATCCGTTTTGGCTCTTGATAATACATACCCTTGGTGGTAAAGAAGGCAGTGATTGGTGGTAAAACATTTTACCATTTTTGTTATGAAAGTAGACTAATGGAGGTGATCACGTGTGACAAGCATATTGCTGCATTTTTATTATGTTGCATTTTTGTGGTAGTCGTGCTCTTTATTGTGCTGCTGTTTTTCAGTTGTTTTATTGTATTGTGTTGTACTGAGTTTGTTGAGTTGTGTTCCATTTTACCTTTTTCGTGTACCATTCCCTGTTCAGATGTTGTTGTGTCTTTAGGTGGTGTTTATCTTCTTTATAAGTGTTCATAGACTAACTAGTTTAGCTGACTTTGCTGTTTAAATATCACATTTTGATGTGCTTTCACAAATACACAATCATTGTAAATGCTAGCTTGAACAGGTTCAAATAGATTCGAGAAACGTCTTCCATTCTGCTGGTGCAGCTGTCAGTTGTCATTGACATGTTCAACGTCCACGTTTCGAGCAGCATTTTACGTGTAACACACACAGAGAATTTTTTCGAAGCCTTTCAGTGAAACCTTTTTTATTTCCCTCTTGTCGAGTTGGCGTGTTGAAGTCTATTGACGTTGCCCAAAGGCAACCTTCAGTTTCGTAGGCGCAGGAATTCATCTTCAGTGCACCAGTAGCTCCCTTGTTTCCTGTTTTCATGCTGGCAGTGGGGGCATTTTAAACATACAAACAGAGCAAAGCCAGCCATTTCAGCTTTCCGATGTAGGCACTCTTTACTTTCTTGCCAGTAAACCTGGCTCAGTATGCCCCCACCTCATCCCTCATCTACCCATCCCCCAGCTCCACTCTCTTTCTCCCCCACCCAGTGGTCAAAGTGGGGGGAAACAAAGTAGGGGAACTGTGGGCGGAGAAACAGAGGGCGGGAAAAACCCCGGGGATTGGGTCAGTGGGCGGAGTCAGAGGTGTGGCAGAAAGAGCAAAATAGCCCAATTTTTAGTATTTGTTTCCCATTTCACTAACTGGTTACAGCTTATTACGCTATTTCATTTAACCAATTTATACTCATGTTTATTTAAGGTTTAATATGAGTTATTGGCATTAAAATACATTCACAAAGTGGGATACGTTTCCAATCACAAAATGTCCCAAATATCCTTAAAAGTGGAATCACAAGCCATTTGTCTCCCAGCATGGAGTTTGTCATCATCACTTCTCCCCCCTTTTTTCCACAAGAGCAGTTCAAACATGAATGACAAAATATCCTACTTTGCAAATGTTTTCCCCATAATTATGGCTCTGCCATATTTGCCACATAATACATCATCTGCTACATAATCTGACGATTTGAACTAATAAATTGTTTATAACTCAAACGGATCAAAAGTTACTAAAAAATGTGACTTGTGCTGGTGTGAAGTGGAGGGCCCTTTGCAAAGGTTGACTGATCAGCTTTGTCACTGCTGCATTTTTATGTTTCACTGTAACTAATAAGGAAACATCTTTGCAGAGATTGTTAGCATGTGTAAAAATATCAAAATAATAAAGTATCAGAAACTTTACAGCACCACTAATACCAGTGTAGGGTGTCTGAGCACTTTGCATCACACATATTACACAGAGACAATCAATCACATTTGTGTAAATCACTGTATAGGAAACATTACATAAGACAAAGGACTACAAGGTGTAGGAGTCACATGACAACCATACTAATAGGCAGCATAGTTTATTAGTGATTGGTTTGGAGAAACACAAACTCAGAATTTAAAACGTAATACCATGGTTGGGGGTTCTCTTTAGTAATCAGAATTGCTTTCTACCCAAATGAACCCTTTTTTGCAACATTAGGATAATCAAAGAATAGGGAAAAAACCATAACACTCTAATGTATACCTTGCAGTTTGCATGCAGCTCTTAGATGACAGTTAATAGCTCACTGTGAGGTTCCGTGACGATTGTAAGTGGTGTTTTGGACTCGCACGAATATGGTCGAGTCTGGTATCTATGAACCGCAAATGACGAGTTTAGTGGGTGTACGCGTTTTCGCTGTACTAGCCTAAACCGTTCGTTTGTTTCGTGGGTTTCTACATCCGAGCCCACGGGTTCCATCTTAGATATGTTAACAACAAGCGGGGGTTGCTGAAAATATTTGCCCTTGAACTCGAAGAAATTTTCGGTGAGTGCTAAGGTGGCGCAATCCATGATGAATGAAGGCGGGGTGTTTGAGTTCCATTCCTCCATTCTCAGGCGTGACTCAATTACCTCTAGTGTGGCCCTTTGAGGGATGTTGGTATAAAGGGCTTCAACATCTAGGGTAATCAAGAGATCAATGTGTCTCGCGTCTTGGATAGAGTTCAGAAGCCGCAGGACATCGCCGGTGTCCTGAATATAGGAGGGGATGCGTTTCACCAAGGGTTGCAGAAAATGATCGCAAAATTTCGAGAGAGGTTCCAGTACCGAGTCAATACCTGAAACTATGGGTCTCCCTGGGACTGGTCTCGTTCCCTTATGAATTTTGGGTAGTATGTAGAAGTAGGGAACCCTAGGATCTTTTTGGTTAAAAAGGCCTGTGATAACTGTTTGTAGGCGTGGAGTTGGATCACTGGGAATGGGGGTGTAATAACGGTGGTCATTCAATTGCTCTTCCATTTCAGGATACTGATTGCCCTGGCCCACATACCCACACTTCACCAACAGGCAGCTGGACAAAAAGATCTCTGCCAAAGAGCCCCTCTTTGAGGTGAGCCCGTCGGGGATTGCACCGCCTCCCCGACGAGGAGCAACCGCCGATGATGAAGCATGACATCCTTCGGGGTGTGTGAGGCAAACATGTCCAACACAATGGATGCCCAATGGTGTTAATATACACCTTGGGTAAAGCCAATCTTCCTTAATACCCTCTAGGAACAGTTCAGCAACCCCCGCTTGTTGTTAACGTGTTCTCTACACGGGCACACGCTGATACTGGACCTTCCACCCTTTTGGGATGGTAATTGGTGCCCGTCTGATCAACTGATCGCTCTCCCTCCTTCTTGACGACTCCATCTTAGATATTGCATCCATTTTGTTTCTTGCCCTCAAGTAGCCAGCGAACGGACGCTGTCCGCTTCGCGACCCTGGGATTCCCAAAACTCTTGCGGAAGACATGTTTCCGTTGAAAGTGTCTTTATGATGAGGGGGGTGACACTGTAAAGCAGATGGCCCCGCTCGAGGCACATCTTGCCGTGTCGCTCTATTGTCTTAGCCGTGCATCTCATTAGGCACGTCCCTTTGATGCCTGTAGCTCGTGTTTCCCGATACCACCTCTTTTACACCCTTTTCCGATCTCCCCACTGTTTCTGTCTTCCTCTGCACCTGTTTCTGTTCCTTCTTCGATCTGTTTACTACCGATTGGAATGTACTAATGGTGGGAAGATGGGTTTTTACAGTTGGGAACCGCCAAACGTTTCTGTACTTATGTTCCGGGCCTTGAATACATGAAAGCAACCCCTTATGGTTTTGATGATGGGAACCAAGTTGTAAACCTTTGTGTACCATGTTAACCTATGAGCCAAAACTGTATAAAAGGAGCGACCCACAGTAGCAATTCGAATCAGGCTCCGTGAACTTACATGATATGTACTTCTCGTGACTTCTGTGTTCCCTGCAGTAATAAACCTCGAATCTTTGACGCCGAAGGAAGTGTCCCGTGTCTCTGTCATTTGTACGCCGGAACAGGTTACCCACGAAGGTTTTAGGTGTTATCCCTGGCACCGCTGGGTCTTAGCAGAACCCAGTCCTTCAGTTGGCGCCCAACGTTGGGCTGCATCAGTGGTGCCGGTCCAAGCCTGACGATCGTGAGGAACTTCGTGTGAAATCTCCGAGGGAAGGTGCACCCCGCTTCATCGATCCTGTTGTCGAAATAAGTGGCCCGACGACTTTTCCCGCGAAGATTCCCGCCTCCTGACGGCTGCGACGGACTGCTGCCCTGACTGTAGACCTGTTTTGGCGCCTGGCGTAGACCTTGGTACAGCGAGACGATAGACGGGCCTTCCTGGTGACGCCATCGATCTTTGAGTTAAGTATTTGTGGGTCGCTCCCAGAGTCCTTAGTTTTGGGTGCTTAGTTGTTGCATGGTTCCATTGCATTTGTGGTTCTTAGTACTTGGTTCTTTGTTGTGATATTTGACGTCTGCAGTCGCCAAAAACCGAGGGTTTTTGCTCTTTGCAGGGACTTTGTTAATCCTATAACCCTTGAAGTTTGTGAAACTTGGTTAGTGTGCAAGATGCCTGGCCGTAGTACTTTGTTCAGTTGTTTTAGACGTTGTGGTGCGGATTCCCAATTGGAGGACTCGTGTCCGATACCTCCGATTGGAACTCCAAATTATGAGCTATATAGCAAGCATGGGTTAGGTCCGATTACATTCAATGAGTGTTGGATGCGTTATACTAAAGATGATGGTGCCCTTAGTTGGCCACCTCATGGTAGCTTTGAGACCCCGATTCCAGATAATCTTGAAGCCAAATTGTTTAAAAGAAAATCAAGGCCGGCCATGTTTGATTCCTTTCGGTTGTGGCGCAAAGAAGCCAAACAGAAAGAAATCAGACAGATTAAACGTAATCAGAGGGATGGAGTTGTTACTACGGTAAGAAAAGCAGAGCAGTTTCAGCGAGATAAGGAGGAAAAGGAAAAGGAAGTTTTCGATAGATTGCAGCGTATGTCTGTAGATAAGTGCTATCCCGCTTTACCGGCGGATACGGATAAAAAGGAGGAAGGTACCGAGGACCCTTTAATGTCTTATCTTATGAAGTCACCACCTCCGTATGTACAGGGTACCACCGCTCCTGTGGTTCCCCCTGTTCCTGCTCCCCAACCTGCTCCTGTCCCTGTACTTCCAGCTGTCCCTGCTCCTCTACCTGCTTCTGTCCCTACTGCTCCTCCACTTGTACTTCCTCATACTCCTGCTCCCGCTGCCTCTACTGTTCTGGTTTCTCCTGCTGTTCCCTCTGTTCCTGGTACTTCTCTTGTCACCCCATTGGGTTATTCTACTACCCCGTCTACTGGACGTCATGTCCCTTCTGTTGCTGCTAACTTTTTCAATTCTCTTGGTCCGATTCTCGAGTCCGCTGGTTCGGATGGTCCTCAGAGACGAAGTCAGCTTCCCGGTAGTCGGGAACGTGACTGTCTATATGATATGGCGGTAGCTTGGATGAAATACCCTATTAGAAATCCACCACGTGTGGTACTTGACACGTTTTCTCAGTTTAATATACCGACACAGAGGTTCGTATTTGAGGAAATGTGCAAAGCTTTGCGAGATCTAATATCAGTTGATGCATCTGAAGAAACGATGTCTGCTCTAACTAACCTTCAGCTTCAGTTTTCGAGCGGAATGGTAGTGGGCAGCAATGTTCGACGTGCTGTCGAGCAGTTGCTGTCTTTTCGTCCTTCTATAATGCCTCGAGCATTGTTTGTAGAAGACATTGAAGGACCGCTAGGAGCACCTGGTCAGTATCCCATGCGTGAAGTTCCACCAGTGTGGATGCCAGGTGATAATGCTCAAGTTCCACCGATTTTGCCGCATTTTCAGAGGGTGTGGATCCATCTTCCATGGAAACGATCAGAAGTTTTGCAGGTAAAACAATCCTTGCCTGATCCTTGCAAAAATCCGGCAGGATACTATAAAGAATTATCGCAGCTCGTAGATGCTACGATAATGAATCTTGCCGATATCGATATGCTGTTTGGTAATGTCGTACCGCAACCGGTATGGGCAAAGATCCGGCAAGAAAACCACGCGGCAGAATTAGGTGGTGACTGGCCTGCTCTTGTGGCAGCAGACACCCGTCAAATTGGTGGGGCTAAGCCTGAACAGCTTATTACCGATCTCCCTCAGAGAATCATTACCCTAATGAAAACGCTTATGCCAGCTATGAAAGTGAATTGGGATAAGTTGTCCGCTTGCAAACAAAAGAAGGATGAGAGTGTCTCTGATTTCTTTACGAGATTTGAGGAGGCATTCATTGATCATAGTGGTCAGGATATGGGTACTGAGGGTGGACAGCGATTGTTTGTGGATAAGTTTGTCTCGAATTTGCTGCCTGACTTAAGCAACAAATTGCGTAATTCAGAAAGTGCTTGGGCCGTTTCTACTTCTGCTCAAATATTGGCCACAGCACAATATTATGAGAACAGAGAAAACGAAGAGAATGATCGCGCTGATAAAAAGACGAAAGAGCTCAAAACAAAAGTGTTGTTGCAGCAAGCGTATCCGCCACGTTCGAATCAGAACGATTCCCAACAGCGGAATAGACCACAGTCTCAGTCGAACAGATCGCAATCTCGGAATGACTCCTTTTCTGACAGATCTTCGTTGGGGTACAATCAGTGTGCCTATTGTCGGAACGAGGGTCATCTAAAATTCGATTGTCCAGTTTTGCGTGATCGCAACAGCTGTAATTCTTCTAGAGGAGGTCGTAGCGGCCCCCAACAAGCTTCACGTGGTAGAGGTCGTGGTGTTCAAACTGATTGTTCCAATAATTCTTCCGATTCTAACAATTGCTTCGATCAGAGTGGATCATCACAAAGCAGATCTGCTCAGTATAATGTAGACGATTATTACGTTGATCACAATGTTGACGATAGTAATTACTAGGACAGCCATGTACAAAGAGAGGGAGTAGTATCAGTTCCGGTTGATCAGAGAGGGCCTTACGTCGCAGTTGCCACCTCGGGCGTCGTTGAGCCTTTTCTGTTGGACACTGGTGCAGCGAATAGTTCTATCATGCATTCGAAACTCCCTGGCGCACCTTTGTCTGGCTTAACAAATGTTTCCGTTGGATTCTCTGGCGCCCCTGTTAGCAATCCGGTTTCGTGCCCTTTGCCCCTTACAATTGGGCCTCGTGAGCTGCAAGCTCCGTTGATTTTGACCACTGGTTGTGGCGAAAATCTTTTGGGCCTGGATTTGCTAAAACGTCTATATGCAACTTTGTATTGTTCTCCTGCGGGAGTTAAGCTTACGTTGGGTGAGAGAGTTATCTCTCCTATGTACTTATCTCTTGATAAACTTCCACCGGAATTGAGTTCTCTTCCTGCATCTTTGTGGGCAACAGGTCCCAATGACGTGGGCCTGCTTGATATCTCCCCTTATGTTGTTCACTTGAAATCTAATGTGCGTTTACCACGTATTCCCCAGTATCGTATCTCCCTTGATGGTGAACGAGCACTGTTAGCCATCATCTACGATTTGATTGAGAAAGACGTTATCGAGGAGACACGGGGAAACGTGTGCAATAGCCCTGTACTTCCCATTTTGAAGCGCACTGATCCATCAAAACCCCCTGTTTATCGTTTTGTTATCGATTTACGGGAGGTAAATAAAATTGTGGTTCCTCTGTTCCCTGTGGTGCCCGACATCACGGCACTACTCACTCTGATTCCAGCCTCTGCATCTTGGTTCTCCGTGATCGATCTGAAAAATGCGTTTTTCAGTATACCGATTGCTGAAGAGAGTAGAGATCTTTTTGGTTTCTCTCTTGGTGGCCGCAGTTTCCGGTTTAAACGTGCTCCTCAGGGCTACTGTGAAAGTCCATCGATATACAGTCAAGCCTTGAAGGGTCAACTTGATGCATTTGTGTTGCCGACCGGTGCGGCTTTAATCCAATATGTCGATGACTTATTGGTGGCTGCAGACACTCAGGACATTTGCAAAATTGCCACGGTGTCGTTGTTGCAACATCTCTGTGACTTACATCACAAGGTGTCACCTTCTAAGCTACAATATTGTTGTCAAGAAGTAACCTATCTAGGTCACTTATTGTCAAAGGAGGGAAGAAGGTTGACCCCAGAGAGAATTGCAGCGATTGCCCGAATGACTGTGCCAACAACTCAGAGAGATGTGCGTGCCTTTTTAGGTATCACGTCATACTGCAGGCAATGGATCCCAAATTTTTCATTGCTAGCGAAACCATTGGTGGCTCTTACATGCAAGGATGTTCCAACTCCTTTGCCATGGACGGAAGAATGTCAGAAAAGTTTTTCTGAACTGCGTGACGCATTGTGTTCGGCTCCTGTGTTAGGTACCCCTGACTACAGTAAGCCGTTTACACTATACGTTCACGAGAGGGAAGGTTGTGCGTTGAGTGTTTTGACGCAACAATTCGGTGGTAAGCAGCGTCCATGTGCATATTTTTCCTCGACCTTGGACCCAGTAGCAAGAGCATTGCCGAGTTGTCTCAGGGCAACAGCGGCAGCTGCGGCGTCCATCCGACAATCTGCAGGATTGGTCATGGATAATATGCTTACGGTGATGGTTCCGCATGCAGTTGACACTCTCTTGAATCGTACTAAAACTCAGCATTTGACGAGAGCAAGGTTGTCTGGGTATGAGTTGACGCTTTTGGCAAGTCATATTCAAATAAAACGCTGTAACGTCCTGAACCCGGCGACTTTGTTACCAATCAGTATGGAATCAGATGAAGTAGCAGCCCATGACTGTTACTTACGGACTGAGGAGGAAACCAAAGGTCGTGTGGACCTGAAAAATACTCCTTTGGATAATCCCGATGGGACCTTGTATGTGGATGGGTCATGTTTTAAATTGCCGAATGGTGATGTAACGACCGCGTATGCTGTAGTGACATTGAGTACGGTTGTGGAAGCTGCAAGATTGAATCAGAATTCTGCCCAGGCTGCAGAGCTGATTGCTTTGACTAGAGCGTGTGTGTTGTCGAAAGGGAAACGGGTGAATGTGTTTACCGACAGCCAATACGCTTTTGGCGTCGCACATAGCTTTGGACGATTGTGGCGAGAGAGAGGTTTCATGACGTCGCATGGCACTAAGATTCAGCATGGGCAGCTTGTGAATGATCTTCTGGATGCACTTACATTGCCTGAGCAGGTGGCGATTGTTAAATGTAGCGCGCATCGTAAGGTGACGGATGATGTTGGCCGTGGGAATGCGTTTGCGGATGAGACTGCTAAGGAGACTGCCCGGAACCTTAGCACGAGGATGTATGTGACGAGTTTGGTAAGGTGGCCTACAGAGACTGGTATGTGTGAGGATACCATCGAGAGTGTGAAAGCGATACAGATTGAGGCCACCGAGACTGAAAAGGTGAAGTGGAAAGAGAGTACGGGAAAGTTGGATGCGAATGGTTGTTGGATTGATTTGTCGGAGCATAAGAGATGGATGTTGCCAGATGCGTATGTGCTAGCCGTTGTGACGATGGCACACGGGTTAGCACATATTAGTGCGAAGGGTATCTGTAAGTTGTTGTCTCCTGTATGGAAGAATGACTGTATCACCAAATGTGCTGAGAGACTGGTTAAGAATTGTATGATATGTATGATGTACAACCCTGGAAAAGGAACCCCTACACCTCCTGGCCATTTTGCACCCCCTTCATGTCCCTTTGAAGTAATTCAGCTAGACTTCATCCATATGGAACAATGCAATAACCTGAAATACATTTTAGTTGTGGTTTGCGCATTCTCCCGATGAATTGAAGCCTACCCTCTCAAAGACAACACCGCTTTGTCTACTGCGAAAATCCTGCTGAAGGAATACTTTCCTCGGTATGGAATGCCACGAATTGTATGGTCTGATAACGGAAGTGAGTTTGTGGGGAGTGTGATGAAGAATGTGTGTAAGGGCCTTGGAATTACTCAAAAGTTCCATAGCGCCAATCATCCTCAGTCAGCGGGTCTGGTTGAGGGTTATAATGGCACGCTCAAATTAAAGCTGGCGAAGATTCAGGCTACAACTGGCCTTTCATGGCCTGATGCTTTGCCTCTAGCTCTGTTGTCAACAAGGGCGACTGTACACTCCCGAGTAGGGCTCAGTCCCTATGAAATAGTGTTCGGTCGTCCTGCAAATGTTTGGGGGGGTCCCTAGACCGAATGTGTTCTCTGACCTTGAGTATCCAATGTTGATCGATTATCTGCATGATCTGACTGCTAAACTGAGGTTAATTCACCAATAGGTCTTTGAAGCACTGCCGACGCAGACGGAGGGTCCAGGCCACCAGCTCCAGCCCGGAGACTGGGTGGTGATTCGAAATTTTGGAAGAAAAAGAAATCTCGAACCCCGCTTCACTGGACCCTACCAAGTATTACTCGCCACGAGGACTGCAGTTCGTTTGGAAGGTCGTAAACACTGGGTGCATGCCACCCACACCAAAAAGGTGCCTATACCTTTATCGGCAGACTCGTGGGTGAGGAAAGGCATTGCTTCATCGGAAACCGAAGTTGCACAGACTTTCGTCCCTTTCAGCGACGCTCAACTTGTTGGAGAGCCCTCAGTGCAGCAGAAAGACATTGTTGAACCCTTACCATCAACAAACTCAAGATCTGAACAATTGACTAATCAGCAGAACTCTGTCCCTCCGTCGGATCAGTTGTTTGACGAACAGACACGTCCCGGGAAAACCCGATACTTTCTGCGATCCAATACCAAGGACAAATAAAAGCTTTTGCTTTCCCATTTTTGGCATTCACATTACCCCATTGATACCATTCAGTCTGAACACATTCGTATGATTTGGGTTTTTGTAAATATTGTGAGTTTGTTTCCATATGTGTTTTTGCTTCCACAGCTAGGAGATTTTGTATATACTTGTAAATAAAATACCTTGCATTCGGGTGAGCCGTAAGGCCGCGCGTGTACTTCCTTCTGGTTAGTAGGTCTTGACACTAGGTCGAAGGCCGTCGGTTCCTGGGAACTCCGGGGGATTGACTACTGCTACACAGTACGAAGTGCGTCAAGAAACGTTGCGGACGGTTTTAGAGGATGCCTTTCTCTAAGCTAGTGGATTTGGAAAAAGCTCAGGCGCAAAGATTCAAGTTGCAGCAAATCACTCGTACCAAATGCTTCATGTTTCAAGTGTTCCTTTTGTTTCTAATTGTTTCATCGCTATTGGTGGGTGGGGTGTATTGCCTGATATTGACGTTCTTGCCTTCTGCCTCACCTACCCCTTCTCTTGAGCCTAAACCTACCTCTACTGTTTCTCCTCATTCCTTCCATAACTTACCCCAACACGAACAAGCTAGACGTGCGGAATTCATGAACAATTCCTTCATTCAGCTCCTTCATCAACATCAGTTGGTGGTTAACACTACCAATTGCTGGGTGTGTGGGTTGATGCCGCATACCACTGATAAGGGAATACCGTACCTGGTCCTTCCTTATAGTTCCCAGGGTTCAGCTCGAGCATTCCAAACAATGTTTCGAAATGCACTAGATTCCTACCCCAATCGAGAGCCACTTCCTCCGCATTTTGGTCCTGGTCCGTACCACAAGCCTTTGGCTATAGCGATCGCTGATTTAGATAGGGATATCTATGAGCCGTCGCTCATCCCAGAGGAAGAGGTGCGAGCCTATAGGGACTTGAGTGAGGCTGAGTATAGTGCGCTCGTGGGTGAAAGACAGCTTAGAAGCTCGTCTCCAATATGGATCGTACCCCACCTTGGTAATTTCTGTCTAAAAGGTCGTGGCCGAAGATCGAGAGCATATCTTGGAGAGAGTGCTTGCTCCGAGACGAATGTTTTACCGATGCTCTCTACCCCTGTGTTTCTGACTGCCAAGGGTACGTACTTTGTTTGTCATGATCGTGCGTGCACATGGTTGCCCTCCGACTTTGCGGGCACATGTTACATTGCAAATTTGTTGCCACCGACTTTTACAGTCGCCTCCGATTACCACAAGACTCGAATTGTGAGGGGCGTGATTAGCGAAGAGGACACTGCCGGTCAAGAGGCAGGAGACTTTTTCAAAGGTTTCTTTCCGTTTTGGGGACCTATGGTCAATAGTAGGAACCTGAGACAGTTGACCAGAGTGGTGGAATCGACAGCTAATATCACTGCCAGTGCCCTTGGTAACATTACGGCAGAACTTCAGGCGGATAGGCTCATGACGTTACAAAACCGAATGGTTTTAGACATTGTTTTAGCAGATCGAGGTGGAGTATGTAAGGTGATCCATTCGAGCTGCTGTATTTTCATTCCAGATAACGCTCCGACTGTCTATCAAGCCATCTCGAAGTTGCATAAGATCTCCGATTCCATACACGTGGATGTAGGAAATTGGACGCTACTTGGGTGGTTTTGGGGCCTAATGTCGACCTGGGGTTGGAAGATTCTGATGATCATCGGGGTTGTTGCAGCATTTCTGTTCACGTGTTGCCTTTGTGTACAGTGTGGTCCTGCCTTATGTGGCCTCTGTGCTACGACGTGTATAAGACAGCCGCCTGTTACCAAAGCAGCTCAGTTGGATAGAATGATGTTGCAGCAGCATCTAGATGGTCTGATGAATATCGAGTATGATTCCGACTAGTGCTTGCCTACATGAGGGCAAAAGGAGCGTCTGAGGTTCTGTGACGATTGTAAGTGGTGTTTTGGACTCGCACGAATATGGTCGAGTCTGGTATCTATGAACCGCAAATGACGAGTTTAGTGGGTGTACGCGTTTTCGCTGTACTAGCCTAAACCGTTTGTTTGTTTCGTGGGTTTCTACATCCGAGCCCACGGGTTCCATCTTAGATATGGCATCCATTTTGTTTCTTGCCCTCAAGTAGCTAGCGAACGGACGCTGTCCGCTTCGCGACCCTGGGATTCCCAAAACTCTTGCGGAAGACACGTTTCCTTTGAAAGTGTCTTTATGATGAGGGGGATGACACTGTAAGACAGATGGCCCCGCTCGAGGCACATCTTGCTGTGTCGCTCTATTGTCTTAGCCGTGCATCTCATTAGGCACGTCCCTTTGATGCCTGTAGCTCGTGTTTCCCGATACCACCTCTTTTACACCCTTTTCCGATCTCCCCACTGTTTCTGTCTTCCTCTGCACCTGTTTCTGTTCCTTCTTCGATCTGTTTACTACCGATTGGAATGTACTAATGGTGGGAAGATGGGTTTTTACAGTTGGGAACCGCCAAACATTTCCGTACTTATGTTCCGGGCCTTGAATACATGAAAGCAACCCCTTATGGTTTTGATGATGGGAACCAAGTTGTAAACCTTTGTGTACCATGTTAACCTATGAGCCAAAACTGTATAAAAGGAGCGACCCACAGTAGCAATTCGAATCAGGCTCCGTGAACTTACATGATATGTACTTCTCGTGACTTCTGTGTTCCCTGCAGTAATAAACCTCGAATCTTTGACGCCGAAGGAAGTGTCCCGTGTCTCTGTCATTTGTACGCCGGAACAGGTTACCAACGAAGGTTTTAGGTGTTATCCCTGGCACCGCTGGGTCTTAGCAGAACCCAGTCCTTCAACTGTTCTATGTTAGGATCTTAAATGTATAACTGCAAGTAACAATAGGGTCTCTCTGGCAAAGCAGTAGCCCACTGACCTTTTTACATTATGTGCACTTTGTGATCTGCATGGTACATGTTCTTAGCAGCAGGCACATTAACGCTCTGTGCTTTCTTTCCATGAGTCAAAAGCCCACTAGACAAAAAAAACATCTCCCTCTACTAAGAACATTAATCACTGGAGTTATCATGACATTTTCTTGTTGCCGAAAATTGTTGGAGGCCAGGAAGGAGGAAGTAAGTGCTTTTAAAACCATATTTTACTTGCAAACATAACGCCCCCACCTGAAGTCTGCGCCATACGCGGTCAGTGCAGGTAACAGCGGTTGGGGGGTGGGACCGGGTAAGGGGGGATTTCGAGTGACGATGCTGAGGGAAAATTAATTATTTAATTTTCCCTCAGCATTGTCCCTCGAAATCCCCCCTTACCCGCCCCCTCTGTCCCACAACTGTTACCTGCACGGACCGTGGATGGGCAGGGCTTGGTGCGGCTGCACTGCCCTAGAGCGATCCTGCTCAAGGGTCCTGTGACCTCAGTGACAGATTCACTGTCACTCTGTGGTGTGCTGCTTCATAGGCCTGCCTGCAAGACTGGAGGTAAACTTTAGAATGAATTGTGGTGGACAGGCCTTCAAGGTTAACCCACCCTTGCCACTGCTAGTGTCCACCTGTTGGTGCTAGGACCATGGCTTTTAAGATCTTGCGGGTCTGCTAAGGTCTAGCATGGGAATGTGCTCCCTCAGGGGGAATGATCTGGAGGTCCGGTCATGAAGGCTGAACCTGGTTCCCCAGTTCCAAATTCAGCAGGTCTGACCATATTGCCACCCCTTTCCTCCCCTTTGAACACCAGACTGCCCCACTGAGAGAAACTTGCACTGCACTGACCCACTATACACACCTGGATGTGACTCTTAACTTAGCCCTTACTGAACCCAGAGCTCGTGGGTCTCGAAGGTCTGGTGACTCCCGTGCGTCACCTCCCGGCCCCTTGTCCGAAATAAATGTGTGGTTATCCGTTCTGTTTCTTGAATCAAAGCCCTTTAATGAAGTTGTTGGGCTTGGTGTGGAAATATTGAAGTGGAGCGGAAATAGCCCAGACGGGCGATTTGAATTTTTACTGTTGGTCATTTGATTAGTAATTGTGGGGAGAGGACTCGTCGGATAGTAGCCCTCCTGCGGGTCTGCGCATGCAGAGAGTTTTAGGGTGACATTGGGCTTTGTTTGTGCATCTGTGCTTGGCGGACCCTCCATTGGCTGTGTTGGGCTGTTGGATGTCTTTCTTTCACTTGGAGACTGATCCTTATTATCAGCTTCTGTAATGGCCTTAACAAGTGAGTCCAATGGGACCTTGTTTTCCGTTCTTGGAGCTGGTCGTATGTCAGCCCCATGTTCGTGGTCATTGCCCCCCGAACCAAAATATGAACCTAGGCTTAGAGAGCGCCGGGTCACTGGGGCGGTGGGTGTCGTTAGTGCATTTGATGTTTCCTTTGTGCCCTCAGAGCGCTCGTCGCTAGGCGCTATGTCATGGTTAGTGTCGCCCACTTCCTCTCTTGTGTTTATTTGGGCATTCACTATAAATTGATTCATCATTTTGTTTGTGTTTATTTGGAAAATATCCTGCAGGTGCTGATTAGTCTCATGAGGGTTGTTGCTCTGAGTGGTGTTTTGAGGCAGCAGGGCTTTGGTTAAAGAAGTCACCGACTGGGACTTTCTTTTGATGCTAATATCCGTTTTTGACTTCTGCTTCTGCAACGCTGATGAGGCAGATGATGTAGCTAAAGTTAAAAAGTCGGTGATCTTGGTGTTTTTGAGGCCTACGGTCTTCTGTGGTGTTTTGGTATTGAGGGTGCTGACGATGGAGTCGGGCGCCTCTAAAGTAACCTCTGTTGAGTCCTCGTCAGATGAGTCGTTAAGTTCCTCACTCATTTTCTGGCATGATGGTTGTTTACTTTTACTTTTGCTTTTGCTTGATTTAGCTAATGGGTCTGTTCTAAGTGTCCCTGATCTCATAATGGGAATCAAAATGTGGCTCTTTAGGGGAACCTGCCCTCTGCTCCTTTTGGCCTCTCAAACTCCCAATTGCGTGACCTAAGCAATGGAGTCCCGGCTGGGGTTTTGAGTGGCGTCGCTCGTTGTCGCTCGTTGTAGCACTGTGACAGACCGACTCGCGCCTGGCGTTTGTAAGACGTCCAATCCTTATGGCGATTCGCCCGTACCCAAAACCCAGCGCCCAACGCCTGGCACCCGGCTCACTAATCACTTGCCGCCTCTCACCTTGTCAACTGGAGGGCTGTGGTGCACTGTGGGGCGCTGGAGAAACCACAGGACGCAGGGCACTCAGTTGGGCACTCAGTTGCTCAGTTGCGCACTTCCGGAAGGCTGTCGCTGCTCTAGGGCTGTTAGAGATAGTCTGGCAGTTGTCTTGGGTGGAGGGTGGTTTTGCTGGGTATACACCCGTTACAACGCATCTTTTACTCCGCACTACCATTACAACGCGACTTTTACAACGCATACCATTACAACGCATTGCGCTGGGGGGCGCTCTAGGATAGGGAATAAGTATAATTTACTATCCAACACCTTCCCTAGGGTCCACGGGGACTGGAGTTAGAATAGTAAATTATACTTACCACTATCCAGCACCTCAAAGCGCTATGCGTTGTAATGGTATGCGTTGTAAAAGTCGCGTTGTAACGGTATGCGGAGTAATAGTATGCGGAGTAACATGGTACATCCGTTTTGCTGTTAATAGATTGTTAATAGATTGAGTAGATTGGGTGCTAGCTGCTGGCTGCTGGCTGCTGGCACACCACAGGCTCCCCTCTCTCTGCAACTCTCTGCCACTCGTTTGCTCTCTGCTACGCTCGCCTTTCCCAGTGCCTGTCCACTTCTCCCGGCACCTGCACCTGCCTTGACAGCTGCTGCCACTGCTCTCTGCACCGGATTTTTTTGCAGGGGCGCCGGCAGCCGGCAGTGGCTCTCCCAAGCCGCACAACAGGACACAGCAGGGCACAGCGGAACACAGCGGGACGCAGCCAATCCACTCGCTCCGGTCCACACGACCCACCTGGCCACGGTGGACGGCGGTGAAAGAGGAGCCGGCGAAGATCCCCGGCCCCGGCAAGGACCACAGCAGGCTGCTCGAACAATGAGCAGCGGTCGTCGCCACGACCCCCTCGCTCTCTGCAGGCAGGCAGGCAGGCAGGTAGAGCAAGGCGAAGCAAATTGCTGTGGTCTGGAGCCTGTTTTCTGAGGCTTGCTCGCCACTCGGCGTTTCTGGTGTTTCTGGCGTTTGCTGTCAGTTACAGCTCTCTTGCTCCCTCTAGCGACCAAGGGAAATCCAAATGCCAGATGTGACTCAATACAAATTATGCGCTAGCAATATGCTGCCCAAAAAAATAATTAACATCATCCTAGTAAAAGCAAACACTTGAAGGGAATGCAAGATTAAGTAAAGCACATGAACTGTAAGGAGGAACAACATGGTTACCATAATGCTTTTACACTCACTTTTCAGAAATCCGTGTGTGCTTTTGCCTGAAAAGTTAAGGCCATGACTACCCGGCACGGAAGGGACCCCTTTCAATGTCCATTGCTTATATCCTTACAAAACGCAAGCAGTATGGTTTAAAAAGACCACATTCGTGAACACACAGCCGCTGTACACATTTTGTTTTCCAATTCACCCATCAAGCATGTATTTCAGTACATCCAGTAATGGTGCATTTTCCCACTCAATTAAAACAATGTTGTTCAAAGAGAGACGAGAAAACAACAGTAGTGCTTCACTGGCAAACACTGTAAAGTGGCGCTAATGTGTTCAGGTGTGAATAAATCAACCTGGCCACCTTGCAACCACTCTGTATTACTTTAGTTAGTTATTTTTCATATTTTAAATGTTTTATTTCTCTCCACCCCGAGGCTGCACTTAGAAACTGAAAAATGCCAGAAAAAGATGACGTTTCCAGCAAAAGTGTTTTCCCTTTTTGGATCCATTTCACAGGGGACAAATAAACGAAAGGAGGAAATAGAGGGTAATACCTGTTTCTGGAAGTCTCGGTTTTCACTAAATGAGGAAGAGCGAGACAGAAAGAGAGGGGATAGGGGGAACAAAGAGAGGGGGGCAGCTACCAGCAGCATGAGAACTGGACACTCTCCTTGTCTATTCTGGACACGAACGAAAAGACAGACCCCTAGATTCATCAAAGTCCCGTTTTGCGAGTCCTTAATAGCGTTTATTAAGGAATTGCTATTAAGGACTTGCAAAATGGCATTCATGTAGGAATCGCTAAATAAATTGCGATTCCTACACATTCCTTATTTGCGATTAGCAAATTGCTAATCGCAAATAAGGAATAACTCCCCATTCATTCCTATGGGCCTTTATTATTTGCGATTAGCAATTTGCTAATCGAAAATAAGGATGCGATTTCAAGGGTTCTAGGGGTGTCCTAAGGACACCCTGTAGCACCCCTGAAATGTAAATTTTAGACTCATGTTGCGCACACACATGTCCAAATGACGTGTGTGTCTAACATACAACTGAGAAAAATGCACAAAAGTGCATTTTTCTCAGTTTTCGCTATTTACCACGAAGTCAGACTTCGCGGTAAATAGCGGCAAAAAATAGCGAAATCGCAATTTATTAATGGTTCATGAATAGCATTTAAGGAATCTCAAATTGAGATTCCTTAAATGCGATCGCAATTTGAAAAATCGCAATTTTTTGCGATTTTTCAAATTGCGAGTTCATGACCCATTGATGAATTCCAAATGCCATTTTTGCGGCGCAAACGGCCGAATTCTGCGATTCGCACAGTTTGCGCCCGCAAAAATTCTTCATGAATCTAGCTGAGAGTCCTTTTCCTTCTCTTTACATTAAAGACACTATGGAGAAAATACTGCATGAATGTAATGTGCCCATTAACAATTTAAAGTTCATGAACCAGCGACATCGGATGCACATAGCAATGTGTCTCTTAGAAACGCATCTTCTGGCAGCTGGCAGTTTGTAAAAAGAGCTGGTGCTTTGGGTTTTAGGTTATAATTTGCGAGGGGGTGGGGGGGGGGCGAAATTTCGACTGCCACAGTGAATAATCTGGCAATGGTAACAACCTTGCAGATTATTTTTTCATTTTTTTGTAGTTTTTGCAAGTTTTATTGAACTTGCGGAATAAGATGTCTGGTGAAACTTTTCTTTATGTGATATTTTTTTTGTTTACTTTTGCCCTCAGCAATACTAGTCGGCGTGGGAAGAGGGCAGGCTGGGAGGCAAAGCGGCGCCTTAGGGGGACTACGGCTAATGCACCCCAGGGGCTCCTAGACAGACTGGCAACGGAAGTGAGGGAAAGGAGTCAAGGTGATGGCAGTAGCGGCTTGTGCAGGTAAGTGTGGTGAGCGGGGTGAAAGTGACAAACGATGAATAGGGAATGCGGCGAATGTAAAGTAAGTAGTTTTATTTATTTTACATTCCCTATGCCGGCGTTTGTCACTTTCACCCCCTCCCTGACCTCTGTCCCCCCTCACCGCGCTTACCGGCTCTGCCAGCTTCTGGGTGATGGGAGAATGAAACAAAGAGCGGGCCAGCCGGGCCTGGAAGGGAATGGCAAACACGTCCCTTCCTTCTCTTTCCTTCAGCCCAGGTAGGTTGCACTACCAGGGCACAAAACCCCCTTGTATGGCATTGGTGGGCTTCTTTCAAAAAGCAGGCAGTACCCTGGTGGCGGGTGTGACCTCCCCTGAAAACAAAAAGCAGGACCTGTAAGTCAAAAGTCAATTACTGACTGTAAGTGTTGTCCCAACCACACCAAACAGGGTAGCGTGTGTCGCAACTGCAGCAGACGAGGGGTTTGGAAATGGCAGAGGCAACACCAGTAACCTGCATCACTAACACATAAGGGCAGCCTGCAGGGCGTTGGATGTTAAAGAGTTGCCATAATGGAGGTCCCTGGGATGCCAGATGACAGGGACACTGAGGGGCGATAAAAAGAGCCAAAAGAACTAGGCATAAGCGCCAAGCAGACATGGCACTTGAAGCCCCGAAGCTGCCCCGCACAACCCAAGAGCCCTTCACATCCAATCCTCAGACATGAACCTGCGCCGGATGGTACTGTCAAATATGATGTACTTTGTTGACAATTAGCTCAAGACTGGGAAGCTAGGATTCATAACTTTCTGACTCATTTAGGACTAAGGTTTAGTATATTGCATGATTTATGGTGCATATCAATGATTGATTCCCGTTGTGATGATTTAGCACCCTTTTATTTGTGACTGACAAATGTTAATAAACTGCGGCCTTTTACCTCCACCCAAAAGGCTTGGTTTTGTTGAGGTCACAGCTGGAGGAGGGAGTAAGGGCCAGGTCGCCCAGGAGAGCCCGCCTGGGGTTGGTTAGCATCTGCAGGCTGGATTACATATACTCCCGTGTGCTGCTTATTTGCTGCAAGCTTCTATTTAGCCCCACCTTCAAATTAAAAGTTATGCCTTTTTGATCCCTGTATCTTTACTGAGGTAAGTTCTATTTTACAGAAGTAAAACTTGATGCTAATATTTCACCTCTGATACACATTTAGAGTTTCTGCTGCTGCTAAACAGCACTCACCAACGTAAAAAAAAAAGAGCAGAGTTACTCGTCCTTTGTGCTTAGCATGGTGCTAAATAAAACCTCTGTGCACAACAGACCACCCACACAGCTGAAGTTGTCCAACCCCCTGTATTTATGCTCCAGTCAGGGCCGGACTGGCATCCTAAAGCAGCCGTGGCAATTTTGTTGGACCAGCCCCTGGGACAGCGGAGAAGGGGGTTGGAAGTCTGAAGCATTGATGATTTTGTTACTAGGGGCTGATATTTTATTTATAGTACTTATAGAGCGCAACATTCATCCCGGGGGATATTACGGCGCTAGAATATTGCAGCACCACTGTTAAACCGCCCTTTAGTATCAAAACCGTCTCCCACCGCTGTAACCCTCCCCCCCCCCCCCCCCCCCCTGGGGCCCGCCTGATGCCCGCTAAGGCCAGTCCGGCCATGGCTCCAATCAAATCTTATTTTTACAAAGGAAGTCCTGGGTGCCCTTCTCCTTACCTGCTGCCAAAAAGTAGACTTACAAAGCTGAGTTCACCAGGTGCCGTTTATTTCTTAGTTTCATCACATAGTCTGTATTCAACAGGCCTGCTGAAAGACTCATTTCAAGCTGCTCACCCATGCAATAAATTGCTTTGGTATCAGGTTTTCTATGCCTCTTACCCTTGGTAAATACACTAAACACTCCATGAATATAGTTTTCTGTGCATTCCAGACATGCTGTGGGTATTGATGGATGCCACCGGCAAATAAATTGTTAAATCTTTGACTGCAAAGGGATAAGCTGTTTCATCTATAATATATCCCACAGAAATGTTCATAATCCTTAACGCAAAAGTCTGCATGGACCTAGATTATGTTAACACAAATGGGAAATGGGTGGCGTAATATACTCCAAAGTTAGTTAACCACCATGGAACATGTATGAAGTCATCAGCATTCCTTAGAGGGTGAGAGAAAAGGGCCTAGTCTTTATTAGAACCTGCTTGTTTCATGGGGGAATCTAGGCGCTCCCTTGTTTGTGCGGTGCATTGGAGTTTTGTTTATGGCATGTATGAGTCTTTCTTAACAGGAGTGCTCTAGTATGACCAGAGCCGAGAATCCATGTTTAGAAATAATGCTTACTGACTCCCTACAGACAGCTGGAAAGTAGTGTGTTTAAGTGACTTGTCAGTGTGGTGTTGTGGGTGCTAGGCTCACATGCTGATCAGTAAGACACTCAGTATCAGTAGTAGGGTACTGGTAACTGGCCACGAGCATGTGAACCTGGGACCTTTTATTAGCAGGGTCACCAGGGCCGGACTGGGAACCAAAACTGGCCTTGACAAAGTGCTCGATTTTATGCTGCAAAAACGGCCCTGTAACAAAAACGCCCCCCAGGGGCCCAAAACCAGCCCCACCCATGCGGCGCACCGGGGGATTGCCCGGTGCCCGCTACGGCCAGTCCGGTCCTGAGGGTCACGTCACTCGGGACGCCTGTGATGGATTGGTGTGGGGTGCATGTGTGTCCACTCCCACGAGGGAGTGGCCGACTAACCAAGTGTCTCCTGAGACACTGGAACGTGTCCAGCACAAAACTACAAGGAGGAGAAAAAAAGCATTCAGGCTCTAGAAAGTTTTACATGTGAATCTCAGCCAGAAAAAACAGAGCTCCTGCCACTGGGTGTATCTGAAAAGAACAAAAAGTACAAAGCTATCCCAAGCTATCCCAGTAGAATAGGAAATGCAAAAAGAAACCACAGAGAGAGTCAAATCATGACATTGCTACCTGTCCCAAGGCACTGTAATTTAGGCTGAAAGGGGGGTTCGCTGGAAATGGCGTCGTAATTAATTTCAATGTGAACAAGAATTATTGTTCCTCCCTGGACGGCAAAACAAATCAGGTTACAAATAACGAAGCTTCTGCATTGAAGGTCGTGAAATAATCCAGTTTTTTTTTTAAATTGAAAAAGTTTTATTGTTTCAGTTAATTAAAACCATAACAATACATTTTATAAAATCAACTGCGCATTTAAAATTTCCTTTTGTATGGATACATTCTCTATTAATTCATTCTAAAACATTCTGATTCTAGTGCTAGAATTTGTTGTTAAAAACAATTAAGCAGTCCATGTAGTTTATAGTTCCTTATAGTTCCAAGAGTTCTAATATTTATACATTATTCAGTTCAAAAGAGCCCTCTCAGTGCACTAATAATCCAGTTGATTCAAAAGTAACAATGAAGTTAACAAAACGGAGGACTTCATGGCATCGCGGACAACGGGTTTCAGTTTTGGTCTTTCTTTTTATAAAATCATTATTCACAAGTGCGGTAGACCAGGTGAATTGAGCAATAATTCAGACTCTCATAATTCAAAAGGCTGGTATTAAACGGAATAAACTGAATAACACTGTACTCATTCAGAGTGTAGTGAACAATCCAGCAAAAATACCCAACTGTAATAGTCAGTTTATTGCTTGGTTTTACTGATGAATTGGAAGAAGCCGTTTGGAGGTGAGAGTTAGAACTTTCAGGAAAATGACCTTTATGTGAAAATAGAGAAATAGATTTAGGATTTTCCGGGTAAAATAAAGAAACCTACCATGCAATCTAATCTGTTCCTTTTTTCAAAAGTAAATATCTGTGCAACTGCAGGAAGGCGGAATACCTTGCACACTGTCTTGGCCCTGCTGCTAGAATTCTGACTGCAGTCAGTCCATCTCGCGGATTTGTGGATTGTCCACAATTGTAAATCCAGTCTGCACATGGTTATTGACTCTTGACTCACCATGAAGGAATTACCTCCAACCAAATATTTGTTGTACATGCACCTTGCATTTATGTGTACCGACGACGTTTACGAATCTTACCTATAGTCTATAAAGTTGTATGGGATTAAGTATGCCAGGTAAGAAATTTGACAATAAACATTAAGTAGAGTACCAGATGCCCATGCATATGCATAGCACTACTAGAACCATAAAACGACTTCCTAAATGCTAATTTAAACATAGTAAAACTGCAATATATATATGGAGTTTATGTTTACAGTTTGGCAGGATCATTTAGATGTCAATAAATTATTATAATTTTCCTTTGTTGAATGGATGCGGTTGTTATGTGCAATATACAATTCAATGCAAGATAATGTGATTGAGATCAACCTGCTAAGGTGCTCATCAAGGAGCAATTGCAGCTTCTAAGAGACAGTTAGTTCAGTTGTTATAAGAACTATAATGTTTTCCTCAGATCGCGTTTGAAGACAGAATGCATTGTTTACCAATCCATTCTCTGACGCTCAAAAAAAATCCTTTTTCAATTTATAGGCAGATTGAACATTATGCAAGCGACCTTCATTAAAAAAAGAGTGTAATTAGGTGAAAGTAACATAGCGAGCACTCCCATGCTTGTATAGGATCTCATTACCTTTAGAACAACTGCTGCACTTGCTCTGAAGTCTAGTTTGCTGGGCATGTGACATTTTGTTGTGGTCCCATTTAACAAAGTGTTTTTGTTTTTTGAAAGAAACTTGCAAAGTGGAAGATTGTTTTTGAAAACAAAAAAGCGATTGCCCCAATGTAAATGGAGTTTTCTGCCTATGTGACTGAGGTCATTGTTTCTTTTCACTCGCAATGACAGCCACGCATCACAGGGCAGTACCGAGAAGACAAATCTTGTGATGTTCATCCCACCGTCAACAGGGCAGGGCAGCATGACTATCCTTGCGACATGGTGGCTCGGTGACAGTCACCATAGTCATGATTTTCTACTAGTAGACAATTTCTGATAGTTCACCCACTTTGCAAAATATATATGAGTCCCTTAGTCCTTTTTCATCACACTCATCCCATTGATGCATATATGAATTCATTTTATTTTGTGTTTTATTTGTTGTTATGGATCAATTCAATCAATTAATCAACCAATCAGTAGATTTGTAGAGCACTTCTTGTCACCCATGAGGGTATCCAGGTGCTTGCAGGTTCTAGTTGATTAACCGAATAGCCAGGTCTTCAGGGACTTTCAGAATTCTGGAAGAGATGGAGAGGTCCAGAAATGAAAGGGTAGCTCATTCCATCTTCGCTGCTTGGTAGGAAAAAGAGCGACCTCCGCACCTGCTACATCAGAGGGTTAGAGAAGGGGAAGCGAAGCTGAGGTGTATGGTAGGCTGATGGAAGTTCTGGTGGGGGCTCAACTAGGTGAGTCTGCAGTTTTGTGGGACCTTGTATGCATGAGTCAGGAGCTTGAACTGGCATCTTTTCTGTACAGGTAGAGAAGTGGAGTTACCTGAGGTAGGGGATATGTGGGTTTGTCTAGGGAGATCCAGGATGAGTCTGGCTGCTGTGTTCTGCATAGGCTGTAGTCGCTGGAGAGTGAGTTGATATCTCTGCGTACAGACCATTGCCGTAGTCCAGTTGGCTGGAGATGAGGGCCTGGGTGATGGTGCATCTTGAGCTTTGGGGAAGCCATTTGAATATCCTATGAAGTATGCGGAAAATGAAGAAGGAGAAGAAGGAGACAGAGTTGACCTGAGTTCTCATGGTTAGTTTGTTGGCCAAAATGATGTCTAGGTTCCTAGCATGGTCAGTAGGGGCAGGAGTAGGTCTTTGTTCCAAGGGGCACCAGGATACGTCACATGGGGAGCTTTTATTTCCGAAGATCAGTACCTCTGTCATGTCCTTGTTGAGATTCAGGCAGTTGTCATTCATTAAGTTGGTGACGTCTGTCATGCAGTTGTGGAAGTTGGTCTTGGTGTATGTGTTGCCTTCGGGGAGGGAAAGGGTGAGTTGTGTATCGTCTGGGTAGGATATGATGTTGAGTCTGTGGGTTTTGACGATGCTGGCCAGAGGTGTTATATAAGTGTTGAAGATGGTGGGGCTGAGTGTGGATCCTTGGGGTACACCACAGATGATTTCTCTGATTTTCGAGCTGAAGGGGGTAAGGCTGACCTTGTGCGTTCTTCCGGTGAGGAAAGATGTGACCCATCTGACAGCAGCTTCTTGTATCTTATGTAGAGCAGCCTTGTGATGAGTGTGTGGTGGGAGACCATATCTAAGGCTGCCGAGAGGTTTAGGAGGCTCAGAGCTGCAGTCTCTCCTCGGGCTCGGATGTCGTCCGTTGCAGCTATTAGGGATGTCACAGTGCTGTGGTTGCTACAGAATCTGGATTAGGAAGAGATGATTTGGAGGTTCAGTTCCAGATGTTAGGACAGTTGTTGGTGATGGCTTTTTCTAAAACTTTGGCCGGCAATGGGAGTAGGGAGTTGTTGAGTTTCCTGGGGTCTGCCTATCGCTTCTTTAGTAGGACGTTGACTTCTGTGTCTTTCCAGTCCTCGGGGAAGGTGGCCGTGGTAATTGAGGTGTTGAACAAGGTGGTGAGTATGTGGCTGATTCAGGTTTCACCTAGGTTGAAGACGTTGTGACGGCATGGGTCAGTTGGGGCTCCTGAGTGGGCATAGTTCATGATGGAAGCAGTGTCCTGTGGGGCGAGTTGGCTCCATTTGGTTAGGCGAATGTCTGTGGTTACTTACTGAAGCCTTGAAGCCTATTGCACCAGTGATTGTCTATCTGGGGCTACCATGATGAATTTTTTGGCATTCTTCGTGGGCCCTGAATACTCTTTGCTTAAAGTAAGCAATCCATTTTTTGAAATAATTAACACTGTTTTACCAATCCAAAAATTTCGAACCATTAGCTTATGCTCATTGTTTTTTTAGCATTCATAAGGACTGACTTTCGCATCCCGGCCCGAACTGCTGCCATTCTAGTTACAATAAAAGTGTCCTCTGTCGTCTTTATCTCTAGGCTTTACAAGTTGACAACCCTTTGACTTCTTCAGTTATTGGGCTTTTGTCACAGGCATTGATCATTCATAATTACTGTTTTAAATGTTTTCCAGAGTAAGGATTCTTTCTGGCTCTTCATTAGTAAGTCGCAAGCCTTGTTCACTGCACACTCACTCAGGAGTTCCCACATGTCTTTTTTTACTTTTAATGTTTATATTGTTTCTAATTGTTGCTTCTTCAGTTTACCATTTCTTCTAAGTAACTACCCTTTTTGAACAGATCTGTTTCTAATTTTTCCAGTTTTCAAGTCTAATTTTATCACTAGAACTGGATATATTACTTGTGCTCCTCAGTTTGTTGTATATCCTGATGATGACCCTATCAATGCCCTCTGGGTTAAAACGCTGCCAACACTATAGGGCAAAACGACATTGTATTAGGAATCTGGCCCACCAACAGCTAGTAGAGAATTTGAAGGATTCCGCTCATTTCATTTTATCAGTCTTCTTATTGGACCATTGTATTGTCTATTAGTCTATTGCCTTTTTATGACGACCTTTGTTTTAATCACTGCACCTACCTGCACTGTGTGATCACTTCACTTCACAGAGGACCATTATTTGTTTATTATAGATCCTTTTGTACAGTACAAGAATTTGGAAAAATGTGTACATTTGGTATAGAATTGACTTTTTATACTGAGTACAGGGCTTGGATGACATTTATTTGCTTGTGATTGCATTAACTGACAATATAAGAATTGTATACTATTTGTATTATCAAATGAAACCTACAGGGTGATTTGTTGCTTTTTGGTTCACACCTGGCAACGAGGGTAGCGCTTTGGGTGCCCTACACGGTCCAAAAAATACTGCAATCTGCGAGACAGGCCTATGTCATGGTGCACATGCATAATCTGTGTTCACCCACGACAACAAGAATCAGCATCAGGGATCCAGACATCTTTATAGTTGGGACATTTTGGGCGGGAAGGGGTACATGTCCAACACTATGCAGGGGACTTTTTCATCCCAACAGATTTTTCAGCACTTACCCTTTGAGACAGACTGGCAGGGGGGCGGGGTAAATGAAGTTGAGCCCCTAAAATGTTTATATCTTCTTGGGAGGATTTAGTGGGGGCCAGCAGTTTGGTGAGGTATCCAGACGCCAGTCAAATCTGACCATTATGTAGGGGAAATATTCCCATCATTTTAGCTAAAGCTAACCCCTTAATGCTGCTGCCACTGCAAATGCACAACAGAATCTGTTCAAGGATCAGCAAAGATTAGGTGCAATGGAGGGCTTGGAGGTGGTAGAGTTTGTGGAAACATAGAGACCCTCTGAAAGGTTGCAACGAGTATGTCCTCCTACATAAGGGTATTTTGGGATGGAATCGGGTAGTGACAGAGTAGAAGGTCATTTAGACGAAAATTAGAATTGCTAACAGAAATTGCAGTAATGAGACTTTCAGTGTCTTTATATTTAGGCAGAGTGCTGTGATATCTCTCATTTAGGTAATTTCCCCTGTGGATCTTACGGTCCACAGTGTGTTGGCACCCTAGGTAGTAGAGTGTCGGATATCGACAAAGCACCAAACTATATTATTTGTAGTGTTCACTAAGATATTATACCCAGATATATACCTGTACAAAGAGTTGTGATTACGTACCACTAGTACCATCCCTGTTACCACTGTCCTTCGAACCTAACCTGTTAAATAAATAAGGGGCAATGGATCAAAATAAATCAATAGTTCAGAGCAGACACCACCTAACTGCTCTTAATAATTATGGAAGCTTTTTGTGTGAGCACATTGAATCCTTCAACTATCTGGTTGAACTCCAAGTTTGCTTCAGAGTGGCTTGGGGGTTAGAATTTTCTCTCAGTAGGTAGCCATATTGGGTTTTAAATGTATGTCAATGATGCTTAAATAATTCCTCACCTGGATCAGGTTTCTCAAGTTAAAGGATGCCTGTTGTTTCGAAATTGGTTATTTACAATATATGATTTGATGTGCTCTAACATAACAGTGACTACAAAACACAAAATTGAGCATGGACTAGAGAGAAGTTATAAGAGTCAGAAATCATAAGACACTCTGGCATGTGCAGTGTTAACAAATGTTTATCGATTAGCTCCTTCACTGATATATTTAGTAAAAAGTGTATTCTAATTTGACAATCATCCTTCACTTCACTTCTCTCATTTAAAAGAAGCTCATGAAAATAGTTGATTTTATTCCTTAAATCTGCACAACATCTGTGGTTAATTACTTAGTTTATTGATATTTCAAAACATTTCATTTCATCGTCAAAAAGTACATCCATAAAGCAAAACGATTGCGATCTTAAAAACATTTAAAATATCAATAAATATCTTTAGAATTTGCATACAAAATTAATCAGACAGTTGTGATCACATAGAAAACAGAAGGGACATCGTGTGCGTATGTTATGCAATGGCTAGCACTTTACATCTAAATAACCAAGCTATAAACAAAAGTTTAGAAGCATCCACAACCACAATGGAGGAGGTGTCGCTTTTACATACTCTATATGCTACTCGTCTAGTTGAAAGACCAACGGATCTGCACTTGGGAACAATCCAGTTGGACCATGGTTTTGCATACAGAGGACAGAAAAGCCAAAGATGCTCGTTGCTTTCATGTACAATTTAGCCATGAAAACAGAAGTCCAATCCCTGATTCATCTTCCTCCAGTTGATGGTAAAGGCTGCGTAAGGGATAGATCCATACCTATTTGGAGGCACAAGGTCCGGGCACTGCAGGGGCAGATAAAATCCAGGAATTCCTTGGCCTTTCATACAGATTTGTGGAGGAGAAAGGAGCTGGTCGAACTCCCTAGCCAGGATGAATGGTGCCTACTCCCAATATCTCTCTCCTTCACCAATTCTTTTACTATAGCAGCATTTCCTCTTCGAATAGACTGTGGCTAACTTCAGAATTTTTCTAAACGCATTTCACTACAGCCCTTTTTGAGAGCCCCTAGCGATCTGATTTTCCCGGCCCATTCACAAAAATGATCTCATGTAAGCCCTCCTTAAGGTGGCACAATTCATTAGTGCTCCAGATTTGAATCCAGTATAGTAGGGATCTTGACACTATCTATGACGATATTGCATTAATCTCCAGATCCAAGTAAAACGGAACCAGTGGCGTGCTCTTTCCTAGGCCCACAGTGCTCAAGGCACTGGTGTTGCAATAGCCCCATAGTACCGCCCCGTACAGTGCAGCCCCCCTAGCTTGAGTTTTATAAATTTACACTGGTGGATGGACAGGGGACCAGACCGCTTTTTTAGCAAACTTTAGTAGAGCTCCAGTCCACTGTTTCACAATCTAAAAGTCCCAGGATCCGGACTCATCTAATTTGATGCACAAGTACTCGAACTCCCAGACTCTTTCCAGTACTTCAGGTCCCACCTTACTAATCCCTCTCACCCTACCTTTCTTGGTGTTGGTCATGTACTTGGTCTTGGATGTACACATTTCAAGGAAAAAGTGTCTGCAAAATGGATTGAAGCTTTTGCTCAGGCTTTGCAGACACCTCCTGGTTTTGGGCAACAACAGCATGTCGTCCGCAAACAGGTGGGCTGATATTTTTTTCCAGCGTAGGGGAACCTTTGACACAATTTGAAAGATAGGCAATACAGTTGTTAACATATAGGGGAAAGAGGGTGGGGCAAGGACACAACCCTGGCATAGTCCTTGGTTTACAGGAAAAGCCTTGGTTAGTAGTTCTTTCGTGCCATATCTTACTTTAGCGAAGTAATGGAGTAATCTAATCAGGTGAAGAAGGTCAGGCGGAACACCTCCTATAACTTCCCTCTGGGGACCAAATTAAATGTGGTTTGCAAATCAATGAATGCAACATAAAGATTGCCCTTGATCAGATCCACTAACTTCCATTTGACCAGGAGGAACAAGAAGGCCTGATCAACGGCACTAACCTTATGCCTAAATCCTGCCTGGGGACCTGAAAGAATCAGTCCAGCACCTGCTCAAGGATCTGCTTACAAAAGTTTTTGGGAGAGTGTCTAATAAGCTGATAGGGCGGTAGTTGGATGGCACACTAGGTTCTCCCTTTTTGAAGATTGGTTCAATCACCACCCATTTCTAGGATGGGGGAATTTCCCCTTCCGCCTAGATGGCATTGGAGACCACATTATTATAGGGATCCCTAACTCTAGGGTCTGCTTTACAGACATCTGCGCGGACTTTGTCAAGACCTAGGTGTAAAGAAGTACGAGCGTACACCAAGCCTTTCCCGGGCTTGAACAAGACCACTGCTCAGTCAGTTTCTTCAAGGGAGAAGATTACTGCAGGGGAGATCAGGCTCTTTCTACTAGGGTCACCCCCATGCCCAGATTGGACCTCAGGATTGGGAACAGAACTTGGGGAGTACAGGCTCCAAAAATGGGTGACCCAATCACAGGGTAAAATAGATGTTTCTGCAGAATTTCCGGGCCTTCTTTCACATCTACTAACCAAGGACCAGAACTTCTTCTAGTCATTAGTTACAGCTGCGACTAGTAAAGCCCACATATCGTCCCCCCACGCTGCTTTTTCTGCTCTAATGCTAGCCCCGTAGTTAGTCCTATGCACCCTTACACCTTGGGAGTCCGTCCTTTTTGTAACTTGTAGGAGGTTTGCCTTTGCCTTTTTGTACTGGTGGTTAACTGTCCCCTTAGCGGCTTTAGTTAGAACACTCATCAGCTTGGAGAATACCATATGATGCTCAAGGAAGATCAGAATATTTTTCCCCCAGTTGGCACATATGCTCTCTATGTGTGTAGCCAGGATCGAGTATAGTGCCCTAAGTCCCTCCAGGGAGAAGCCTACTACCTCCCATATCATGTTCATCCTATTATTTATGGCTACAAGCTGTCTATGGATGTGCTCTGCAGAAGCAGGGAATGGGCGTCATAGATACTTTTAGCTTTAGTGACCGGGGGTTGTGGTCGCTCTCTTATCTTTCTACTGCACCATATCTTCCAGCTTACTCCACAATCTTGCTTTCAGGAGGATATAATCAATTGCGCTATGGTAGGAGCAGCCTCATCTAAATGTCGAGGCAAGGAGTTGGTCTGAGGGGGGAGTGCCCATTGCATGCCCATATACCATAACTAATAGTGAGATCCACAATCTGCAATGCTGCTCTTGAAAGATGCTTGCTTCTATGGGGGCTGCGTACGGGATGCCAAAGTCAAGTTCTCATCTGTAGACAGGTTGCTTTCCAAACCATTTGGTTCAAAATAAGGTTGAAGTCCCCAGCTACAAGCATGTGGTAAGTGCTCGCATAATCCCCAAGCACTCTGCCCAGTAGTTGCAGCATTTGGATTTTGGCCTATAGCTACTGCTCCTATTCTAGATATCAATAATCATAAGGGTTTGTACATTGGTTCCTAAGAAAATCATTCCTTGGATACCAGGGGATCCAAAAAAAGGGAGTGTGATTGGATAGGATAGGGTAGCCATAACCAGAACCAAAAGACCACCAGTAGGGCGCCCAGCACTAGACTTAGTGGCTGGGACACTATTACTTCTGTAGCCACACCTGCTCACATGGTCTAATGCCCATATTTCCTGGAATAGGCAAATGCTGTAAATATTGACAAAGATACCCAAATCGGAGTCCCCTAATTCACCCCTAATTCCAGCAATGGTCCAATTTAGCAGGAGCATCTGTGATAGCAGGGCGGGTGTGTGGTGCAGTGAGGACTCAGAACCATCCCTCTGGAGACATTATGTTATTATACGGGGCAATGGTGAGGTGTCTAAACTGGGGTTGGTCAGGAAATGTGTAGCACCCAAATGGGCTCCATGGTCGTGATCTGGGGTCACAGCACTGTCTATACTTGAACTATCACTTGTGCTATCTCGACCCACCATCCCATTGATATTAGAGCCCTTCTGGGTAGGAGTTAGTCAATCTACCTTTGTTAGGGGAGAGGGAGATTTTATTAGAAGAGGGTTTTTCCACTGGCCCCACCCTACTCCCCTAACCAATTTTGCTGGCCTTCTGCACAAGCTGCAAGGCAGGCCCACTCCTTTCCCTCAGATGGTGATTCAAAAAACCCAATAGTAGGAGAAGAATGCTGGATCCTGCCTGGTTTTGATGCGAACAACAGGAGAGTAGATGATGTATCATGGATGGATCCCCGGCTCTATAACCATTAATATGTAGCATGCATCTGTATAAGAGTGGCCGGCATTGGTACAAAGACAATGCAGTATTTTTTTAAGTATTGATTCCTGTACTCCAACTGCTAAGCAAGGCACATTGGACAGTATAGCAACATGTGGGCAGGCATCTGGTGGCAAATACGATGCAACAGTCTTGTGCCCCAGTGCTGGGGCCCTGTTTGGACAGGATGCCCCTCTAGCCCCTCCACTCCCCTCCTCTGCACCCACCATTAATCCTGGTGGACAACATTCCATTCTTCCTGGTACCCTGGGAAGGAGGTTTTTACTCATGTTGGGTGGACTTACTCTACCGGGCAACCGCTGACACGCCACACACCCCTTGGAAGAGTTATCCTTGTTGACTTGTGGCGATTGGCTGGGTTCAAGCATTGCCTGCTTGGCAATTACTTCATCCTTCAGGCTCCTAATTTCAGACTCAACCGCACCCAAGTGCTGATAAATGGACTCTAATCTCTACCTTACCAGTGCTAGAAACTTATCACACAAGTCCTGGGTACCTTTATGAGACTTAGACAAGAGCCCACCCACCAATGCACCCGCCCCCACCTGGGTCAAAGTACATAGTCTCTTTGCTGTGGGCTACGCTGCTGCCCTCTTCCTTTTACTCCCTACTCCTTTGGCTGTCACAGGGCTTCCATGGCACGATAGGGGACTTACTGGATGCACTGGGGCTTCCTCTAGCTCCTATGATGGGCCTACGGCCACAACCCCATTGTGACAGGACAAGGATATCGCAATGGGGCAAGGCACTTCGGCACCAGTTGAGGGCCCAAGTGCTGTGCTTGACAGTAGCTTGGGCTTGTAGGGGGTAGACCTGGTGTAGGATGGTGACAAAGATAGTCTGCATTCCACCTGGTCAATTTCCTTATTCATTAACCCCACTACTCTCTGGATAAACCCATCTAAGGTGGAACCCGGCAGCGTCCTTGCACCAATTTCTACTGCTCTCCACTTCCCCATGTTAGTCCAGCCAAGCAAGTGGTTTTACTACACAGATGCAATAGATTCAACAGAAATAGCAGGAAGACAGTACCTTTGTGTGCACAATTTGAGGGTAGTAGCCCAGTCTCGCCAGGTTCCAACTCTCAACAATGTCTTCGTCCCGGGCTGCTGGGAAACAGTGCACTCAATAGCGCTATGAACAGTCTAGTGGATGCAGATGTCGACACTTCCAGGCGGGGAAGCAGGGTGGCAGGCAGCACTCAGAAGGGGGCCCACTGGCCTATCTCATCCTCTCCCTCTTACCGGTAGTAACACGCAGGGGACTTCGCGTGCCTCGCAGACCCAGCTTCTACACTACATATAGCTGGAGAGTACTAATGGCAGTGGCGGTCCCTACTAAACGCAAACAATGAGCAGCACTAGTAGCTAATGGAAGGGGCAAGTGGGGTGGGCCTGCCTCTTCCTGGGGCTGAATGGAGTTCTTGTAACACATGCAACAGATGGGCAGGGGCGGCTTTAGGCAGGTGCAAGCTGTGCACATGCACAGGGCCACCAAACCCCAGGGCCACCACGCCAATATATATTGTTAATATAATAATCCTCTGAGGATGGATACATATTTGCGCGGTGGCCCCTGGCAGGGATTTGGGGGCCTCAGCAACAAACTCCAGTATGTTTTTGTCTTTTTTTGGATTTCAAATTAGATTAAACCAAAGGTTTTTAAACTATGGCACATTTTGCACTTCAATATACATCAATTGCTCATATGACACACAATTTAAAATTACTGAAGCAATTCCTGTAGCTGATAGCATTTATCTGTTCCACTTCCAAACATCCTGACCCCCCCCTCTCTTCACTGGCCTCCACGCCTGCGTACCTCCTGCGGCCCCCTACCTGTTCCTCCGGGGGGCCCCCTACCTATGCTCCCTGCCCTGGCATGAGCCTAAAGCCGCCCCTGAGATGGGAACAAACGCTGCAACCTCCAGGCCGCAGGAGCCCACGTTGTGCTATAAGTGATACAGGGTGGAGTGTCCTCCTCACGTTGGCGCTTTCAGGCGCAGTCCTCTCTGGGACATGGAGCCACTGTAACACGGGCAACAGATGAGAACTAGCGCTGCAGCCCCCATCGGTAGTTAAATCTTTTCTTTCTATTAGATTAGATTATTGTAATGATTTGCAATTGGGTACCACTATCTATCTCAGCAACAAACTCCAGTATGTTTTTGTCTTTTTTTGGATTTCAAATTAGATTAAACCAAAGGTTTTTAAACTATGGCACATTTTGCACTTCAATATACATCAATTGCTCATATGACACACAATTTAAAATTACTGAAGCAATTCCTGTAGCTGATAGCATTTAACATCGATGCACCCAGACCCCCTCGCTTGTTTGTCGTTGTTAACGGTAAGATTCTTTCCCCAAGCAGCTGCATAAAGATGTGCTGTCATTGGTTTACATAATAATGTTGTTTTTACTGTTTCTGGGTGATTCTGTACTTTTGTCCAGGTCTGTAAATAACCTCGGTGAGCTTCTAGGTCATTTTTAGGCAATCACCTATGTCAATTATCTCTCACTTCCTTTGTCACCAAATTTGTCAAATGTTTTGCTTTAGATCAATGAAGTCTGATAGTCACTCTAGGCCTTTGGATTTAATGAGCTGAATATTCTAACTGATTAGTGATTGCAGCACGGAATCACCCTGAGGAAAGATGCATCTCATTATGGTTTGAAAGAAAGACTTATTGAGTGGAATGGAGTTCTGGTGTCCTTTACAGGATAGAGTCTTTAAGATACATAAACAATTACTTTCGATCCTGTCTCAAACCTATTCCAAAAGCCTTATTGGATTGTGTTTACTGGAGATTTTTTATATTGTAATAATCTTACTTTATCTAAGGTAGTATCATTTCTTTAAATTTGCCGTAATTCACGATAATTTGGAGATTCCACTGTCTATTTTAGCCACAGCATTTTAGGACCTTCATTGTCACTTGGCAAAGTTTCTTTGACAGGGCCAGGAAGATGATGGGGCAATAGCCTGGTTTGTCTGGCACAGTAGCTCTCATTTCTATGGCTCTTTCTGGTTCATTTCTGCAATGTATTTAAAGCCTTATGTGCAAGTCATGACTTTGGGTAAACCTCTACATTTTGTTGCGATTTGTAGCTGGGAGTGAAAACCATTTTTTTCTTGAACTGGGAGTGAAAGCATGCCAGAAGTAGTTTGACTTTACACGGTAGGGTTATGTGTATTCCATCCAATATATACTGTGGTGCAAGTCGTTTTTTAGGGCTCGCCTGCAGTGCGCATGCGCATAGCTGGCGAAGCTCTAATGTGGCTTATCCAGAGGTTAACCACCACTGGCGATTCCACTGGCGATTGCATGAAGTGCATGTGCTTTTTAGGTGATTGCGCAAGTGCAAGCCCTAAAAAGCGCGTGCACAATGCCACCAGCCGCCTGCCTGCCTGCCTCGCATTAGCACATCAAAGGCAGCCCTCCCAGCGCATTTCTCACCCCCTAATTATTCACGGCCGGCCGGCCGTACTTTCAGTTTCACTGCCGGAGGCCGTGTCTCCTTTTAAACCTTGTTTAACTTGTTTAACTTGTTTCTTTCAAAGTCCGTCCTGATAAATTTCGGTAAATGCACCACTTGACTCACATTTTGCTGCTGTCTCTGGTCAGGTGAGTTAAGCTTGAAATGTTGAAATAAATGTTTGTGTGAAAAATGAGCCCACGGTTCTGATTGCTTTTACATGAAACTATTATCGGCACCACTGTTTTGTTAACCAAAATATCGACTCACTTTAGCATAGATGGCGTACTCTGTCCGAGTTTTAAAATTAAATTCTCCTCCTAACATTTGTGATTCAGCTTCCCTACCATACAAGGTATGTCACATTTAATTTTCGATTCCCCTTTGCTTTGCAGCTTCAGCAGCTTGTGGTGTTTCTGTGCTGAAAGGAATTGGCTTTTGCCTGCCAGTGCTGCTGGCCATGTCTCCCGCAGGGCGATATTGGACAGTATCGTATTGTTGCTCTTGCGCAAAAAAGTGTAGGCAGTTCATCCCAAATAGCTTACCATCGGTACAGAGAAATCCTCCCCTTTTTATTTCCTTACAGTATCCGGGGCGGGTGGGATAAGGCCATGGGTCAGCAAGTAGGGTAGTGCCTTTTTTGTGGTCTACGTTCCGTTCGGTGGTTGGGGAACACTGTAGCAGTGGTCGACACAGTCCGAGCTTTCTCTCTAGCGGTGTGTGTGTGGTAAAGTGAGCAGAGGGTGATTCTCGGTCTTGGAAGGGGCTACACCTCTAACCCCAGGCTAAGGAGGGCCGTGGGACCCTGTTTCTTTCTCTCTGCTGTCCTGGTTAATACACGGCACTCTGAGCCATAGAGCTTCTTCTAACACAATCGCCATGTCGCGGACCTCGCTATGCTTCTAGCTGATTGCTGGTAGGCCGGGGTGCCTAGTGACCTTTGAAAAGAAAGTTATCCTGTAGCCCCAGTCTGCTTATGCAGGCACTTGTGACCCCACCCACCCCACAAATGACCTCTCTGGCTTCCCTGTCGTGAGACAATACCCTGCACCGACTAATTTTGTGTCGGTCAAAGGCTGGTTATTGGAACTGTCTACTGAGTATGCCTGTCACTTCTGGTGTTCCAGGGTGGGTTGAAACTTTGCCAGTGTGCTGGCTGTTTTAGGCCTTCAATGAGGGGCTTGATGCCATACAATTAATGGGTCTTAAAAATGTATCGCCGCTGGGTCCGCAACAGTGTTGAAACATTTTGCTTATGTCTGATGGCTGCAGCGTTGGTTGGTATGCACCCACCACACAGCTCCACCGATGCACCCACCACACAGCTCCACCGAGGCACCCACCACACAGCTCCACCGAACGACCCACCACACAGCTCCACCGATGCACCCACCACACAGCTCCACCGATGCAGCCACCACACAGCTCCACCGACACAGCTCCACCGATGCACCCACCACCCAGCTCCACCGATGCACCCACCTCCACCGACACAGCTCCACCGATGCACCCACCACACAGCTCCACTGAGGCACCCACCACACAGCTCCACCGAGGCACTCACCATACAGCTCCACCAAGGCACCCACCACCCAGCTCCACCGATGCACCCACCACACAGCTCCACCGAGGCACCCACCATACAGCTCCACCGAGGCACCCACCATACAGCTCCTCCGAGGCACCCACCACACAGCTCCACTGATGCACCCACCACACAGCTCCACCGATGCACCCACCACACAGCTCCACCGATGCACCCACCACACAGCTCCACCGATGCACCCACCACACAGCTCCACCGATGCACCCACCACACAGCTCCACCGATGCACCCACCACACAGCTCCACCGATGCACCCACCACACAGCTCCACCGATGCACCCACTAAGCTCCACCAATGCACCCACCACACAGCGTTACCGATGCACCCACCACAGAGCTCCACCGAGGCACCCACCACACAGCTCCACCGATGCAGCCACCACACAGCTCCACCGACACAGCTCCACCGATGAACCCAGCACCCAGCTCCACCGATGCACCCACCTCCACCGACACAGCTCCACCGATGCACCCACCACACAGCTCCACTGATGCACCCACCACACAGCTCCACCGAGGCACCCACCACCCAGCTCCACCGATGCACCCACCACCCAGCTCCACCGATGCACCCACCACACAGCTCCACCGAGGCACCCACCACACAGCTCCACCGAGGCACCCACCACACAGCTCCACCGAGGCACCCACCACACAGCTCCACCGATGCACCCACCACACAGCTCCACCGATGCACCCACCACACATCTCCACCGATGCACCCACCACACAGCTCCACCGATGCACCCACCACACAGCTCCACCGATGCAGCCACCACACAGCTCCACCGACACAGCTCCACCTCTGCACCCATCATCCAGCTCCACCGATGCACCCACCACCAAGCTCCACCGACACAGCTCCACCGATGCACCAACCACACAGCTCCACCAATGCACCCACCACACAGCTCCACCAAGGCACCCACCACACAGCTCCAACGATGCTGACCCTCCCACCCACGAACAGAGGGCTCTCCTCCGCCTCTAGCCATTTGTGACCGCCTGGACTCGCTCCGGATCGGACGCTCCCCCTCAGCTCCCCGACCTCATGCTGCATTCATCTGCTGATCGCACCTTTGGAAGCAGCCTGCAATATCGCGCCACGCATTAGAAATCCAGTGGTATCGTTTTGGCATTTGTCATTGTGCTTGAATTGTGCTTTTGTGTCTGGTATTAGATCTACATCGCGTCGCCTGCATATTACAATATATAGTGCTACCATAGTGCCGCTTGCATTGTTGTTCGGAGAAGCGCAACATTGCTGAGTCTTAGAAGTGCCTGGTGAGACTTTAGCTACACTCGGTATCACAGTTGTTTTGCTGCCCCTGCCTCGCCTCCCCTTTGACCTCCATTTTGTTTTGCTGCCTCTTCACTGGCCCGCCCCTCCTCCCCGCTAACGCCTCCCAGCTGCTGACCCTCCCACGCTCCGCCCCCTCCACTATCCATTTAAGGTTGATGACCCAACGCGCAGCGTCCACGCGCTACGGCCGCGCCGAAGGTGCGCCAAAGGTAAGCTCGTCTACGCCTGTCCGCGCCGAGACCGCGCCCAGCGCCAGACCCCCTGGTTCCCGTAAGGCCCAGCCCACCTGCATTACATACGATTCCTCCTCCCTCCTTGCACTTAACCCCGGCCGACTCCCCAACTGCGCCCAAGCCGCACCCGGACACACCCATGGACCCTTCACATGCAACTCATGCAAGTTTGACGGTACAAAAACCAATTCCTCATCCACTAACACCAAACATAGATCTGACGCCAACTACCTAAAATGCATCTTACTCAACACCCGATCGGTCCACAGCCACGCCATCAACCTTTGGAATCTACTAGACACCATCTCTCCTGACGTCGCCTTCCTAACTGAGACTTGGATGAACGCCTCTTCAGCCCCAGACATCGCCATAGCCATCCCGGAAGGCTACAAGATCATCTGAAAAGATCGCACCAACCAAACAGGAGGAGGCATCGCCATCGTCCATAAGAACTCCTTCCGCATCACAACCAGCTCGGACGTCAACCTCTCTAGCGCCGAACACCTTCACTTCCAGATCCACACCGACCCCAAGACCACACTCAGAGGCACCCTCCTCTACAGGCCACCAGGACCCCGTGCACAATTCACTGAAGACATCACTGATTTTATCACCCAACACGCCCTCTCCTCCGAGGACTACATTATATTGGGAGACCTCAATTTTCACCCGGAAAAGAGCAACGACAACAACACCACCACCCTTCTGGACAATCTCGCCAACCTCGGACTCAAACAACTTGTTAATACCCCCACACACCACGCAGGACACACCCTCGACCCTATCTTCACCTCCAGCAAACATATTTCCTTCAGTCACACCACAGTTCTCCAATGGACGGACCACAGCTGCATTCACTTTGTTTACAATAAGACCATAACCCACAACCACCCTCAACTATACTCTGCGAAGAAACTGGAACAAAATCACCATTGACCAGATCTCCACATCGCTTCTTCATAACCCCCCTGCCCACTCATCAAACCCCAACCAAGCAGCCATTAACCTCACTCAATGGCTAACCAACACCGCCGACAACCTAGCACCTTTGAAAAAACGTCAAATCAAACTAGGCAGCAAAAACGCCCCCTGGTTCAACGAGGATCTTAAGAAATCCAAGAAACTCTGTCGCTCCCTTGAGAAGGCCTGGAAAAAAGACCCTAACACCAACACCAGGGACGCCTTCAAAAACGCCACCCGCATACACCACCAATTGATCCGGACTGCCAAGAAAACCGCATTCAAAGACAGACTAGACAAAAACGCCCACAACAGCAAGGAATTATTCAACATCGTCAACGAGTTTACCAACCCCACTGCCAACTCCAACGACATCACCCCCTCTCAAACCCTTTGCGACTCCCTAGCTTCGTTCTTCCACGACAAAATCGCTGACATCCACAACAGCTTTGGCAACCAACCCGAAGACCAACCCACCCAACCCTCAGCCGCACCTTCACCCCCCTTGAACAATGACTGGAACCCAATCTCCATTGAAGACACCATCTGCCTGATGAACTCCATCCACTCAGGATCCCCCACAGACCCATGCCCTCACCACATCTTCAACAAAGCAGACTCCATCATAGCACCACACCTCCGAGACGTCATCAACTGCTCCCTCAACTCCGGCACCTTCCCAGAAAGCTGGAAACACGCCGAACTCAGCGCCCTTCTGAAAAAACCCACAGCTGACCCCTCCGAACTCAAAAACTACCGCCCCATCTCGCTCCTTCCATTCCTGGCCAAAGTCATCGAGAAAGCTGTCAACAACCAACTCGCCGCCTTCCTCGAAGCCAACAAATCCCTCGACTCCTCACAGTCCGGCTTCCGAGCCAAACACAGTACTGAGACCGCACTCATCGCAGCAACAGACGACATCCGAACTCTACTGGATAATGGAGACACACTCGCCCTCATCCTCCTCGACCTCTCCGCAGCCTTCGACACAGTCTGTCATAACACCCTGTTACAACGACTCAGAAACATCGGAATCCAAGGAATAGCACTGGAATGGATCACCTCATTCCTTGCCGGAAGAACTCAGAGAGTACGCCTCCCACCATTCAAGTCAGAGGCCACTGAAGTCATCTGCGGCGTGCCCCAAGGATCTTCACTCAGCCCCACCCTCTTCAACGTATACATGAGCCCCCTCGCGACCATCGTACGCCAACACAACCTCAACATCATCTCCTACGCCGATGACACTCAACTGATCCTCTCACTCACCAAAGACCCAAACACCGCCAAAACCAACCTTCATGAAGGAATGAAAGAGGTAGCCGAATGGATGAAGCATAGCCGTCAAACTGAATTCAGACAAAACAGAAGTCCTTATCTTAGGCACCTCCCCCTCCGCCTGGGACGACTCTTGGTGGCCAGAAGCCCTTGGAAAAGCACCCATCCCGACGGATCACGCACGGAACCTAGGCGTCATCCTGGATTCCTCACTCTCGATGACCAGACAAGTCAACGCCGTCTCTTCATCTTGCTTCAACATTCTTCGCATGCTCAAAAAAACATTTCGCTGGATCCCCACCGAAACTAGAAAAACGGTCACCCACGCACTGGTCACAAGCCGCCTGGACTACGGAAACACCCTTTACGCCGGTACCACCGCAAAACTTCAGAAAAAACTCCAACGCATCCAGAACGCATCAGCCAGACTCATACTAGACATCCCGCGCAAAGAACACATTTCTGCTCACCTGAAAAACCTCCACTGGCTCCCCGTCAATAAGAGGATAACTTTCCGCCTCCTCACCCACGCACACAAAGCTCTCTACGAACTTGGACCCGATTGCCTCAATACACGTCTTTCCTTCTACACCTCCTCCCGCCAGCTGCGCTCTTCCAACCAAGCCCTCGCCGCTGTTCCCCGCGTCAACAAAACCACCATGGGAGGAAGATCATTCTCCTACCTAGCGGCCAAAACCTGGAACTCACTTCCCTTGCACCTTCGCCTCACTCAAAACCACCTAGCATTCAGAAAGCAACTTAAAACCTGGATATTCGAGAAGTAATTCCCCACCCCTCCTCAAGCGCCTTGAGACCCTCTGGGTATGTAGCGCGCTATATAAATTTCTTGACTTGACTTGACTGAGGCACCCACCACCCAGCTCCACCGAGGCACCCACCACCCAGCTCCACCGATGCACCCACCACCCAGCTCCACCGACACAGCTCCACCGATGCGCCCACCACACAGCTCCACCGATGCACCCACCACACAGCTCCACCGATGCACCCACCACACAGCTCCACCGATGCACCCACCACACAGCTCCACCGAGGCACCCACCACACAGCTCCACCAAAGCACCCACCACACAGCTCCACCAATGCACCCACCACAAAGCTCCACAGATGCACCCACCACCCAGCTCCACAGATGCACCCACCACCCAGCTCCACCGATGCACCCACCACACAGCTCCACCGAGGCACCCACCACACAGCTCCACCGATGCACCCACCACACAGCTCCACCGATGCACCCACCACACAGCTCCACCGATGCACCCACCACACAGCTCCACCGATGCACCCACCACACAGCTCCACCGATGCACCCACCACACAGCTCCACAGATGCACCCACCACACAGCTCCACCGATGCACCCACCCACCACACAGCTTCACAGATGCACCCACCGCCCAGCTCCACCGATGCACCCACCACACAGCTCCACCGATGCACCCACCACACAGCTCCACCGATGCACCCACCACACAGCTCCACCGATGCACCCACTAAGCTCCACCAATGCACCCACCACACAGCGTTACCGATGCACCCACCACACAGCTCCGCCGAGGCACCCACCACACAGCTCCGCCGAGGCACCCACCACACAGCTCCACCAATGCACCCACCACACAGCTCCACCGATGCTCTAACTAAGCTCCACCAATGCACCCACCACACAGCTCCACCAATGCACCCACTAAGCTCCACCGATGCACACACCACTCAGCGCAACCACAGCATCACTCAGCGCAACCACGGCATCACTCAGCGCAACCACAGCATCACTGGTTCAAATATGTTCTTTCAATGTTTCAAGTGGTTTTCAAGCTTTCTTGCTTTATTACAAATCACAAAAAGATGTTAATATTTCACTTCTGTTCTTGGATTTTCGTCACAATAAAAAACACTGAACATAATCTTCACAAAAGTTATTTACAAAAGTTTAAGCTATTGCCATTACAAATTAAATAAATTATTTAAGTATTAATTATTTAAAAAAATTAAAAGCCATTGTTATTTGTAATATCAATACATCTAAGTCACGTAAATACAAAACATGTTGCATTACAAATGCTATAGGTGTTTGCGAAAGTTATAACTATTGGCATTGTAAATGACAAAGCTATTAATTTAGCTATTTTAAAAAATAACACATAAATTAAAAAAAATCATTTATAAGACCAATAGCTCAAACTTTCCTAATGCGAGCCCTATTGCATTTCCAATGCTTGTTCTCTGGGTGGCTGATAGCATTTGTATCTTTTTGCTGATAATACCATCCGGGTCCGAAAGCATATTTATGAGGATACATTCGCTCTAGATCACTTGTTGGTAGTCCCATTCCTCCACATGTGCTCTTTGATGAACTTTTACACTATCCATTCTTGAAAATAACGTGTTTTACATGGAAATTGTACGTTGCCATTTATATTTCTATGTTAAGATTCTGTCTGACTGTATCACTTGTTTTACCTTGCTCGTGTTCTAAGCTATTGTGAAACTGTGGATTTATGCCATAGGAAATTTGTTTTTTGGGGGATTCCTTTTGTATAAAACTGTATTAGCCATTTTTTGTGATGGTATGTCTAACTACATTATGACCAAAATAAAGATTTAATGGCTTGACATAACTAGTCCACTGATTACACGTTGCATGTCTTAATCATCTTCTAGGCCCTATACCTGTTGTCTTGAAATTCCCTTCCCAGCTCTAAGAGTATGCACTTGAACTGATTGAAAATAGCAGCTGCAATATTGGATCCAAAGGGGAAACAGATCCAGATATAAAGAATCCATGACTGATACATTGCTCACTCTCTAGCCAATAAATCCAAAAGGGGAATCCGAGATGCATGCAAACTGTGGGAGATCTGCGCAAAGTCTACAACTGTCCACCGAGACACTATGATTGACTATTGTGGTTGTCTCACTTGGCACCATTGCCAGCGATGGAAAAGCGTTTAATGATTGTAAAATTCTCACTAGTATCAGTTGTCGTTAAAGTCCTTGGGAATGCTGATCTAATGTTGGCATGGGGACTAGAAAACATATCTTACAAAGACGTAATGGGCCATGAACAAATAGTTTTCTTATGTGACGCAGAAATTAATGTTTATACCGTGTCTGAGACTTTCGTAGCATACTCTTGCATTCCTTTCTAATAAAAAAAGACAAACATAAAGGCCCCATTGTGAGTGGTTTCCTAATACCTATGGGCCTGATAACTTGAGTTACTATTATCCAAAAGGGTTGCAGATTCCTGGGAACCCCAAAGGTAGGGAATATTTCACCCAGACACTTAGCCTCCTGAAAATAGGATAAATGTCTGGGGAAAAAATTGCAGTGAAATGATAAAAACATTGGCGAATGAATGCGGGAACGCCAATTCAATATGTTAGGGTCCATTATCTTGTAATCAGCAGTACTTCCTCTCCATTCAAAAGAATATTGTGAGGGGATTACTGGGCAACTTATTGTAGACACCTACGAGTTCCATTACAAAATGGACAAATTTAGGTTGTGGGGATACCAGACAAACTTGCTGATTCCAACTGGTTTCTGTGGACGTAATTCTAGCATTCACAAGTCTCTGTCCCTGGAAGGGGAAATAACCATGCAGTCCCTGGAATAGTGGGTCCCTTCCCAACTGGTTAGCCCCAGTTCCAGTAAATAACCTGGTGGGAATTAGAACCTGCTAAAAGCAGCAGGTAAATCTTAGAGGGGGTGTCACTTGGCAGTGAGGGAAGGGGTGGGAAGATCATGATGTTGGGGTCAGGAGGGTGTCTGTGGGCAGGACAGAACCTTCTATGTTGGAGAGGAGTATTGTTGATGTCCAGAGCCCCTGACATATTCTGCCAATAATGTTGCCAGAGACGGATCCAATAAAGGTATTGACATCAATGGGATCCAATGGAACACAGTATAGGATACTTAGAGAGGAGGTAGGCAATATAAGCAACAGCCTGCCCTTATAAATCATCTGGAACCAGGAGCATAATGTAACAATGGTTCCTGATATGGAAACAAGGTATTGGGCATACATACCACAAGTTTAATATATAGAAAATCAGGTTACTAGTCAAAAATACAAAATGGCGAAAGAAAATAAATCAACGATAAGTAGACAATAAGCCACAATAATTTATACAGAAACAGAAATAACTGTTCATGTAAATGCTTAAGTGAACACACAGTGCATAAATGTGTACAGCGATTTAAAACAAGGTCTGTTTTTTGGGACAAAAAATCGCAATGTAAGACACAGATGTTTATGGCTGTAGAAGGTCCATTCAATGAGAGTTCATTCAATGGTTTAATGCAGCTATATGACTGATATAGTCATAATGTCTATTTGCTTAATATGTGTCGACGGGAAACAGCCTCTACAACGAAGCCGTTTCCACGAAAACCTTAACCACGCATGCATTACAACGCATGCGTGGTTACCACGAAAGCCTTTACCACGCATACCTTTACTACGAGGTACGTAGTAAAGGCATGTGTAGTAAAGGCTGACATTAAAAAGGGGGCTTGGGGGGGTCTCCCCCCCCCCCCCAAAAAAGAAACTCACCTAAAGTCACTCAGCGTCGTTTAAGAGGAAACGGAAAGAAACTTCCGCTTCCTCTTAACGACGTACGACGTCAGCACGAACAAAGAGAGGAAAAGGTTCTACGTTGAAATAGTATTCCGTTGTAACGCATGCGTGGTAAAGGCATGCGTTGCAACGGAATTCGTTGTAATAACATACAACCTGTGTCGACAGCATTGTGATCCATTGTTATTTAAGGATCATCATCAGGACAAAGACAGTTAGGAAGCTAAGCAATATTTTCAAGTGCAAAACTTTAGCACAACATATTGAGATTATGGGATGAAGAGATCACAGGATGATCATTGATGAGGCAGTTTGGTAATTTGGCCCAGAAATGTCCACGTGACTGGTTACCTCATGATTACAGAATCACGCCAATACTACATCATGGAATATCCAGTATGAACAGGGGATATATTTTGCCTAGGATACAATATTCTTTAGAGTACAATAGTTGCCAACGAATTGCAGCATTGTAGAGTAGGAACTAAGAAGTATGTTAACTCTGGTTCACTTGTCAAAGTAAGAGTGAGCCTGACCCCTTCAGATCTGTGATTTTGTTCTGGAAGTGCAGGCTCAGTCTATTATATGTTCAAAGCGATACAAAAAGGGGTGATGGATGGAGCGCTTGAGCAAATCAAACACTCACCCCCAGTCAACTGATCTGGGTTTAATCCATCACCATTCTTTAGCCCACTCTGCCACCCCAGTTCAGACATGGCCATATGCAAATCAGTCTGACCCTGTGCCTCATGGGAACAGTCCAGCCCGAACGACGGAGCGTTTGAGCAAATCAAACACCCACCCCCAGTTGACTTGCTCAAACGCTCCGTCCATCATCCCCTTCTTTATCGCTTTGTTCGCCCTAAATTGCCAGGGTATGCTCAGACATGAGTCCCTTGCTCACGTGGCCTCTGGATTCAAGATAGCCTGGCTGATGAGGATTATGAATCCGAAACCGGTCCCAGGATGCTTGTTTCCGGTCCAGGGAAGACATGGCTTGGCAGTTCGGGATGGACTGTTCACATGAGGCACAGGGTCAGACTGATTTGCATATGGCCATGTCTGAACAGGAGTGGCTGAGTGAGCTAAAGAATGGTGATGGATTAAACCCAGATCAGTTGACTGGGGGTGAGTGTTTGATTTGCTCAAACGCTCCGTCCATCATCCCCTTTTGTATCGATTATTATGTGTTCAAGGCCAATAAGAGGAGTGCTGATGAAATAGGTACTATTAACACCAATTATTGCTTCGAGATGGGTTTGTTGAGTGGTATGCCATATATAAACAGTTATTGTTATTAGCACCAATTATTTGCAAGTAGTATTTCCTGATTTCGGGGTCTCTGTTACTACTTTTAGCATAACCCGTGAGAGCCGAGCACAGGAATTGATACTGAAACAATAGTTGAAGGCTAGGCTGTACTTGCATATTGTGCCATACAACATAACCCTTTGCTCTGGGGTTAAAAAAATGCATCTTGACTATTGTATATTATTCTTTGCTTGCATGAAAAAAATTATTCAAATACATTTTGTTAAAAGGTTATTTTGCTTTTAAAATATTGTGCACCTGTATGAATTTAAAGCAGACTGATTAGTGCACGTGTTTTGCTGCTCCTGTATTAATAAACCAAAACAAACTGAGAATACAGCGCATACTTCACATTCCAAAATGGGAGCAAAATCGTTTTTCTCTGTCCTGTAGCACATAAGTATCAAAAATATGTGCAAAATTAGTTTACTCCATTTGTTGGGAAAGTGCAACACCAAGGATGGAATCGCAGAACGTGCACAGGTTTTTGATGTGCATAGATCACAGCAACAACACCAGAATACCATATAACATTTATATTTCTCACAGGGTTCCATTTAACAGTAACACTGACCCAGGCTCTTTGGCTAGTGTTCCCATTCAAAGCAGACTACCCACACATGCTCAAAGAGCAAAAGTCTCACCGGCCATTTTGCGGTTATATGCAGATGGAGGAGCCACACTTTTTGAAAGTGGTGTGAGTTTACCACCAAGAGATGCTGCATTCAGGGACTACACTCAATAAATCAGTCTTCTATAGCACAACTTGTCACCCCGGGGGTCTCCAGGCGCTGGGGTTCTGTAAGCCTTGGTCGAAAAGCCATGTCTTGAGTGTCTTCCTGAAGTCTACCAGTGAAGGGGTGGTTCGAAGGCATACGGGGAGGTTGTTCCACGCCTTGGCGGCTAGGTAGGAGAAGGAACAACCTGCGCAGAGCTGCGTGGATGCAGCGAATGTGAGCCAAGGCAAGAGAGGCAGAGCGGAGCTACCAGGTTCGTTCGTGGAGCCTCAGGCGGTGGTTGATGTAGGTGGGTCCAAAGTTGCTGAGGGCTTTGTACGCATGTCAGGAGTTTGAAGAGGCATCTTTTTTGGACAGGGAGCCAGGCTTTTGAGGTCGGATGTAGTGCTGGTCCTTCTGGGGAGGTTGAGGATGAGTCTTGCTGTGGTGTTCTGAACAGTCAGGAAGCAGATGAGGAGCTGTTGGTGGCTACAGCATAGAGTGTGTTGTCGTAGTCAAGGCAGCTGGATACGAGGACTTCGGTGACTGTTTTCCTGGGGGAGATGGGGATCTATTGGAAGATCTTGCGAACCATGCAGAGTGTATAGAAGCAGAAAGAGGATACAGCATTGACCTGTTGCTTTATGATGTGTTGGCTGTCCAGGATGATTCTGAAGTTGCGTGCGTGGGAGGTGAGGTTGGTGTGGGGCTGAGTTCAGAGGGCCACCAGGTGTCGTCCAAGGGAGGGGGCTTATTCCCAAAGGTGAGCACTTCAGTTTTTGCCCGAGTTGAGCTTAAATATTTGTATTTTATCCAGGTAGCGACGTTAGACATGGTATTTCGGAAGTTGGCTCTGGGGGTGAGGGGGACTTCTCTGAGGGAGAAGATGAGCTGCCTATTGTCTGTGTATGAGATGATGTTGAGTCTGCGGGTGCGGATGATGTCTGCTAGCGATGTCATGTAAGTGTTGAAGAAGCTGGGGCTGAGGAAGGCGCCCTAGTCTGCCCCGCGGAGGGTGTTTTTTTGTACAGAGACCACCCTTTCAGTGTTCTATAGGGTTCCCTCGATGGATGGGTGCTGGAGGAGACCTGTTGCTGAGTGGCATAATCCTTAATCCAGGCAGCACTGCATGGATCCGCTTCAGGGAACCACCAACGTGAATTTAGGAAGATGCCAAAGCCACAGCCCCTAAATGTGGGGTTCTCAAAGTGTCTATGTGTCCACCTTCCTCACTCCTGAAGCATGTCCCAGGGGAAAAGATGAAAATAAGACCACTACAAGAGTGGGTTATAATGTCTGCCTCCCACAGAAACTGTCAAATTGCATCATGTGCCCTAATTAGTAGATGTTGCACAGAGGGGAATTCCTTTCTTCTGCATGAATATGCCCCCATGAAAATAAGAGAACATTACAATGAGAATCCACTGAAAAATGCTCAGCCCTTATGCATTCTCTGTTATATTAGTAAAGCATTTTAGAACATGAAAAATACACAGAAAGCTCAACTGTGCAATCAATATTATTATCAAAAGTGCATTGATGGCACAACAGGCATGTGCACCCGCCTTTTGTGCCGCTCAGAAACTCTGCAAATTACAGACAGAGTCACAGACACTTGGGCTGCCCCTTCTATAATTTAATTCTAGGATTGCGCCACAGTGATCTCAATGGGTTATTTCCTTTCTTGCATGGGGGTGTGGCGTCTTGCAGATAACGAAACACTTTGCCTCTGGGCCCTCACTGTATACAGGTCGCTCTATGTGGTGCACCAACTGTGGGCCACATAGAGGTGGCACAAAGGTAACTTAGGCTCCCCTTGAAAAAAACGGGAAAATGTTATCCCAGATTCCCCCTAGACATCCCCATGCAGGAGGGGGCAGTTTCTAACTGACCACGGCTTATGGGAATCTCTGCTCCCCCTTTTAAACACAGGTTGTACTGCTGCCTGCACAGTGAAAGACAGACTGGAGGATTCCAGACCGCTTCACCTTTTACCATTGAACTGCCCCCAGGTCAGGCGCGAGTTGACATCTACACAAGGGCTGTGCATTCATTGTGATAGGGTGCATTGGCCCACTCTGCACCCGGTTAAGTGTGCCAGAGCATACAACAAGGTCAGTGGCACAGCTGGAGGGGGAAGGGGCGGAGGTGAGCAAGTCTTTTTTCTTGACTACCACCATCCCCCTGCCCTGAGAACAAGTTGTCCGTCAGCTGCCAGACCCCACTCACCCCCCAAACAAGTCTGCCATCGGCCGCCAACTCCCCACCCTTACCTGCAGCAAGGGGCACACTTATGGTCCACCCCTGGTGGCAGTAGGTTTAGCTACGCCACTGATCAAGGTAAATCCCCCCATTTGTAATAAAAACCCAAATGTCCAGCAGGCACTCCTTAATACTCAGTCCTAATTCTGAATGGACAGGGAAATGTTGAGGTATTTACTGCACTCAGTTATGATTTATGGTAAATGCTCAATATTTAGAATTTTCCTCCTAAAATATGTAACTTCATGACCTATTTGCGCTTTGCTTGAAGTGTCTTTTGGGGCACACCAGTAGGTGAGGGAGGGGAAGCACTGACACAGACCACCAAATTGTGTGAAAAAGGCCGCTTTATTGGAATCAGGTGCACCTACAACAAAGTCTCACCTGGCCTGTGCCGAACAAAACTACTGCTCACTAAATAACAACTGCCTGACAGCCCCCCCACCCCCACCCCTAAAATGTTACCCCAAACATTGCAACTGTAATACAACACATCCGCTCAGCAACCTACCCCTCTACAGACTGCCCCAATGACCTCCATGACCTCACCCCCGCTACCATACAGTCCCAGGCCTGCAGCAAAACCACCCTATCTCATTAGGACAGCGCCCCAGAAACCGCACCTGTTCCAGCGACAACACAACTGAACCCTAACCAGTGCACCATCAACCAACAAAACCCCTCAAAGCCAGTACCAAAAACCCCCCGCACCCCGGAAAACCCCAAGATCCAAAATTTTTCATGTAGGGAGGGAGGGAGGGCCACGAAATTATCTATGCCCTGGCTGCTGTGTCACCGCACCACAAACAGTGTTCGGTGACACAAAATGGCCGGTTATATATACAACCAGCCCAAAAAGGAGCCCAAACCGCCCAACCAGCCCAACCAGCCCAAATACGCCAGCTACGGCGAGCCCCTGGTGTCACTCTTCCTCCCCCCCCCTCCCCTGGTGCCCCAAACTTCCCCGGGGGGGCAAGCCTCCCGCTGGTCGGCCACCCCCCCAAATCCCCATTGGGGCACACCAGTAGGTGAGGGGGGGAAGCACTGACACAGACAACCAAATTGTGTGAAAAAGGCCGCTTTATTGGAATCAGGTGCACCTACAACAAAGTCCCACCTGGCCTGTGCCGAACAAAACTACTGCTCACTAAATAAAAACTGCCTGCCCCCCACCCCCACCCCCACCCCTAAAATGTTACCCCAAACATTGCAACTGTAATACAACACATCCGCTCAGCAACCTACCCCTCTACAGACTGCCCCAATGACCTCCATGACCTCACCCCCGCTACCATACAGTCCCAGGCCTGCAGCAAAACCACCCTATCTCTTTAGGACAGCGCCACTCGAAAGTCGCTTACGACTTTCGACCCCCCCTAGGACTCCTGCCTCCTGGGATACCTGAGCACCCCCAAAGCCCCATCCAAAGCCTCCTTCAGCTGGACTATATACAGCTCCATGCCATACCTGGACAGGTGAACCCCATCCTCCCGGAAAAAATAGATTGCACCATAGCGCAACTCTGGGTGCTCCATTCTCCCCACCCCCTCCCTGGCACAGAATTCACGCATCTCCCAATTGATCTTCCTCCGTGCCCTGTCAATGGCTCCTGGGCGCTCAGCCCCCCTCCACACCCGCCTGGGAATAAACTCAGACCAGATAATATGGCAGCCCGCCCACTGCTTCTTGATTTCCCTCAGGTCCCGCTTCATTTGTTTGAGTAGCGCCAACCCCTTGCACTGCACCAAATCGTTCTCGCCCAGATGAATCACTACCACATCTGGGCAAACCCCCCCTCTCACCATCGAGTTCAACAAGGGCAATAACTCGTGCCAACGCCTACCCCCTTTTCCCCTCCAATGACACCTGTACAACCCCGCATCCAATCCCAAATTGAGTGTCCCATGCCTGTCCCACTCCACCTGTTCTGCCCTCTTGACGAATGAATGTCCCACAATATATACATTCAGAACAGCCACTTCCGGCCCCGCCACAGCACCTGCAAAGACACACATATCAAAATCGGGAATCACAGTGACAACAAACCTTCCGCCTCCCTCAACCGCACATACGTCCTGTAACAATCAGACTTCCACCGACCCATCCTCTGTATCTCTTCCTTACCCCAACCCCTCCGTGCCGTCTCCGTTGCCGCCCCGATCCGAAAGGAATGCGTCCCGAAAGCCAGGGGATCCTCACCCATGTACCGCAGGGCGCGCCGCAGGACCCACAAAGCCTGAGACGCCGTCACTCCGTCCCCCCCACTCCGACCAAAAACCTCCCCCTCCTTCTCGCCACCGTCTGCCATCAACGGCCTACCCCACACCTCCGGGCACACCCCCTCATGGCCGCCTGGCCCCAGTACCACCCAAGTTCCAACCCCCCGCTGGTCAGTCTTCGAGCGTCGCAAACGCACCGCCACCTCCTGAGCTAGCACCTCCACATCCCCCCACAACACCCCCCGCCTCCCTTTCACGCCCAGCAACTCCGACACTCGAAACGCCCCGAAGAAAAGCCACGACATCAAGGTAGAAAACCGTACCACCTCGCCTTCATCCCTGCACACCCCCGGGAGCGCGCCGATTACTCCTTCCAGCAATTCCACCGTGATGGGACGGCGCAGCCGCACCTTCGCACCCTTCTCTCTCGCCCACCCCTCCAGCAACCGAGTCCCCAGTTCTCCCGCCGACGGGGGGTACCCCCACCACATCTTGCCCATGAACGCCACCGCCAACAACTTGCCCGCAATTGACACCGCGACAAACCCTTATCCATGAGCGCCAGCATGAACCTTACCACCTGATCCTCGTGCCGCCACCCGTCTCCTTGCCTCACCGCACCTGACTGCAGAAATTCCTCCCAAGCTAGCTTGTAAGCCTTCCATGTAGACACCGCTACCGACGCCTTCACCAACTGAAAGACCCGGCCTCACCCACCGACCACAGGTCCTCCGGCACTGGCAACCTGACTTGCTCCGCTGTCGTGGCTAGCCCATGGAACCTCTCCCACTGTGAACGAGACAAAGCATCGGCAATGTCATTTTCCACACCCGGGACGTGGCGCGCCTGACACAGTATGTCATTCTCCAAGCAGCGCAACACAAACACCCTCATCAATTTCAGCACCTGCGGGTCCCTGGCCGACTGCCTGTTCACCACCTGCCCTGCCCACACCGTGACCCACACCGTGACTGGCACCACCAACGGGAACAACTCCAAGAACGCAATGCTCCTCCCTCCCGCCTGCCACTGCTCCGGCCACTGCTCTGCGCACCACTTTCCGTCCCAATACAGAGCGAAGCCGCCGACGCCCGCCGCATCCGAGTACATAGTGACGTCCCACTCCCAGTCCTCCGCCGGTGCCATAGGTACGCCATTGAACCGTTCCAAGAACGCCCGCCACATGCGCAGATCTTCCTTCATACCCGTGGAAAGGCGCACATGGTGATGAGGCAAAGACAACCCGGACAACGCCAAACCCAAACGCCGGCAGAACGTTTGGCCCGCTCGCACCACGCGGCAGGCAAAATTCAAATGGCCCAATAACACCTGCACCTCCCGGACCGTCACTTTCCTCCTTGACAACATTCCATCCACCAAAACCAGCATTGCAGACCTCTTGTCATCCGGTAGGCGTGCTTCCATGGCGACCGAGTCGAGCTCGATACCGAGAAAGGACAACACTGTACTGGGACCGCAAGTCTTCTCTGGCGCCAGGGGAACCCCAAAGTCCCCCATCAACCCGGCCAAACCATCCAGCTGCCGCTGACAGTCCTCCGCACCGGGCCGCCCCACCAGGAAAAAGTCATCCAGATAGTGCGTCACTGACTCCGAGCCTGTGCGCCTGGAAAAAACCCACTGTAGGAATGAGCTGAAACGCTCAAACAGCGTGCATGAAATGGAGCACCTCATAGGCAGCGCCTTATCCACAAAGATGAGACCTTGGAACTGGATCCCCAGCAACTGGTGATCCGCCGGTTGTACCGGAAGAAGCCAGAAAGCCGACTTGATATCACATTTTGCCATCAGTGCGCCCCGACCCGCCGCCGCGACAAGCCTCCGTGCCACGTCCACCGACGAGTAGGTCACCAACGCCAAATCCGCCGCAATGTAGGCATTGACCGACTCCCCCTCCGGCTAAGACAAGTGCTGTATCAGTCGGAACTGCCCCTCCTCCTTCTTGGGCACCACCCCGATGGGGGAAATGATTAAGCCCGGCAACGGCGGTGCATTGAAAGGGCCCGCCATTCTACCCTCCCTGACCTCTTTGAAAAGCTTCTTGCGCACGATGCCCTTGTGCGCGTTCACCGACTTCAGATTGTCCGCCCAGCGAGCAATCCGGGGGCCCTCGTACCCCAGCCTGAATCCCTCCCGGAAACCCCGACGCAACACTGCAGCATCCTCCGCCCGCGGATATGCTGCCAACCATGGCTCCATCCGCTCGATCCTAACCGGCGTACAAGCCTTTGCCCAGGGACCCGGCTCCCCCCCTCTGCCCCCTCCCCGTCCCCCGCCCTGTCCCCCTCTGGCTGGGGTCCCTCCCTGTGCGGGCTGCTGCCCCGGCGGGCCTCTGGGCCCCCAGCAACGCAGCACTGGATGCCTCCGTCCGCACGACGAGCACTCGTGCTGAAATCGGCACACCGCCCTCCCGCAGGCTCCTCTATTGAAGTCCCAGCAGGCCCCGACTGCGGTCTGACTGCCAGAGTCTCCCTGACCCACCCCCCCACGGGCGGGGCGGGCCGCAAAGGGGGGGCGACACCAGCGGCAAACCGCTCGCTGTGTAAATGGTGCGGCCAAACTTGGCCCCTCCCATCGTTTGCTGGTACAAATCTAAATCCAGTTCCCCCCATTGCGCCTCCGGGTCCGCCGCCATACGCGCCCGGAATTCTTCGTCGTAGTGGGACCACGCGTACCCGCCGTAGGTCACCTGTGCCCTCCGTACTACATCCCTGTATTTGAAAAGCACGACGCACCGGTCTGGGAACTTCTCGCAATACACGCTCGCATAAATGAGGAAAGCCGCCGACCAGTTGTCTAGTGTCAGGGGAACCTTTGGGCGCCTAGCTAACTCCTGCTCTTCCTCCTTTGACCCTTCCTTGGACGTCAACTCCCTGTGCAGGAGCTTCAGGATGTCAACGTATTCCCCTTTTCAGATCTTTTCTTTCGTCGCCGCCGAAAGGTGGGCCCCCAGCGGCTTGGTAAGCCCCATGTACGGTAATTTCCGCACTGGCACCACACAACTCTCCTTTTCCCCCCGCCGTCTTTCTCCCCTGCCGCCGGCGACCCGCCGCCCACGCTCGACCCCTCTCCGCCCTGCGCCGCTCCGTCCGTGCCAACGCCCGCGTCCTGCACGTACCGTCCCCGCACCAGCCGCCACCCATCCTCCCCGTCGCCCCCCGTCCCCACTGAAACCTGCACACAACGCCGCTTGCCACCCCCCGCGCCATCATCTGTCTTACCTGGAGTCCAGGTCGGCGTCCTTGCTGGATCCCGCCGCCTAACCAGTGGAGCTGAGGGGGCCGTCACCCTTGGCGCTTCTTGCCTTGCTGGCACCTGCAATACTCTGTCAACAACATTCCAAGCCCCCCTGTCCTCCCGAAGCTCTCCTTCCTCCTCCGACTCTCCGACTCTTCCACACCACCCCGGCCCCCCACTTGGGGTTCCAGCCGGCTCAAACCCACTCTTTCCCGACACACCCGCATCAAGTCCATCAAATCCACACTCGCTCTCCCATCCTCCGCACTCGCATTCAGATTAGAAATATTCACATCCATCCTCGCTCCCCTACCCCCGGCGGCCGTAAAGACCCTTCGGGGAGGGGCCGGCGGATATGCATCCCGCCTCCATTCGCCATGGTCATGATGTAGGTCCCCCGATGGAGCTCGGCCGTCCGCACCAAACAGAGCCGGCCCATCCACTCGGTGGGTGGGAGCCGCATGCTGCTCCCCCGAGCGCCTCGCAAACCGCTCCTGCCAAGGAAAAAAGGTGGAGTCCAGGATGCCAGGGTAAAAACCACTCCTGTCACCTCCCCACGCGCCGCCCCCTACCCCACTCCCCCACCCCATAGCCGCTCCACTCCCCCAACCTGCCGAGTGACCTCAGTGCCGCGACGGGATCCCTCTGCCCCCCCCCAGGTCCCAACCCCCCTCCCCGTTCCACCCCCCCGGCCCACCCCACCCCCCGAAACCCCAACTCGGCCCCGCGCCTCCCCCGCGCCCACCGCCCCATACTACCCCCCCAAGCCACACCACCGCTCCCCTCCCTTTCACTGAAAAGCACCCTCTGCCTGCCACTTCCCCCCGCCCCCTCACTTTCCCCCGCCACCCCTCCACTACCCCCACCATCCCCGGCCCACCCCACCCGCCCGTCGCACCGCCACCTCCGCGCTCCCCCCCAACGCCTCAGGTCTGCCACGGCCCTCCGCATGTCCCCTCCCTCCACCCCTCCCCCACCGCCCCGGCGACGCCAACCCTCCCTGGCTCCCCACTTCCCCCCTCCTCCGCTGAAGACGAGCTCCAGTCCAGTTCCGTGTCCGCCCCCCCACCTCCTCCTCCACATCAGTTTCCTCAATCAGTAGAGGGGAAACCTCCCCCAGCCCCGTCCCACCCCTCCAACTGCCCCTCGCGCTCCACGCACCTCGGCCCCCCTTCCCCCCCTGCACCGCCTCCCCCCACCAACTCGGGCCCCTCTCCCCCCTCTGCCCATACCCTCCCTCTCCACTGCCCCCCCTGCAATTCCGCTGGGCCGCTTCCATCATCCCCCCCGCCCCACCTGCCCTGTCACTGCCTCGCGAGCCACCCCGCCCCCCCCCCCCCCACCTCCTCGACAAACTGCAGGGGCTGTTTCCTCCCCTTCTGCCCCATCTGCCTGGTGCCCCCTTTGGCCTTGCCACGCGGCGCTGCCTCGGTGCGCCGCCCACCGCCCCCCGCTCCTCCGCCCCCCCCTCCCGCCCCGCTGAGCTGGCCGCAGCCGCGACCGCGGCGGATCACAGGCCGCCACAGCGGCGCCATCGGCAGCGCGCCGCTGTGGCCTTACCTTGAGGCCGGGCCGCAATACGTCCAAGTGGCCCGCCTTACACAGCAGCCGCAGTGCCTCGGCCACGCGCGGATCATTCCTCTCCGCCATCACGCCGCAAAAGCTCCCGTCCACCGAAGCTCATGACACGCTCACCGAACTGCCAAATACCGCCTCTGCACTCGCCACAGGAACTCACGTAGCGCTGACAAACCGCCTCGCAATCCCGCTAGAACCACTACAACGGCCACGAAATGCCCACGAAATTATCTACGCCCTGGCTGCTGTGTCACCGCACCACAAACAGTGTGCGGTGACACAAAATGGCCGGTTATATATACAACCAGCCCAAAAAGGAGCCCAAACCGCCCAACTAGCCCAACCAGCCCAAATACGCCAGCTACGGCGAGCCCCTGGTTTCACTCTCCCCCCCCCCCCCCCTTCCCTGGTGCCCCAAACTTCCCGGGGGGGGCGAGCCTCCCGCTGGTCGGCCACCCCCCCAAATCCCCATTGTGATGGTGGCCCTGCCCTCAGGACACACTCGCTGACTCGCGACAACATATCACTTTCTGTGACCCGAGGATTTATTTGGGATAAACTGAGAAATATCACACACGCTTAGTAAGCACCCTGCAGCATGAGCAGAGTAATGTTCTGGGCTTTTCGTGAATTCAATTTGCTTTTCTTTCGCTCTACAATGTACTTGTTGGCTTCAACAAGATCCTAATTTCTTCCTATCAGATGGCGAAGGACATACATTGGCTCGGTATAAAATGTATTCAACGAGACCGGGCTGGCCCCTTCGCCAGAAAATCACAACCAATACTGTTTGCAGTTTGTCATCCGCGCTCGGCCATCTGCATGTGCAAATGAGATCGTTTACATCGAGCACCTCATCGCGACGTGAGGAAATTTGTATTTAGGTGTTCTCGCACCTTCCAGCCAGGAATACAATGATAAAGTCCGCCTGCTGCCATGCTGAAAATGAGTTATACAAAAAAATCCGTTCAGGAGGGGGAATTGTGAGTGGTAAAACAATCATGCAACTTATCAGCCGGTCTCTGCGCACTGAACTCAGGTGGGACCGCTCTCCTCAGCGCAGAGCGCCAAAAGCCAACAGAAAATAAGACGAGTCATATGTTTTTGCATTCAGCACTTTGAGGTGCGGAGCCTCGTTCTGACCTTTTGAATAATTACAGGGAAGCGTTTCAGAAAGGGCTGGGTGTCTGAAACGCAAGCAAGGCTGAAACGTTAAACAGTTTGAGGCCGAGCAAAATGAGGAGTGCGCTGGGCGGTGCGTTTTCAGGAGGACGACACATCTGCTCAAGAAAATATTTCGAGTCTTATGGCGGCTGCAAAATCGTGCAAGCATAATAGAGCAGAGCTGATAGGTTAATTAATGCCTACCTTGGCGACCGCTGCGTGAATCCATTCTTTTTCTGCCAGACTTCCTTGGATTTAATCTAGCATGTCCCGATCAAGCATTAATACCGTGTTTAATTGTCTGAACACAATGGAACAACAGACTTAGCATGCCTCGAAGGAGCACCTATTTCAAGAAATGAGCCGTGTTGAATACAGCATAGCACCACACCTGGTATTTGTCGCTGCCTATTGCAATCTTAGATTTATAGATTTTTAAAAACAGAAACGCAATCATGTGTGCCTTCAGCTGTAGAACACCTCCCTTTCTAGGTCCACACAACCCTCTGAAATGCTGTCATTGCAAAAGAGCTTGATACACAGAACGTTGTGCACTCCTAAAGATCACGGACTGTGCAAAGGTATCATTTGCAAATGTGAATATTAAATATGTTTTTTTCCACAAAATCTAGATTTGCAGGCAGATAGATATTTAGGGGCGCAGCTGTAAGTTACAGATACGAACAATCAACTGAATGGGTACGTTTCTGAGTTTGGGGAAGGAGAGTGAGAAAGTAAAAGTTCCCATATAGGCATAGGTTTGCTAGTATTCATAAATATTGTTAGTGGCCTTATAACATCTTAACTCTACATCGAAACATAATTAGTCCCCCAAAAAAAGTATATGGTTTAAATGGAAAATTTCCTCTAAACATCCCCACGTTCATAGCTTTAAAGGGACGTGGTTTTACTGCAAGGAAAACTATTTTCCAAGAACAGAATATAATGATGGGGGTGAGCAAGTGTACGTACCTCTCTCCCCCCCCCCCCCCCCCCCCGCCCCCACCCCCTCTTAAAATCTGCCCATCGCCCGGCGAAGATGATCTAAAGAGAAAGCCGAACTTATTCCGGAATTCTATAAAAAAAAAGTATGCATTTCCGAGAGTTCTCAATGGTGTATTTGTGACTCTCAACAGTTAATAAATACACTAGAATCGTAGACGCGAGCCTGCAACTCCTCCATGTACTATTAATTTCAGAATCGGACCCTCATAACCTCTTCTCGAACTTCAGAATCTAGCTTTTCCAGTTTTCCCTGTGGATGGGGAAGGTCTGGAAAAGAGCACACGCAGCCAGCCCAGTTGTGTCATTCTCGTCACACCCACAGCTCTTTGTAACCTTGCCCAGCAGGGGCGTGGCTACCAATGCTGCAGCACGTGCAGTGGCACCGGGGCTCAGGGACTCACTGAGCCCGGTTGACGATTGTATTTTACGCGCCTCGCAGCAGTTAGGGCCGGAGGCCTGTTTGCTTTGCTTGCACCTGGGTCCACTGCACAACTGCGACGCCATTTTTTCCCGCGTTTAGATTATGTTGTGACGTTATCAGGGCCTCAGCGTAGCGATGCTGAGACTTAGAAATGCTGCAAGGCGCCACCTGGAAATGCTTGCGCTGGAGCGTTTTAAGAAAATCCTTTCTACGTATGCCTCGTAGAACTGGTGCTAAAATACATATTAAAAAAACGATATGAATGTCTTCTGCGGAAGGTTCATGTATGTCGAAAGTAAGTGATTTTTCATGAACCAACAGTGTGCAGCGTGGTTCTGGCAGTTTGACGTTCCGCTGTTATTGCGCAAACGGCAACATAATCTTGGGAAGTTTAGATCTAGTTTATGCAATAAGGGACTAGCCTCCTTAAGTATGCAGTCATAAAAACACCATCGACCAGTTTACAGGGAAATCTATGCCGCCCGTATGCTAATAGTTACGTCGTTATGACTGGCTAAGCAGAATATGATACTGAAAAATTCTCCTATCATAAAGGTTATGGCACATTAAGCGCATGAAATATTCAGAATTTGTGTTGATAAAGCTTATTTTTTATTTTATTTTCGGGCAGTCATTAAACTCTAACAAAATGTTTGTTCATTTCAATTGTTGAGTAGTTAGGTTTGGAGGGACTTTTTGCCATGACCCTATAGTAAGCGTGTGCGCCATTAAATGGTTTGCTCAAAAAAGGCTACAGGAATAAGAAGTGTGGGTAGAAATGGATCCAGAATCAGCCAGTCAGTTTAAATACCATTACATTTGCTCATGAGAATTTTGTTTATTGTTTTCATGTAATGCTGCAGATCTAAGCAGTGATTAATTTGTGCCAACAAGGGCTCCAGTGGCATATATTTTAAGGGGCCATTTTATGGGACTCAGCGTACATACTGGTGGCAGTGGCCTATTGAACAAGCACTTCCAATGCCAATAGGTCTGCTATTAAAGGAATGCTGTATGGTAATGTGAAGCATTGCAAGTGAATAGCATGGAAATTAATATGTATTTGTGCGGAAGCAAAGAAGTGTAGAATAATATTGGTGTAGGTTAAAAGGTAAGCTGACAGTTCCACTGTCAGGCCAGACCTAAACATCCATGTTGGTTAATGGCTGGCCTCCCCCATGTGTGCTGCTGCCAGAGAAAACACCCTAAATGATCTAGTTATCTAGTGGACTTCATTAGCAGTACAAAGTTGTGTGTATACCCCTGAAAGCTCAAGGCTAGGGAGCTAGATAAATAAACAAAACGATCACTGCTGTGTGGAGAGCAAACACTTTTTTGTGGCAGCACACACCTACTGCCCAATTAAGACATGCACTTCTAGCACCCAACATGTAAGCGTAGCCAAAGACCTTCTGCTGGTGATTCTCAGATAATTGTCTGGCGACACCTACACTGTCCTGCCAGACCATAAAATCATCCCAAGCGAATCTGGCTAGCTGTCCTACTCCATCTGGAGCTGTCACAAGTCTGAACTTTCATGGTGCGTGGTTTGAGCAGTGATTCTTATGAAGTCACATCAAGTTAGAAGTGGCAGCTGGCAACCATACAGGCCGTGCCTTCACCTGTTTACTGTTCTACTCCAGCCTGCTGTTGAGAATTGGACCCAGGGACTAGGGAAGGTGGGCCTGTGAAATTATTACCGTGCTGAACAGTGGAGCGATTGATCAGGATTCGATGCAGACATCAATGAGGAATGCTGGGCAAAAAGAGGCGGGAGTGAGTTGTTTACCTAACAAACAGGGCAGAGCTTCCATATTCTAACCCTGGATAGTATTTTTAGGCTGGAAGTGTTTAAGGAGTGTAGTGCCTAGACCAGGATTCAAACACAGATCCTCAGCCTCCAAAGCCTGCATTTATGCTACTATACGCATGTTTTGCCAATAAGGGACCTGTCAAAAAATAAATATCTAAATACATACAGGACTGCAGCAGGTTTCAAAGGCATAAATGTGGCAAGAAAAAGTTGTAAATTGTTGAATAAAATACACTGGTAAAATGACTTCTCAATGACTGAAAGATCTAATACTTCTGGTATTGTTTTCAGTAGGGTCGTTCAGTAACTAAAGCGTGGATCCACAAGAATTGTCTTTGCATCCTGTTCTCTTCCTTTCAAGGGTGTCCCACGTGTTACATATGGCTCAACAGACCTGTTAAGCAGGATTTGATGGTGTGCTGTCAATGTCAATAGGAGGGCTTCAGCCTGAAATCTGAATATACTGCGGAGTTCACAGGAGCCGTCTTTGCCAATTCTGGCCCACCTACTATTTGCTCCTAGGAGGCATTTAACGGCTTCTTCACACCTATTCAAGGCTGAGAAAAGGGCGAGAGCTGGCAGAAGCTTATGCAGATTAGCCTATCTTTTCCCTAATATTTATGAAAAATCCAAATTCACCATTAAATTGACTTTTTAATAACTATTAAAAATAGTAGTGTTACTATTTTTCTAGCGGGTCCTGTTGCCGAGATACAGTGCTGGTATTTCAAACTGTACTCTGGTTTTCTACATAGGACAGATAGGCCTGCCACAGTGAAAGTAGCTTATAGGCCCATGTCACTTTAGGCTCCTGGAAATATTGATTTTCTACATGTGCCACGTTTAAATGCCATGCATCTTACCTTGTGGGTTAAAATAATTACAAATGAGTGACTTACTAATTTTTAAAAGGGAGAGTTTTACCTGTCAGAAACCATTATTTTAACTATTTGTACAGCATCTGTCAGGCTACGCAGAGTAACTTAGAAGCCGTGTTTTAGTTCACCACATTATTGCATGGTACATTAAGGGCTAGAGTCCACACATGACTTAACTTCCAAGCCCTGAGTGCACTTGTTACACCATATACTAGGGACGTAGAAGCAAGTTAAATATACCAATTAGGAATAGGCCAATTCAACCATGTTAAAGGGGGAGCTCTTGCACTTTAATCTGTGTTGACAAGCAAAAAAGGCAGATTGTCTACACTACTCTATAACCTTAATTGCATAGACATCACCTCTGCTAATTCTCTACATTCTGTCACAGGCCAAATGTTTAAAGTTACAATATTCTTAGAAGAGGATTTTCAGATCATAAGGTCCAGGAGCGATTATAATCAATTTGTATTACTTCAAATGGGTTGCCCAGGACAGTTCTAGACTTTTATGTCTAATTATGAATATTCAAATATTTAGCCTTTCCGTTGTATCTACAAGTATGGAAATTAACATATATTGCGATTCACTTTCTATCACTGCACGTTTTGAAGTTTTGGACTATGAATGGCCAAGTATTGCTTACATTGTTTAAATATAGTTTTCTGATAAATTACAAGAGCATTATGATTTCTTACTTTTCTTCCTTACACTAGAAACGTACCTTCCGTATGCAAGATGTAATTAATATATTCCTTCACATAGTAATATAATTTCACACTCTAACTTTATTATAATATTAGGTCCATGACCTTATAAATTAACCATGCCTTTGGCTCATTCTTCTATATGGTCACAGAACTCTTGGATGACTTGCAATGTCCTTATAATGTATAACCAATTTTACCTCCTCCCTTATTATGCTAAAATTGTCTTTTGGTCACCGGATATGGAAAATGGCTTTTTTAAACCTGCCTTTTTCACTGAGAGCTTGTTCACATCAGAAGAAATGTTTGTGTCTCTAAGGATTATGACCAATTATTATTGGGCAACTTCACCCACTGAATAGCTAATTCCAGTTGGGTTTTCGGAATGAACAATACATTTGCAAATAATGTCCACCAAAATGACAAGAGCATTGGCTTCATACATTTTATTTGTAAGTATGCTGAAAACTTAAATAGACAAGCCCAACCCGACTTTAAAACATTGTTGATCTATGTATCTGTCTGTCCCACAGGCAAACTGCTCCTACAATCTCCATCCAATTTTCATTAATTTAGTAGGAAGATCTTGAGCTACGGATGTATGTATGAAAAAAATGTTATATGCCTGTGTCAACAGGAGAGACCTTCAAAGGAGTAATTTGTTGGCTAATCAGTGCCGAAAACAACAATCAGCCCTAAGAAAAATGTTCACACCATCCCCATACTGCAGGTGGCCATGTTTAGAAAAGGGTCATTGGAATAATAAGGTGGGAACATTGCAGAACATTCAGCTCTGAAATAGCCCCATAGCTTAAAGCCCATTTGCTGACGTGGTTTACAGGCCCTGGGCTGGATGAATATTAGCTCTGTCACATAGTTAATTGGTGGTGCTGCTCCTTTCAGATGAATTACCATAGAGCGGTACCCAATCGTCTAACATTGCTGAGTATGAATACAGAAGCTCTGTATCATCGCATACTACATTGTATTCAAAGGTATAGGTTGCATTACAAACTTACAATAGCCAGGGTGACTATTCGTGTTTTCTCACTGAGTTTTGTGAGCTTTCGGTAGCCACACAAGGGATCCACTGGACCAAATGCAGGCAAAGAAATTGGGCTACCACATCCCCAGCTGGGTAATACAAACTGGGATAAATGGGGCGTAGTTGGCTTTTTATGCCCCTGAACCACAGTACTGTTACACCTGCTGCACTAATGATGGCTGAACCTGTGTGTTATATATGACATCACACAGTCATGGAGTTAAGCACCAACAAAAGGGAGTATAAAAGGCAGGGAAATGAGTTCCTGTAAAAGGATTGGTGCCCCTGACTTTGAAGGCCTAATCAGGCAACAGAGAGAGTGGATGCAGGGGCTAGTTTTGGCCTAATGGCCTGAGCTGCCAACTTTGGAACTATGGAACCATATGAATCTGGGCAGATCACTTAGTCTCCACATGCATAAAAAAATTGACCTTGTGTAATGTAATCTGATGCTCATGCAGAGCGCCCCTATGCCTTTGAGTCAAGTTTGGGATATGTAAAACTGCAAAACAAAAAGGCCGTGGGGATCAAGGATGCAAAGATGATGAGGTGCATGGGTTGTGCAGTAGCTAAGTGCAGACTGGAAAATCATCAACCCCATATTCCGCAGAGTGAGGAAAGACAGCGAGTGAGTCCAACTCTCACCAGGAACGTTTGGGGGTTCTCGCATAAGAATGGAGACACTTAAATAGTTTTACATCACCATTTCATAATTATACAGCCAAAAATAAGAGATACGTTTTACATAGAGTATGAGTAGAAGCCGATTACATTCTCTAACTTTTTAGAGTCCCACGGAGTCTCAAGGAGAAATATTTCTGTACAATAACAAAGTATGTATGGGTCTTTAATAAAATTGTGTTGGCTTACCCCAGGGCTGCTTTCGGGATAAAGGTTCTGGGGATCCTTTAGTCCACCTGGCTCTGAATAAAGCTCACTGCCCTCCTTTTCTTTGTCTTTTCTGGCAAGTCTAGGTGGATCTGGTTATAGATAGCCTCTAACGCAGGCTGATAAAGTCCATTCTATGTGGCTAGAGGTCCACACATAATAGTTTATATCTCCGTCACTATGAGACACGTCTGGGGGGATGTTAGGATAGATGCCTTTTGTACGAGTTTTTCTCTAGAGAGAAAGTAGGTATGGAAAGAGGTTTTATTTAATAATTATCTTGAGAATCAAATCCAGCTGAGCCTGTCTACTGGACAGTTTTCTTCTAGGCAAAAAAGTTATTAAACGAAAAGCATGCATTGACACAATGAGTTGCATGTAGTTAGGATACATTCGCTGTCTAATCAACATTTCGTTAATAAGCCACATTCTCCGTGAGAAAATGGCCGTTGGTTTTTTATCATCAACCAAGGGATTTGGGGCCTCCGGTCAGAATCTTTTTGGAGGTCGCAAATGACCTGTTACACAGAATCGACCCTTTTGCACCTGCAAAAAAAGCTTTTTTTTTTAAATATTCAGAAGCCAAATTGCGATTTGGTTACTTCTTACCCAATCGCAATTTGGGTTTGCAATTCCATATTTGGAAGGAGCCCGTGGTTAGGGCGTCCCTTCCAAATACAGATTTGCAGTGATATGTATTAATGTTTTGCTACTGAATAACGGTCGCAGAACATTAATTTTTTACCCTCAGCGTAAAGGAGGTGGTAACCATTGGCATCTTTGAGAATGTGCAAATATATATATATATATATTTTAAGAGAAGGTAGTGGGAGTCTCACAGACCACTGCCTACTCTGAAAAGTTAGATTTTTCTTTTGAAACGCATCTTGTTTTCCTTCACGGAAACTGGCTGAATTTCAAAAAAGAAAGTTTCCTATATTAAAAATCAATCACAGACATGGTGGTCTGCGGACTCCAGCAGACCACCATCCCTGTGATTGTTGTGATTCCTGGTGGGTCGCAAATTGCGACCTACCTCATTAATATTCATACGACCCACTAGGATTGGCTATTTAAAAATCAACAAGTTCCATACATTGCGATTAGCGATTTCCTGGGTTTTGGGAATTTGGAAATCACTATCCCCAAATTTTGTACATTTGGCCCTTACAGTCTTTGAACACCACATGCTAGTTGTGTAACAAGGTATGAGTTTCCACAATTGCGTTCACACCCCTAGAGCAATAGACGTGTTCAATTGGTGAAGCCATTACTTCTCTCTTCTATGTAACCTATATGAGGAGTTCATAAGATTCAATCCAACCAAGTAGTATAACTGTAGCTGTCTTCAGATGAATATGTAGAAGCACACACTTCAAATTCAAGTTTTTTAAATATTGTTTAGCTATTCTGTATAAATGAAAAAAAAAACCGCTATTTCACTGATACACGGATCAGTTGTCCCCGATGACAAAACACAGATGCAGACTTTACACATATCCTTGGGTCTTGCCAGGACCTGCAAAGTTATTTGCAATTGGTAAATCCTACCCTACCGGAGGGCACGGTGCTGCCTGATCTCCACCCGTGAGAAGCGTGTGCCTTGGGCACTTTTAAGCACAAGAAGCAATACAAAGTGCACACA